>NC_050097.1:107920950-108223981 GCF_902167145.1 Zea mays
TCCTAACCAAAATGTTGTAGGAACCAAATGGGTTTTCCGCAACAAACAAGATGAGCATGGTGTGGTGACAAGGAACAAAGCTCGACTTGTGGCCAAAGGATACTCCCAAGTCGAAGGTTTGGATTTTGGTGAAACCTATGCACCCGTAGCTAGGCTTGAGTCAATTCGCATATTATTGGCCTATGCTACTTACCATGGCTTTAAGCTTTATCAAATGGACGTGAAAAGTGCCTTCCTCAACGGACCAATCAAGGAAGAGGTCTATGTTGAGCAACCTCCCGGCTTTGAAGACAGTGAGTATCCTAACCATGTCTATAGGCTCTCTAAGGCGCTTTATGGGCTCAAGCAAGCCCCAAGAGCATGGTATGAATGCCTAAGAGATTTCCTTATCACTAATGGCTTCAAAGTCGGCAAGGCCGATCCTACTTTATTCACTAAAACTCTTGACAATGATTTGTTTGTATGCCAAATTTATGTTGATGATATTATATTTGGGTCTACTAACGAATCTACATGTGAAGAATTTAGTAGGATCATGACAAAGAAATTCGAGATGTCTATGATGGGGGAGTTGAAGTATTTTCTAGGATTTCAAGTAAAGCAACTCCAAGAGGGCACCTTCATCAGCCAAACGAAGTACACTCAAGACATCCTAAGCAAGTTTGGAATGAAGGATGCCAAGCCCATCAAAACACCCATGGGAACAAATGGGCATCTCGACCTCGACACGGGAGGTAAGTCCGTGGATCAAAAGGTATACCGGTCGATGATTGGTTCATTGCTTTATTTATGTGCATCTCGACCGGACATTATGCTTTCCGTTTGCATGTGTGCAAGATTCCAATCCGACCCTAAGGAATCTCACCTTACGGCCGTAAAACGAATCTTGAGATATTTGGCTTATACACCTAAGTTTGGGCTTTGGTACCCTCGGGGATCCACTTTTGATTTGATTGGTTATTCGGATGCCGATTGGGCGGGGTGTAAGATTAATAGGAAGAGCACATCGGGGACTTGCCAGTTCTTGGGAAGATCCTTGGTGTCATGGGCTTCAAAGAAGCAAAATTCGGTCGCTCTTTCCACCGCCGAAGCCGAGTATATTGCCGCAGGTCATTGTTGCGCGCAATTGCTTTGGATGAGGCAAACCCTGCGGGACTACGGTTACAAATTAACCAAAGTCCCTTTGCTATGTGATAATGAGAGTGCAATCAAAATGGCCGACAATCCCGTCGAGCATAGCCGCACTAAGCACATAGCCATTCGGTATCATTTTCTTAGGGATCACCAACAAAAGGGAGATATCAAGATTTCTTATATTAACACTAAAGATCAATTAGCCGATATCTTTACCAAGCCACTTGATGAACAATCTTTTACCAAACTTAGGCATGAGCTCAATATTCTTGATTCTAGAAATTTCTTTTGCTAACTTGCACACATAGCTCATTTATATACCTTTGATCATATCTCTTTCATATGCTATGACTAATGTGTTTTCCAAGTGTATTTCAAACCAAGTCATAGGAGTATTGAAAGGAAATTGGAGTCTTCGGCGAAGACAAAGGCTTCCACTCCGTAACTCATACTTCGCCATCACTCCAAGCAACTCTCTATTCTTTGATGAGAAATGAGCATCAAAGAAAAGGACTTCTCCTTTGGTATAATCTTAACTCATTTACTTATGACCAAAGGGGAAGAAATTACTTCGAGGGCTCTAATGATTCCGTTTTTGGCGATTCATGCCAAAAAGGGGGAGAAATGAGCCCAAAGCAAAAGGACCGCACCACGCACCACCACCAATTTCAAAAACTTAGTGTTTTCCAAAAGTATTTATCAATTGGTATCCTATTGTGTTCAAAAGGGGAAGAAAGTAGTATTTTAAAAATATATATCAAAACCCTCTTGATCACTAAGAGGTGGATCTCCTTTAGGGGGAGTTTTGTTTAGTCAAAGGAAAAGCATTTGAAACAGGGCGAGAAAATTTCAAATCTTGAAAATGCTTTGCTAACTCTTATTCATTTATCTTTGACTATGTGCAAAAGATCTTTGAAATGAACTTACAAAAGAATTTGCAAAAACAAAACTTGTGGTGCAAACGTGGTCCAAAATGTTAAATAAGAAAGAAACATTCCATGCATATCTTGTAAGTAGTTTTATTGGCTCAACTCCAAGCAACCTTTGCACTTACATTATGTAAACTAGTTCAATTATGCACTTCTATATTTGCTTTGGTTTGTGTTGGCATCAATCACCAAAAAGGGGGAGATTGAAAGGGAATTAGGCTTACACCTAGTTCCTAAATAATTTTGGTGGTTGAATTGTCCAACACAAATAATTGGACTAACTAGTTTACTCTAAGTGCATAAGTTATACAGGTGCAAAAGGTTCACATTCAGTCAATAAAAAGACCAAGTGTTGGATTCAACAAAGGAGCAATGAGGCAACCGAGGGCACCTCTGGCTGAAGGCACCGGACTGTCCGGTGTGCACCGGACAGTGTCCGGTGCGCCCAGAGGACACCAACTCAAACTCTTCGCCCTCGGGAATACTCGGAAGCCGGCGCGCTATAATTCACCGGACTGTCCGGTGTGCACCGGACATGTCCGGTGCTCCTAGAAAGCGCGGTCTCCGGAACTCGCCAGGCTCGGGTTCGCGCGGCAGCCGCTCCGCTAAAATTCACCGGACTGTCCGGTGTGCACCGGACTGTCCGGTGTGCCAGCGGAGCAACGGCTCCCTGCGGCGCCAACGGCTCCCTGCGGTGCATTTAATGCGCGCGCAGCGCGCGCAGACGTCAGGCACGCCCATACCGGTGCACCGGACATCAAACAGTACATGTCCGGTGTGCACCGGACATCCAGGCGGGCCCACAAGTCAGAAGCTCCAACGGCTAGAATCCAACGGCAGTGATGACGTGGCAGGGGGCACCGGACTGTCCGGTGTGCACCGGACTGTCCGGTGTGCACCGGACTGTCCGGTGCGCCATCGAACAGACAGGTTCCCAACGACCACATTTGGTGGTTGGGGCTATAAATACCCCAACCACCCCACCATTCATTGCATCCAAGTTTTCCACTTCCCAACTATTACAAGAGCTCTAGCATTCAATTCTAGACACACCAAAGAGATCAAATCCTCTCCAATTCCACACAAAGCCCTAGCGACTAGTGAGAGTGATTTGCCGTGTTCATTTGAGCTCTTGTGCTTGGATTGCTTCTTTTCTTTCTCACTTGTTCTTGTGATCAAAACTCCATTGTAATCAAGGCAAGAGGCACCAATTGTGTGGTGGCCCTTGCGGGGAAGTTTTGTTCCCGGCTTTGATTTGAGAAGAGAAGCTCACTCGGTCCGAGGGACCGTTTGAGAGAGGGAAGGGTTGAAAGAGACCCGGCCTTTGTGGCCTCCTCAACGGGGAGTAGGTTTGAGAGAACCGAACCTCGGTAAAACAAATCCGCGTGTCTCACTTCATTATTTGCTTGCGATTTGTTTTTCGCTCTCTCTCGTGGACTCGATTATATTTCTAACGCTAACCCGGCTTGTAGTTGTGATTATTTTTGAGAATTTCAGTTTCGCCCTATTCACCCCCCCCTCTAGGCGACTATCAGCCGGGACAACAGAGGCTCGGCGCAGGCGTGGAACTGCAGAGGATCGGGCGAGGCGCGAACAATAGGGCTCGACCGGGACGCGAACGATGGGAGCTTGGAACAAATGGCAGAGGCTCTGCCAAGGCGATAGGGGCTTAGGAGAGCGCGACCGAGGGTTTGACGGGGCTCGGCGGACTCCGGCGAGGGCGTGACGCAACCGGTTAGGCGAGTGAGAGAGAGAGAAGTGAGGGAGAGAGCGAATTCGGCAGGGGAGGGAGAGAGAACTCGGCTGCTTCTTTTATAGAAGGAGAAGGGAAAGGGAGAGGGCGCCGGGGAGAGGGAGAGAGAGGTCGACGACTCCATTACTCACCTTAATGGCGGTCGTTTCCTCCATTGATGGAGAGAGGGGAAGTGGGGGAGAGGTAGGGGGAGATACGCGACCGTTTCTGGCACGGGAGGCGAGGGGCACGGTCGGGCTGGCGGCTCGGTTGGGACGGTGCGGCGCGCGCGGACGGTCCGTCGAAGGCCAGGGCGGCGGTGGCTAGAGGAGGAAGAGAAGGGCCTGCGGGTGGGGCCTGCGTGTCGGTGAGAGAGGGAGGGGTAAAGCGGTGCGGGTGTCGCTTGGGCCTGACTGGTGGGCCAGTTGGCTAGGGTTTGATCATATTGTTTATCCTTATTTCCCAAAAATATAAATAAATATATTTTTAAATATCTCTAAACATTCATAATAATTATACCAACAATATTTATCATTAAATACTTTATTTTTGGACCAAAGTTCTAATATTAATTAATTGGGTTCTTAATATAAATGAAATTTTAGAAAAACAAACATCAATCAAACATGAGCAAACAAAAATTATTCTAAAGGTAAATAAGATGAAACACTTGAAAGAAAGAAATAAAATTATTTACTATGCTGACTACTAATAATTTAAATGCATTATTTTTAGTTGATAGTTTTGAGGTGTTACAATAGGAAAAGCCCAACGCTTCAGCCCTAGGACCCGCGACAAACCACTAGGTAATAAAAAATCTAGAAAATGACGACAACCTAGAATCCAGACCGTGATAGTTTACCTACCCCCGGACCATTAAGAGTCGCTAGTCATGATGATAGATGCTGCACCTCAGTGTTAGATGCCTTTAAGGACGAACGTACCGCTCTTGAATCCCTTAAAAGAGCATCCTCGGTCCACTCCAAGGGGGTCCGTAAGGTGGCTGAACGGGCATGAAGCCACGACGCCTTCTTACCTCAAGGGGGGGCGATCAACACATTGGGGAGTAAATTGATGGTTTGTTGGCCAAAGGATGAAGGGGAACCCAGTAGGAAATATGGGATGGTCGCACCGTCCCCTCAGACGACTGCCCCTTCTACAGCCGCCTCGATCAATGGGCAAAGGAAAGCATGAACTAGCGAGAGATCGGCGAAGAGGAGTGCTTTTCCCTTTCTCTCCCCCTCTCTCTCTTGTGTGCTCTTAAAGAGGAGAGGTTCCCGGATGAGCCCGTGTAGATAGCAAAGGGAAGGGGTTCGAAGGCCGCACAATGCTAGAAACCAGAAAGCAAAATTCTTTTTCATTATTATTGCCTTGGGGACAGTGTTGAGGCGTACCACACCGCGGTTAGCATGCAACACGAACGACATCGTAAGCATACACCCTAAGCATAACGCGACTGGCTACATCGTCGTAACCTTCTAGCAGGTCCTCCAACCTTTCATCTGAGAGGGACGAAGGGGGATCGATGAGATCCTGAAGGTGGCTGCCGAAGTAGACCTCCACCATGAGCAGTGGCACCGCAGCCCTACAATGAACATCAAAGTCAGCAATGTCCTGAACATGGCATGAGGCATCCAGACGCTCGATCAAATAGGCACCATGGGCCCCAACGTAATCAAGATGTTGGCTCGAGCGGTGGCGTTGCATCTCGAGCTCGCTTCCAAGACTGCCACGAGAAACAAGCAGGATAAGAAAAGGGGACAAAGGAGAAAAAACCATGGAAAAAGTGAGAATCAAACGACTTACTGGAAACACAACCTCCAGCCTCAGTGAGCTACACCCACAGCAGCACGACTTCAACCGAGCACGAAATACATCGCGGCTCCCCCGAGCACCCGAGGAGGAGAAGGAAGAAACATGGAGCTCTACCGAGATGCAGCCTCCGGGTAGACGACGACTGCGCTGCTATGGGGGGAGGTGGAGCAAAATCAGACAAAAAGAGGACGTCCGTGAGCCCGAGGGAAGAAGCCTTCGACGACTTGTGACCAACGGAGCGCGACATCTTGATAAGCTCAAATTTCTACCGCTGACTCGGTTAAGACGATATCGAAAGAGATGTCAAGGATGACTAGCAGGGGAGCGATGGCCCGGGGTTTATAAGGAGGGCATTAGAAAGCCTAAAATCCACCCAGGAGGCGAACGGTCGCCACACAAGTGGCACCAATGTTCGAGGGAACGCCACAATTGTGCGAGGAACCAACAGACAAGACACCGTCCGACCTAGCATTTGTCCCCGAAGGTAGATACTCCCCCTTGGGGGGCTCGATAACTACTATCGTAGAACCCGCCAGTGCAACACCCTAAAATTGTGTCTTGATTATTGGAAAAGTTCTTCAAAGTAATTAGATATAAAAATGTCATTTAAGGAATTTATTGGTTTGGAATCATTTTATTAAAATAACTAAATGTTAATATTATATTGGTTATTCAAAGCTAAGAATAAATCTTGAAACTAGAATTTGAATTATGAAGTTCATAAAATAAACAAGCAGTTAGATTTTCAATCATTATTATGAATAAATTGCTTTATTCATATTTATTCAAAGAAATGGAATAAGTAAATGAGTGATAAAACTTAGAGTAACCATTCAAAGGGGTACCTTATGAAAATAACATATGTGTATGAGTTATGTGGTGAAGCATGTGGTTGATCAATTATATATATATATATATATATATATATATATATATATATATATATATATATATATATATATATATATATATATATATATATATTTTATATATATATATAGGGCAGGTATAACGGGAGCCCAGGGCTTCGGATATTAAAGGAAGCCCAGGTCGGTTCCCGGTCTGGCGGATGGAACAGGCGCGCCTGTGTTTTAATGTGGGGCTGAGAGGCGGCATGCAGGTTAGACGGCGCCGTGACGCGGTTGTTTGAATGGTAAGGGAATTGCGCGGAATTAAAGGGAATATATGCCACATGCAAACGTGATTACTGGGATACGTGGGCGCGTAAATTATGGATCTTGCATGGTAAGTAATGTGCAGAAGGTAAAAAAACATGAAGCATAAGATGTTGAAAGATATGGCATAAAACCGAAGCGGCAGAATAGATGCATAAACATTATATACCGATTGGCGTAAAACGTTGTGTCATTGTGCGTAAATTTTATATTATGAATTTTAGTTTGACAAAGACGTCGACATAATATCGGGACGGTTTCGGAAATAATGGGGAGACCCTTTAAACGTGGATGCAGTTACTTTAATAGTATCCGAGATTTACTTTCATTCGGAAAAAAGACCATTAAGCCTGCATAACTAATCGGAGTTGGAGATGGCCGGCTCTGGAGGGTCGCCGGCGATGGAAGGAGATGGCGTTCGTCTTGATCCAGAGACAGAGGGAGGAGTTGGTGGTAACTCATTGGTGACACCACCGCCTGCTCTAATGGGTCCTGAGATCGCCAAGATGAGCATAGGGGAAGAAGGAGAACAAAGGGTTCGACCTCCTATGTCCAATATTAGCTCCAGGGAGATGGATACGCCACAGATACTGCGTTCACATGTAAGTCCAATCGATGCATTTTGATTATTGATTGATTATATTGTTGTGAACATATTCCATGGTACAAACAACAATGACAATGAAATAGCAGGCAAAAACCATTGATCCAACTATAGTGCCAACGGTAGGGATGACTTTCAAGGATGTTGATGATGCATATAAATTCTATAAAAGGTATGCATATGAAGTTGGATTTCCACTGAAGAAATACAGAGAGAAGACATTCAGTAAGTGGATAAATTGTTCACGTGAAGGTAAAAGTGCAGCAAAATCTAATGATACACCTAGGATGAGGAATAGATCTTCGGGGCGTACACAATGCAAAGCTGGAATAAAATTAAAAAAAATATATGATGATGAAAACAAAATGGTTGTAGCTACAAAAATTGAACTGGTAAACTTGGAGCATAACCATGAGTTCATAACTGACGAAGCAGAGAAACAACATTTACGTTGCAACAAAATTAGGGATGCTGAGTTCATAAATTTTGTGGATGCAATGCATGATAGACGAGTGCCGCAGCATTGCATAGTTGATTTCATATCAGAAATGCATGATGGGCCGGAGAACGTACCGGTAACTGCTCAAGATCTAAAAAACATGTAAGCAATACTTTTTGGTTACATGTGTATATATCAATAGCCAGGAATATTACTATAGTAAATGTGTGTGTAACAATTTTATTGCAAACAAATGTAGGAGGGCAGCCAGGAGAAGAGAAAATTGCTCAAATGATGTAGCCAAACTTTTGGCTTTCTTTAGAGAATGCAAGAAACAGAATCCACAATTTTTTTGTGATTTCCAGCTAGACGATGATGGGAAAATAGTTAGTATTTTTTGGTCACACGCAAGTATGCAGGGAGAATACGCAGATTATGGTGATGCTGTGACATTTGATACAACACACAAGACAAATATATATGATAAACCACTGGGCATGTTTGTTGGAGCTAACAGCCATCTGCAGTGTACAGTGTTTGGATTTGTTTTGTTGGGAGATGAAACTGTACATACTTTTGAATGGGCTTTCAATTCATTCAAAACATGTATGGGATGCGAGGGTCCAAGAGTTATGCTTACATGTATGTGATATATAAATTTGTTATGCAAAACAGTGAATTAATTTATTGTGAAAATAACTGAATAATCTGTGAACAATTGCAGATCAAGATCCTGCAATGCCAATTGCTCTGAGAACTGTATTTCCAAAAACAGTTCACAGACTGTGCTTATGGCATGTACAGAACAGATTTATGCCATTCCTGAATGAGATATATGTCAGGTTTGCTGTTAAGGATTTTAAAACCACATTCCAGTCTATTATACATCATCCATTAACTCCTCATGAGTTTGAATGTGCCTGGGAAATGATGCTAGAGGAGTTCAATCTTCATGAAGATATGACTCTACGCAAATTATATGAAATAAGAAAAGAATGGATACCTGCATTTTTTAAAAATGACTTCTGTGGGGTAATGGTATCTACACAACGAAGTGAGAGCATGAACAGATTAGTGAAGCAATCACATGTAGATGCGAACACCCCACTGCATGAGTTCGCTAAACAAATGATGAAAATGTTGCACAACAGGAAAATGAAAGAATCAAAGGAGGCATTGGTGAGCAAGGTATGTCGTGCTTGTTAGCAATAACGGTTTGCATACAATTATGTAAATAATTTGTTTAATTATGATAATAATGTGTTATAGGCACCAAGGACAACAGATACATTGTATAGGTTCGAAGTGAGAGTCTCAAGAGCGTACACAAGAGCTGTTATGAATAGATTCGAGGAATCAATGAAATACGCCACTGCATACAAAATATTAAAGGACCCAGACGGATGTGATAATGAATGGATCGTACAGCATACAAAACGGTCTAACAAAATTGTGTGGGGACAACATCAATTCAAGATAACAGCAGACATAGAAGCTGGGGAGTATACATGCGAGTGCAAACAGTGGGAACATACATGTTTGTACGTATTATGTTGGTTAGCATAAAAAATTTGCATAATAGATAATTTGATGATTGTAGTACAAATTAATGTATATTTTTGAAATAATGGTTCGTTTTCATGTTTTCAGGTCTATTGTGTGTTCATCTTTTAAGAGCCTTCATGCATCTTCAAGTTGAAAAGATACCTTCAAAGTATATATTGCAAAGGTACACTGTCTCATCAAGAAAAGATGTTCCATTTGAAAGAATTGATAAGAGCTTCAGGGGGAAGGATGGAGTTACTAAATCATACAGACAGAAAATGTTGTTAACGAAAACAATGAAAGTAGTTCGCCAGGCGTGTATGTCAAAAGCAGGGTACGATAAGGCAATGGATGTGTTGGATGAGCTCGATGTCGTTCTAAGCCGATTGGAGCCAGATATTGGATGTAATGAGTCAACAGATGTTAGTGATAATGAGGAAGACAAGGTAATAATATTGCAGATGTTTTAGTGTTATACTATTTGTAACATAAATTATGCATAGTAACATGTTATTTTGTACCAAGAAGAAGAGTTGAATAAAAATAATGCTGGCGATGGGATGGAAGATGACAATACAATTACATGTCATAATAAGGTATGTAAAAGATATATATATATATAAGCTTGCATGAAGTATTGTATATAATGAATATATAATATCAATGTAATAAGCAAATAATATTTTGTAGGATTCGCATAACACCAGGACTGGATGTGAACATGCGTTAACAATAATAACAACTGGTAACCAGGTACATATTAAAATAATATTGTTTATTTGTCTAAAATGAAAATATATATTTATGCTGCATGTAAATGTTGATGTATTTGGGTTGGGCTTTAAAGGAGGACAACATGAGAATTTCACATGAGGTTGGTGATACAAGTTCTCCGTGTCACGTAGCACATGAACAAATTGAACATATTGCTGCATCCTCAGAAGCTAAAAAGGTGAGCATTGATAAATGATTTTACTGATTGGTATAAATATATGTAAATATGCGTATACTAAATAGTAACGTCTATTATTATGCAGAGGTTGAATTTTAATGTGGATGTTATAAATCTGAGTATGCCGGATCGTGCAAGACCAAAGGGCCGGACAATCAAAAATTCAGAAGATAGGGTTATGAGACTAGGTGCGAAAGGAGAGAAAAAGAAGAATAGGAGATGCCATTTGTGTGGAATAGCAGATGGGCATAACAGCAGAACATGTCTGTCTGTGGAAGAGAACAGGGCAAGGCTAGCAAAACTGTCTAATCGAAAGAGAGGACGACCAGCCGGATCAAGACTAAACAATAAAACAACTGCTCCACAGTGGAATGAAACATCGACTGCAAAAAAACATCGTATTGATGAAGAAGTGGAAAATGAAGAAGCCGATGAGCATATGGATTTGGGCGAATAATTTGAAGTGTGACTAAAGAGTGGTCGATTTAGTAGAAACTTGTAATAGCACAATGACTTATGCTTTAGTTTGTTGGAAATTAAATAGTTTGCATGACAGGGTTATATAATTCGTTGATATAAAACTATAAAATGTTGCGTAAATATAGACAATTACACAAATTATGTAACTAAATATGTACAACAAATTGGCATTGAACGTTTAGCAATCGGAAGGTCTGGACATTAATGTTATATAAAACTGTATACACTTAACAATACTAATCAAATGGGAGTGCATACGTCGGTTTCACACTTCAAATACAACAAACAAGATATAGCATAAACACTTGTTACAATTAGCATAATTAGCATGAAAATGTATAAAAGATGAACCTAATGTATATAAAATAAGGAAGTATATATTATGCATAAAACTTGAATATTGAAACAATATGATAATACAAATAAGCCAAACATTGGAAGCCAAAAGATTAACCTACTCACAAACTGCAGATGAAAACAGCATAGAATTTGTTAACATATAACATAAATAGACATTCTGGTAACAATTATGTTTGATACACTTCAGATAAAAACTGATGCGAAGTAGCATAGACATTAGCCACATTGAACATAAGTGGCACACAGAGTTTCAAACACATTATCAGAGGCCTGACATAAGTGACTTAACAAGTAACATAAACAGTTTTGTGCATCCCACAGGGAATCATGTTCAACTATGCTATCTAAGTCTTGGCTTTCAAACAGCGGCGTCTCCTTGGAGAATACTTGAAAGGCAGCAGTTCTGCAGGAAGGGGGGCAACCATGTTGTTGCGATGAAAGGTAAGGTAATGCAGAACAAAGGCACGTTGGTCCAATGGTTCATCCTGAAATAGCCATAATATCAAATTAATGGTAGAATATAATCTGAAGGAGTAATATATGCAAGATTAGAAGACTAATTTAGTGACATACCGGAGTATAAAATTCTGATGAGTCGCCATCATCAAAATCGTAGTAGCGGAGGAAGTTTGCGACAAAAAAACCACAATCATTTGACCCTGGTGTCATGGTTGGACAATTGGGAAGGAGCCCAATCTTGTAGTTGCCAAACTTTGGTACAGTTGACTCAGGTCGAGCTTCATGTAAGGCAATGCTAAGTCTTCTCATTATTAATCTGGACCAAGGTATCTTCGTTCCATTTATCACCATTTGATCATTATGGATTTGTTTCCATGTAGTGCCTCCAAGCAATGTACCATAAGGATTTGAATCTAAGATGTCTATTCGACGACGTTCAAAATTGATTGCATAAAGGGTCCAGTGGCTTTGGCGTAGCATAGGAACCAGGATCTGTTAAATATATATGTGAAATTATGAATGATTTATACTATGCATATGAAAAATTAAAACTAATACAGCATAAAACTAGTGACCAAAAGTACATTCTAACATTTGTACAAATGAAAATGATTAGAACTAACCAATTTAATCTGGTTAAGAACATCATCTGAAGGTAGGGTCGGTTCAAGATGTTCTTTAAGAAGTGATGTTGTGAAGGGCTGTGGATTTGAACTGTGTTGTTCAAACTCCTCGATATTCAAAACGGTCTGGACAAAGAAAATAAATTGATTAGTATTATATATTTATACAGTAAGTGTTGCAATAATATACAAAGTTGTGGAGAAACAATTACCCCAACGTTGACATTCAGTATTAGAGTGTTGATTACAGAATCTGGATTGTATAATACATCATCCTGACGAATACAGTCGATAAATCCCTGCATGAAAGTATTCTCAAGACATTTGTTGGGACCAAACGACTGGACAACATCAAGGACAGACCCTCCAAATCCTCCAAAATTAATGATAGACCTGGGGAAAAAACTTTGATTACAATTCTTCTAATTATACTTAATTGGAATTTGAATAACTAGTACATACATGCTCGGATCTAGTTTTCCTGACAAAATGAACTTAAGCAGGTTGCGAGCACAGTCTTCACGTGACACGTGGGGATGTTCAGCGACCGCAGCTTTACATGAACTATCCTTTGCAACCAGGTCAGTGGTTGCCTAATATATGAATAAAAGTTAGTAAACAGTTGCATAAATATGTATGTCTTAGTGTATAAATAGGAAAAATATGAAAATGACAACATGTCTTACATCTGTCAGTGGGGTTTTATCGAACAGAGGTGCACCAGATACAGGAGTATCATGTGTAACAGATTTTTGTCCTTCCTGTAACCAATAAATTTATTAATGTAAACGTAATGAAACATAGGGAATAATTAATATTAGCATAATATGATGAAGGTGTAAGTACTTACACTATTTATATCTGGTGTTAACTTAGGAGCAGCAGGCTTGTCTGTTGTGGGAGCCTGGGGATTTAAAAAAATAAAGCATGCATATATATTAATGTTACTTGCATACATTGTGAATGAAATTATAATAATTGTGATATATGGAAGTCAAACATTAGATGTTGGAGTCTTGTCAAAAATAGGGGCATCCATAACTTCAGCTTTTTTGCAGACGTTCCCACTGACAATCTATAATGGAAACAAATGAGATTTGAGTAAACAGTAACTTGTATGCAGAATAGAATATATGCATAGTATATATAGTTTGTATGAGAAAACTTACATCATCTGATACTTTGATATGATCAGTAGGAACATGGCTTTCCTGATCATGTTGTTGTTTATCAGGTGTTTGAACAGTTGGTGTGGATACTGGATCATTTGATGGAGGCATTGAGGTAGTGGGGGGGTTATCTACATTTGGAACATATAATAATTTAGTAGTTGTTACTGAAATATAACTGCATTATAAATGTATCGTTATAAAAAAATGGTTAAACATACACATTTGCAAACTACATCAGTATACTATCAGGATGCATAAATAAAATACAGTTTTCAAAAATGAAATACACTGAAAAAATATGTTGCTGCTTGTATGAGTATAAATTAATATATATATTATTTTCCAGGAAATAATTGGTGAACTTGATTAGTTTAAAAAAATAAACATAAATACTAAAACCTTCTGACTGTGGATCGCGCTGCGTTGCAGCTCTCAGAACTTCATCGATCATTTCACCAAATGTTTCAGAGAGTTCAATCTGCTTCGAAACAATCATCTGATGGCTCAGCTGTAGGGAATCACAGTATTTATCCACCTCTTTGTCATGAGCATCAAACAATGATTGAAACATTGGACGCTGCTGGGAGGGCAAACATTGCAACTTGTTGCCAATCAAATTATTGATATGTGGCACATATATGTTGAAAACGGCAGAAGCAGGCCGTTCTGGAGCAATGACGTAACACGTTTCTGAACGGCTACGAAACTGTATAAAGTAATATAGAACAGTTAGCAGTAATAATATTTTAACATCTGCATAACAGGACAAAAATTTGTTTATGTCTAACCTCTGCATATCCGAATGGTTCACCAGTTTTACGGGGGGGGGGCGCCTGTCACCACGAGCCAACTCTTTTATGGTCTCATTGTCAAAAAACTTAATGCGTGGAGTACCATATTTGTTAACAGGAGATGCAGGGTGATGTAGGTGATCAAGGTAGTAAATCTGAAAAAAGGAATGCACAAATATATAAAATTAGTACATAACAACTATTTGCATATCATATATATGCACAGTAAACAAAAAAAATACTTACCAGCACAATGAGTGAGCATCCATATATTGTTGCTGTGATGTTTGTTTTGTTCCTTTTATGCCAACGTGCGGCAGCATCACACAAATCCGTGTAAACTAGTTGGCACCAGTCAATATCAGACATTCGGGCCATGTTTGAAGTCATGAGTACCTCATTGTTTGTGATGCCCCAAGAAGCAGAAGGAAAAAGAAGCCGATTGAATAGAATCAGAAAAAACATCTAATTGATAGCTCATCATCGTTGCCAAGCACTATCTTGTCTTGAAGCTTGACAACATCAAATTCTTCTTTACCAACATTGAGATCACGTCTCAGTTTTGCAGCAGCATCCACTTCGCCATACCAATCAGTAAACTCCCTGCCTCCTCCAGCACATGGCAAACCCAAAATCAGATGAACTGTATCTTTTGTTATTTTCAGTTCCTTGCCAGCCCCTGGGCGTATGGTCATGTCATGAGGATCCAATTTATCCATCAACCACCTGATGAGTGATCGGCTCTCTAAGGCATCAGTTCGCAAATCAAATATGCTTGAAAATCCCAACCTAGCGACAGCATCGCGCTGCCGATCGCTCATTATCCAAGATGATACAATAACATCATAGGGAATGCAGCGGATATTCAGTTTCTGGAAGCATAAATGAATATGCATTAATACACAAAGTATATATATAGTTAGAACTAATGATACAATATTTACAAACAAGGGATAATTATTACATGCTTGTAAATAACTACGCTACAACAATAAAAAAAGTAAACACCATATTTGTTGATAATAATATACATAAATTTAAAGGGGGGGAATACAAACTTGATTGGATACCAAAATTAACACATGAATAAACATAAATATATACATGTTACCTGTGATTTTCTAGGAGTCTTCTGTTTAGGAGAGTTTTTTTTGTAATGATATTAGACTTTGGACTTCTTTTCACGCAAGGAACTTGAGGAGAAGGTACTTTTAACTTCTTTGCACTGGTTTGTTCTGAAGGAGAAGGTGAGGCAGATCTGAATTGGCGCTTCAACGATGGAGCCTCCATGAAATCGCCGTCTGACAGTGTGGATGGAGCAGGAGGTTTTCTTTTTAAACGACAAGCTAACGCCTTTCTGCGAAAACGATGGATTGGGGCTGGATGTGGCTCATTCTGCTCCTGTTTTTGGGGAATATCATCTTGGTGAGCTGAGCTGCTGGATCTTGTACGTCTGAAAATGTCAATTGAAAAACCTCCTGACTGGATTCAATGGTTAATCTTTTTGGATTACTGGGCGGGCGATCAACAGACTTCATGATTAAATACTGAATAGATCTGCAGAAAAAAAAGTTGTTTTTAAATACATTGATTTATGCATGAATATATGCCAAAAAAGAACTAATTTTTACTATAACTATCTGAAATGCATACTATATAATGCTAAGTGGAATTACATAACTTAAACTACCTTTTACATTTATGCGATAGCATTTAATGAACAATAGTTATATACAAGCATAAAGATTGATTTAATATTTCATATAATTGTAAATGAAACAGGATAAAATAAGAGCCTTTTTGCATCAACTAACTATACAACATATTTTAATAACTGGTTCATAGTAATAAAAACATTTAGCTCAAATAACATGAATATTTAAATAACATTTGCTTAAATAACAGTATCTGTATGTATTTATATATAATGAACAGGAGTGTAAACTAATTATGCAAGTAAATAGAACAATTCAAATATGCTTAATATATGTTCACAAACTTGTGTATGAATGAGCATACACATACTGCCAATATGCATATATATCAACTCCAATGGGTATATTTTATATATAATAAAACAGATGTGTACACAAATGATTTAATTGAATGGGCATAAAAAGTACTGAGGATATGCATATAAATGATATACAATAAGCATATTAGATAATTAAATCGATGTGAAAACCAATCATTAGAGTAAATGTGTATAAAGAATACTGACTATATGCATGTATAATAAAACAAATGTGTAAACAAATGACTCAAGTGAATGTGCATAAACAGTACTGAGGATATGCATATATATCAAATACAAATAAGCATATTTGATAATAAAATATATGTGAAAACAAATCATTAAAGTACATGTGCATAAAGAGTACTGACTATATGCATATATAATAAAACAAATGTGTAAACAAATGACTCAGATGAATGAGCATAGACAGTACTGAAGATATGCATATATATTACATACAAAAAGCATATATGTGTTACTTGGGTTGTATAAAAGTACTCTCTGCTAACTCATCAGTAAATACCTAATCCACAGCCTTTGTCTAAATCTATGAATGTCGGGCGATAGTAGGAATACAGAATAAATACACATGCCCTAATATCGGGCTCCTAAACAAAAAAGAGATGCAATGCGCGATGCAATGACCCGATTATAGTGATGTCTAAGCGGATACAAATCACACATATAGCTGGAGAATAAGGGTTAACATCAAATCCACTTCAATCGACCGATAGGGCTCAAAAAATCGACGGCAAACTCGGGGTATTTCAATGTTGGATTACCTGGAAGTTCTTGAATCGGGCTCCAATGCTGGGAGATTGAAGGATGTAAAGAGGAATGGAATGGCGCTGGATCGGAGCGGCGGTGGATTGAGCAGCGCTGGTTTGGAGGCGCGGAAATCGCCTGGGGAGTCGCCTCGGACGAAAGGAAAATCTGCGCGGCTGGGGTTTTCTTCAAATGGGCGCTGGTTTATCTCCGTTGAATGCGCGAGTACGGTTTTAGAAACAGGAAACGTGGGAGAGGTGGCTGGCTGACGGGGTAACGGCGTCGTGACTATGACCTGTTGACTCGGTGTGGTTCAACCAAAATGCCCATGTTGACTAGCCTGGGCTTCCTCTATTATTGGAAGCCCAGGGCTCTTAATATATAAACTATATATATATATATATATATATATAGAAACTTTTGCATTTTCATGCTAGAAGTTTTATCTGCTTGTGCATTTAAACGTGAATGGAAAAAACTCAAAACTGATTTCAAATTCAAATTTCAATGACTAAATTGAAATAGAATTAAAAAGAAAAAGAATAAAGAAGTTGCCTAGGCCAAATCCCCTTTTCTCGGCCCAAAATCTCCCCCACACTAGCGCACCCTTTGCACCTGCGCGGGCCCACCCCATCACTTGCTGACACTGCCACGTGGGCCCATCAGTCAGACCATCGGCTCGACCCGCGCACGCCTGGGTTCATCGTCACAGCGGCTTCATCTCACCGCCATGTGGGCCATCCACCTGGAGCTGTTCAGCACACGTAGTTCCATGTTCAGGCACTGCCAGGTGGGCCTCGCCTTGTAAGATCATCCTCTCGCCTGAACTGAACCAGCGCATTTTTTGCCTCCCGGATTTTCGCTCGATCATTGAGGCCCCGCTCCGGGGCGCATAAGTCACAGGCCCCTAGCCATAAAGCATCTAGTGGAGACCCCCTCCCCACTCCTCGTCCATTTGTGCCCACGCCGTGAGCCCCTCCTCATCCCATCGCCGCGAAAGAGCATGAACCGGAAGCGAGCCGCCATGGACGGTCTTCACCCTGACCATCGATCCAGCCATAGGGAATGATCCAGGGTGGAGAGCAGGGCATAGGGGAGGTGCGCGGACTGACCCAGGGGCTCGGTGGTGTCTGGGACATCATCAATTGATCGTTGAAGTGTAGGCAACTCCGATGTGTCGCCCTTCCCCGTTGCCAAGGTTCTACGTGACTTGGTAGCCGGTAATAAGCCCTTCTTCGTTTTGTGCTCGCTTTCGTATCATGTGGCACCAGTTGATCTGGAGATTGGGTCACCTGTGGGCCGTCTTAGACTTCTCCGGCGTGACCGCCGCCGCGGGTCGGAGGAAGGGGGTGGAGAGAAGGGTCTCCATTCGATCTGGTATGGACGATTGAGATTAGAAGCTAGAATACCCTTTCGTCTATTGAATCCAAGTTGTAGATCTCAGGGTGGGCAGATCTAGAATGATCAGAACGTGGATATGCCACATGACCGTCGATCCCTGATCCGGTGGTCCCTGTTGCGCACTGAGTCGATGATGGGCATAATCTAATCTGGCCCAGCGATCCTAGATCGGACGACGTAGATCAGCCCGTACCCCTTCGCCACGGGCGAGTTTATTAAAGAGACCCTCGGAAATAAGAAAATCAACCCGCAGTCCTGAGTGGTTATAAAACCATTGCTCTCAGGTCCTTTCCTTTGCAATCAGCACCCTTACCTTTACCAAAATAGAAGTCGTCGTCCATCTGTGCATAAAATTATATAAGCTAGTTCTGCAAATTGATTTTAGGATAAAATTTAATCTAGAAACATAGTTAATTTATATTTCTCACATTTTAACCTTGAGTTGATCCATTCAAATTGCGTTAACTTCATATTAAAATTGCCTACACATTAAATAACAACATTTTGTCATATTTTTAGAGATAATTAAATGTTAGTTTAACTTGTGCTCATTAGAGTTACTTTCCTAATTAAAAAACAAATATAACGTTTTCATCCTTAAACTGTAGTATTTATAAAATAGGTCATAATGTTGATTAAAGAATGAATTAGTTTTTTATCTGAAATATCTTTCTCACATGATTTATATTAATCAAGATAACATAGATTTAATTATTTAATCACATATTGATAGTCGCCTAGAGGGGGGGTGAATAGGGCGAAACTGAAATTTACAAATATAAATACAACAACAAGCCGGGTTAGCGTTAGAAATAAAACCGAGTCCGCGAGAGAGGGTGGAAAACAAATCGCAAGCAAATGAAGAGTGTGACACGCGGATTTGTTTTACCGAGGTTCGGTTCTTGCGAACCTACTCCCCGTTGAGGAGGCCACAAAGGCTGGGTCTCTTTCAACCCTTCCCTCTCTCAAACGGTCCCTCGGACCGAGTGAGCTTCTCTTCTCAAATCACTTGGGAATCAAACTTCCCGCAAGGACCACCACACAATTGGTGTCTCTTGCCTCAATTACAAGTGAGTGTTTGATCACAAGAAAGAATGCCAAAGAAAAGAAGCGATCCAAGCGCAAGAGCTCAAATGAACACTACAAATCACTCTCTCTAGTCACTAAGGCTTTGTGTGGAGTTGGGAGAGGATTTGATCTCTTTTGGTGTGCTTTGCAATGAATGCTAGCTCTTGTATAGTGGTTGGAAGCTGGAAAACTTGGATACAATGAATGGTGGGGTGGTTGGGGTATTTATAGCCCCAACCACCAAACATGACCGTTGGTGGAGGCTGTCTGTCGTATGGTGTACCGGACAGTCCGGTGCACACCGGACATGTCCGGTGCGCCAGCCACGTCACCAAAGCCGTTGGAATTTGACCGTTGGAGTTCTGTCTTCTGGGCCCACCTCGATGTCCGGTGCACACCGGACATGTACTATTCAATGTCCGGTGTGCCAGCGCGCGCGTGCCTGACTTCTGCGCGCTTCTGGCGCGCATTAAATGCTGTTGCAGGTGACCGTTGGCGCGAAGTAGCCGTTGCTCCAGAGTTGCACCGGACAGTCCGGTGTACACCGACATGTCCGATGAATTATAGCGGAGCAGCCGCTCTGTTTTCCCGAAGCTGGCGAGTTCCTGAGGCCGCTCTTCCTTGGAGCACCAGACACTGTCCGGTGTACACCGGACAGTCCGGTGAATTATAGCGCGCCGGCTCTGAGAATTTCCCGAGGCTGAGGAGTTCAGCGCGAGGCCCCCTGGTGCACCGGACACTGTCCGGTGCGCCACCGGACAGTCCGGTGCGCCAGACCAGGGAGTCTTCCGGGATGCTTTTAGCACACTATTTTGAACCCAACTTTGGTCTTTTTAATTGGCTTGTTGTGAACCTTTGACACCTGTATGACTTATACACTAGAGCAAACCAGTTAGTCCAATTGTTTGTGTTGGGCAATTCAACCACCAAAATTAATTAGGGACTAGGTATAAGCCTAATTCCCTTTCAATCTCCCCCTTTTTGGTGATTGATGCCAACACAAACCAAAGCAAATATAGAAGTGCATAATTGAACTAGTTTGCATAATATAAGTGCAAAGGTTGCTTGGAATTAAGCCAATATTAATACTTACAAGATATGCATGGATTGTTTCTTTATTTTTAACATTTTGGACCACGCTTGCACCACATGTTTTGTTTTTGCAAACTATTTTGTAAATCCTTTACAAAGTTCTTTTGCAAATAGTCAAAGGTAAATGAATAAGATTTTGCAAAGCATTTTCAAGATTTGAAATTTTCTCCCCCTGTTTCAAATGCTTTTCCTTTGACTAAACAAAACTCCTCCTCTTAGTGTTCAAGAGGGTTTTGATATATCATTTTTGAAATACTACTTTCTCCCCGTTTTGAACACAATAGGATACCAATTGAAAATACTCTTTGAAAAACTAAGTTTTTGAAATTGGTGGTGGTGCGGTCCTTTTGCTTTGGGCTCATACTCTCTCCCTCTTTGGCATGAATCGCCAAAAACGGAATTATTAGAGCCCTTGAATTACTCTCTCTCCCTTTGGTCATAAATAAATGAGTGAAGATTATACCAAAGATGGAGTCCTTTTGTTTAGTGCTCATGGTTTCTCCCCCAAAGATGGAGAGTTGCTTGGAGTGATGGCGAAGAATGAGTTACGGAGTGGAAGCCTTTGTCTTTGCCGAAGACTCCAATTCCCTTTCAATACACCTATGACTTGGTTTGAAATGGACTTGAAAACACATTAGTCATAGCATATGAAAGAGATATGATCAAAGGTATATAAATGAGCTATGTGTGCACATCAACAAAAGAAGTTGCGCGAATCAAGAATATTGAGCTCATGCCTAAGTTTGTTAAAAGTTTGTTCATCAAGGGGTTTGGTAAAGATATCGGCTAATTGATCTTTAGTGTTGATGTAAGAAATCTCGATATCTCCCTTTTGTTGGTGATCCCTAAGAAAATGATACCGAATGGCTATGTGTTTAGTGCGGCTATGCTCGACAGGATTATCCGCCATCTTGATTGCACTCTCATTATCACATAGCAAGGGGACTTTGGTTAGTTTGTAACCGTAGTCCCGCAGGGTTTGCCTCATCCAAAGCAATTGCGCGCAACAATGACCTGCGGCATTATACTCGGCTTCGGCGGTAGAAAGAGCGACCGAATTTTGCTTCTTTGAAGCCCAAGACACCAAGGATCTTCCCAAGAACTGGCAAGTCCCCGATGTGCTCTTTCTATTGATTTTACACCCTGCCCAATCGGCATCCGAATAACCAATCAAATCAAATGTGGATCCCCTAGGATACCAAAGCCCAAACTTAGGAGTGTAAGCCAAATATCTCAAGATTCGTTTTACGGCCGTAAGGTGAGTTTCCTTAGGGTCGGCTTGGAATCTTGCACACATGCATACGGAAAGCATAATATCCGGTCGAGATGCACATAAATATAGCAAAGAACCTATCATCGACCGATATACCTTTTGATCCACGAACTTACCTCCCGTGTCGAGGTCGAGATGCCCATTAGTTCCCATGGGTGTCTTGATGGGCTTAGCATCCTTCATCCCAAATTTGTTTAGAATGTCTTGAGTATACTTCGTTTGGCTAATGAAGGTGCCCTCTCAGAGTTGCTTCACTTGAAATCCTAAGAAGTACTTCAACTCCCCCATCATGGACATCTCAAACTTTTGTGTCATGATCCTACTAAACTCTTCACATGTAGATTCGTTAGTAGACCCAAATATAATATCATCAACATAAATTTGGCATACAAACAAATCATTCTCAAGTGTTTTGGTAAAGAGCGTAGGATCGGCCTTTCCGACTTTGAAGCCATTAGCAATAAGGAAATCTCTAAGGCATTCATACCATGCTCTTGGGGCTTGCTTGAGCCCATAAAGCGCCTTAGAGAGTTTATAGACATGGTTAGGGTACTCACTATCTTCGAAGCCGAGAGGTTGCTCAACATAGACCTCTTCCTTGATTGGTCCATTGAGGAAGGCACTTTTCACGTCCATTTGATAGAGCTTAAAGCCATGGTAAGTAGCATAGCCAATAATATGCGAATTGACTCAAGCCTAGCTACGGGTGCATAGGTTTCACCGAAATCCAAACCTTCGACTTGGGAGTATCCTTTGGCCACAAGTCGAGCTTTGTTCCTTGTCACCACACCATGCTCGTCTTGCTTGTTGTGGAAGACCCATTTGGTTCCTACAACATTTTGATTAGGACGTGGAACTAAATGCCATACCTCATTCCTAGTGAAGTTGTTGAGCTCCTCTTGCATTGCCACCACCCAATCCGAATCTTGAAGTGCTTCCTCTATCCTGTGTGGCTCAATAGAGGAAACAAAAGAGTAATGTTCACAAAAATGTGCAACACGAGATCTAGTAGTTACCCCCTTATGAATGTCGCCGAGAATGGTGTCGACGGGGTGATCTCGTTGGATTGCTTGGTGGACTCTTGGGTGTGGTGGCCTTTGCTCTTCATCCTCCTTGTCTTGATCATTTGCATCTCCCCCTTGATCATTGCCGTCATCTTGAGGTGGCTCATTTTCTTGATCTTCTACTTCATCAACTTGAGCTTCATCCTCATTTTGAGTTGGTGGAGATGCTTGCGTGGAGGAGGATGGTTGATCTTGTGCATTTGGAGGCTCTTCGGATTCCTTGGGACACACATCCCCAATGGACATGTTCCTTAGCGCGATGCACGGAGCCTCTTCAATACCTATCTCATCAAAATCAACTTGCTCTACTTGAGAGCCGTTAGTCTCATCAAATACAACGTCACAAGAAACTTCAACTTGCCCGGAGGACTTGTTAAAGACTCTATATGCCCTTGTGTTTGAATCATATCCTAGTAAAAAGCCTTCTACAGTCTTAGGAGCAAATTTAGATTTTCTACCTCTTTTAACAAAAATAAAGCATTTGCTACCAAAGACTCTAAAATATGAAATGTTGGGCTTTTTACCGGTTAGGAGTTCATATGATGTCTTCTTGAGGATTCGGTGTAGATATAACCGGTTGATGGCGTAGCAAGCGGTGTTGACCGCCTCGGCCCAAAACCGATCCGAAGTCTTGTACTCATCAAGCATGGTCCTTGCCATGTCCAATAGAGTTCGATTCTTCCTCTCCACTACACCATTTTGTTGTGGCGTGTAGGGAGAAGAGAACTCATGCTTGATGCCCTCCTCCTCAAGGAAGCCTTCGATTTGAGAGTTCTTGAACTCCGTCTCGTTGTCGCTTCTAATTTTCTTGATCCTTAATCCGAACTCGTTTTGAGCTCGTCTCAAGAATCCCTTTAAGGTTTCTTGGGTTTGAGATTTCTCCTGCAAAAAGAACACCCAAGTGAAGCGAGAATAATCATCCACTATTACAAGACAGTACTTACTCCCGCCGATGCTTATGTAAGCAATCGGGCCGAATAGATCCATGTGGAGTAGCTCAAGCGGCCTGTCGGTCATCATGATGTTCTTGTGTGGATGATGGGCACCAACTTGCTTTCCTGCTTGGCATGCGCTACAAATCCTGTCTTTCTCAAAATGAACATTTGTTAGTCCTAAAATGTGTTCTCCCTTTAGAAGCTTATGAAGATTCTTTATCCCAACATGGGCTAGTCGGCGGTGCCAGAGCCAACCCATGTTAGTCTTAGCAATTAAGCATGTGTCGAGTTCAGCTCTATCAAAATCTACTAAGTATAGCTGACCCTCTAACACACCCTTAAATGCTATTGAATCATTACTTCTTCTAAAGACAGTGACACCTACATCAGTAAAGAGACAGTTGTAGCCCATTTTGCATAATTGAGATACAGAAAGCAAATTGTAATCTAATGAATCTACAAGAAAAACATTGGAAATAGAATGGTCAGGAGATATAGCAATTTTACCCAAACCCTTGACCAAACCTTGGTTTCCATCCCCGAATGTGATAGCTCGTTGGGGATCTTGGTTTTTCTCATAGGAGGAGAACATCCTTTTCTCCCCTGTCATATGGTTTGTGCACCCGCTGTCGAGTATCCAACTTGAGCCCCCGGATGCATAAACCTACAAAACAATTTTAGTTCTTGACTTTAGGTACCCAAACGGTTTTGGGTCCTTTGGCATTAGAAACAAGAACTTTGGGAACCCAAACACAAGTTTTGGAGCTCTTGTGTTTATCCCCAACATACTTGGCAACGACCTTGCCGGATTTGTTAGTCAAAACATATGATGCATCAAAGGTTTTAAATGAAAAACTATGTTCATTTGATGCACTAGGAGTTTTCTTCTTAGGCAACTTAGCACGGGTTGGTTGCCTAGAGCTAGATGTCTCACCCTTATACATGAAAGCATGATTAGGGCCAGAGTGAGACTTCCTAGAATGAATTCTCCTAATTTTGTCCTCGGGATAACCGGCAGGGTATAAAATGTAACCCTCGTTATCCTGAGGCATGGGAGCCTTGCCCTTAACAAAGTTAGACAATCTTTTAGGAGGGGCATTAAGTTTGACATTGTCTCCCCTTTGGAAGCCAATGCCATCCTTGATGCCAGGGCGTCTCCCACTATAGAGCATACTTCTAGCAAATTTAAATTTTTCATTTTCTAAGTTATGCTCGGCAATTTTAGCATCTAATTTTGCTATATGATCATTTTGTTGTTTAATTAAAGACATGTGATCATGAATAGCATTAATATCAACATCTCTACATCTAGTACAAATAGATACATGCTCAACAATAGATGTAGAGGGTTTGCAAGATTTTAATTCTACAACCTTAGCATGCAACATGTCATTCTTAGTTCTAAGGTCGGAAATAGTAGCATTGCAAACATCAAAATCGTTAGCCTTAGCAAGCAATTTTTCATTCTCAATCCTAAGGCTAGCAAGAGAAATGTTCAATTCTTCAATCCTAGCAAGTAAATCATCATCATTATTTCTAGAATTGGTAATTGAAACATTACAAACATGAGAATCAACCTTAGCTAACAAATTAGCATTTTCATTTCTAAGGTTGTCTATTGTCTCATGGCAGGTGCTTAGCTCACTAGATAATTTTTCACATTTTTCTACTTCTAGAGCATGAGCATTTTTAACCTTAACATGCTTCTTATTTTCTTTAATAAGGAAGCCCTCTTGGGTGTCCAAGAGATCATCCTTTTCATGAATAGCACTAATCAATTCATTAAGTTTCTCTTTTTGTTGCATGTTGAGGTTGGCAAAAAGAGAGTGCAAGTTATCTTCCTCATCACTAACATTTTCATCACTAGAGGATTCATATCTAGTGGAGGATTTAGATTTAACCTTCTTCTTTTTGCCGTCCTTTGCCATGAGGCACTTGTGGCCGACGTTGGGGAAGAGAAGTCCCTTGGTGACGGCGATGTTGGCGGTGTCCTCGTCGTCGGAGGAGTCGCTAGAGCTTTCGTCGGAGTCCCACTCCCGACAAACATGGGCATCGCCGCCACTATAGGAAACGCATAAATTTTCGTGGGCCGGGCTATTTTCGTCGGTCGGCCCACGAAAATACAACGTTATTTTCGTCAGCCCTAGTGACCCACGAAAATATGGCCTATTTTCGTGGGCCAGGCTATATTTTCGTCGGCAGGCCGACGAAAATACGAAAGTTATTTTCGTCGGTCTCCACACCGACGAAAATGCTGTCTATTTTCGTCGGTCCCAGCCCGGCCGACGAAAATAAGTCCTTTATTTTCGTCGGCCGCACTGAGGCCGACGAAAATAGATGCCGTTAATCTTGAATCCCAGCCTCACCGCACCTTCTCTCTCGATCGTCTAATCTCTCGCCGCCGCACTCTGCCTCATGCGCCCGTCCACCGCGCCGCGCGCCCGCCTCGCGCCCTCGCCGCTGCGCCCCCGCCGCGCCGCCACCGCGCCGCGCCCTCGCCGCTGCGCGCCCGCCGCGCGCCCTCCCCTCCACCGCGCCGCACGCCCGCCTCGCGCCCTCGCCGCTGCGCCCCCGCCGCGCCGCCACCGCGCCGCGCCCTCGCCGCTGCGCGCCCGCCGCGCGCCCTCCCCTCCACCGCTGGCGTCGCTGAACCACATCAGCATCGTGTGCCGGTCGGTGGAGGCGTCGCTGCGCTTCTACACGGACGTGCTCGGCTTCGTCCCCATCCGCCGCCCCGGCTCTTTCGACTTCGACGGCGCCTGGTACGTGTCGTGTCTGTATTGAATCTATCTATATCTCTGTAGTACGTGCGTACCTTCAATCGATTTATAATTATATGATGGTATATATATCAGGCTGTTCAACTACGGGATCGGCATCCACCTGCTGCAGTCGGAGGACCCCGGCAGCCTCCCGCCGGAGAAGGGAGAGATCAACCCCAAGGACAACCATATCTCCTTCCAGGTCAGTTGTCACCACAGCTAGCACCTCTCGCCATCCAGTAGCTGTACGTCGTCGGTGTCCTTTTCATCCATATCTGTCTCTGTCGCGGGCGGAGGCGAGAGATGCGCGCGGTGCACGCTAGCTGCTAGCTTGCCAGTTGCCACGCTGGCTGGGTCGACAGAGTGCGTTGCGGGTAAACACTATTCCAGGTTCGATAGATCAGTTGAGTTCTTCTCTAATTTGCCCGTTCCGTTCGTTCTGCCAACTTGATTATATTTTTCCGTCGATCGTCGTTCCATATATCGTGTGCAGGAAATTAAGGCACACACTACAACAAGCAGTGAAATATACGTCTTTCCCAAGTATCTCTAGCTTGGTCTCTTTTACGTGTCCCCTTGCTATATAGTATCAATAGGCCTTTGAACTACTTAAAAAGGCACTAATCACGGCTTCCGTTCTGGCTCTACCGAATTTCACACAGTAATTTTGCATCTGCATTGATGCCTGTCAGTATGGTATAGGCGTCGTGCTCATGCAACGTGGTCATCCCTTAGCATTCCTTAGTCATGCTCTAGGTTCCAAGAATCAAGGGCTATCGACATACAAAAAAGAATACTTGGCTATTATCCTAGCAGTGTCACACTGGCGTTCCTACCTGCATTTGGCTGAGTTCGTAATATACACCGATCATAGCAGCTTAACACAGTTGAACAAGCAGTGTTTGCACACCATCTGGCAACAAAAGGTGTACTCCAAGCTAGCAGGTATGCAGTACGCCAGTACTGCATTGTATACAAGAATGGCATAGAGAATACTGTTGCAGATGCCCTATCTAGACAGCCTAAAAGTGTCGCTTCCTATTTGTCGATCTCTCATTGCACACCAACCTGGTTGCAGGAAGTCATAACAGGATATGGGGATAATCCGCTGGCTCAGGAATTATTGGCCAAACTCACTATCAATGCCAGTACTTGGGGACATTTTTCTTTGACTAACGACGACATACGTTACAAAGGGCGTATTTGGCTGGACAGTAATACCACACTATAACTCAAAGTAATTCAAGCCATGCATGACTCAGCTCTTGGGGGACACTCCGGGGTGCCGGTGACGTATCGTCGTCTGAAACAACTTTTTCATTGGCTTAGTATGAAATCTGATGTTCACTCCTATGTCTAGTCCTATTCTATATGTCAACAGGCCAAACCTGATCGCGCTAAATACCTGGGTCTTCTATAGCCATTGCTAGTCCCTCCTCAACCATGGCACCACCTCCTCAATGAATGAATGAATGAAAATATAATTTTTAGCGCAAAGGGAAATCGTTCACCTTGCATTTTTAGCTTGGAGGGACTGGTTGTGCTCGTGGTCGGTGCAGAGATGAATCTTCTTCGTTGAGACTTTCAGCCTCCACACACAGTGACACAGATTCTGAAACAAGAAAACACATATTCTAAAACAAGAAAGAAGAAAAAAATAATATAGACCATATGAATGAACTAAACTTTGCAAACTGAAAATAGGAATGGCTTGAATGGCTCTGTTATTGTGAATAACATATATACATAGTGTCAAACTGAAAATAGAAATAGACCATCTAGACCCACAAACTGGAAATAGGAATAGACCTACGACGTGACGGAAGAGTAAAGTTGGCATCATGGCATACCCAGCCGTGGAGCATGAGTTCAAGAATTACACCGGGGATTCAAGAAGTAAAGCCATGGGACCACAAAGAGCAATGTCAGAGGAAAGCTTACCAACATATGGTTGATCCGGCAACTGACTAACAATATCGCAGATCAGTTCAAGACCACCCTCGTTGCTGTCTTCTCCACATTTGCCCAACATTAGCACCTCAGCGTTACACTTGAAGCAGTATCCTCTTTCTAGATCACTGTACAGAACGGCGAACCAGTGCTTCTTCAGGGCGTGTCATCGAGAGTACCCAAACGGGTAAGCAATTGACCCAACCCCCCAACAGAGATGGTTGTAGCATCCCACGGAGATCAAGAGGTCCCTCTTCTTGGACCTGCCTTTGAAGATCCCCTTCTCGTCATTGCGCCGACAAGCACAACAAATCCAAATAGCGAATTTGTTTTGTTGCTTTCTTCCGCTGCGCATCGGGATGTTTTTCAGTAATAAAAAAGTGTATTCTTGGATTTATACAGTACAGTGAATTAAGTGATGATGCCGTTTTAGGTGCTTAAGATATATGTTTTTTTTTCATCAGGAAGCTGATTCCACCTGTGTTAGTTCCAATTCGATGCCTCGTGCTATCTATATTATCTCCCTGCACTAATTGACATATCAGAATGTAGATTAGTTGTTCTTGTCTGGAAGAAATGTGCTCAAATACAATATTAGAAGTGCTTAATGCCATAGTCCAAGTGTTCCTAGACTATCAGGAAAACTGCGTTCCCTACCTGTTTCCTTATTTCTTCATTATTACTGTGACAGGGACATAAGCAGTGGCTGGCAGAAGTACAGTTCCTTGGTGTTCTGGAGCACCCAAATCTTGATAATTGTTCTACATCCGGCTTTCACAGGTAGCTAGTGTTTTCTGATTGGTTTGATGCTCATAGTGGGACTCGTGTCGACAAGTATGGTAATGTCGAGGTGAAGCATAGCTCTAGGATTCCGAGCAGTATGAGCGATGTTGTCCTTGCAAATCAGGCAAAACAAGTGTACTACCTGCCATATCCTCACCCAAGCCTTAGGGCTTGGTGGGTTGCAATCAAAGTCAACCCACAAGTCGTCGCTCCAGAGAGTGCTGACTACGTGAATACGAGCAGGGACAACGATGACGCTGTTTTTCAACCAGAAGCGGTGTCGAATCAAGACATAGCTCACCGATTCCATGTGACCAATGGAGAAGGCCTTGAAAATCTCTGTTACAATTCAAGCGACTTAATTGAAGAACCTAGGTCAAAGCGCAAACGACCTGTCGTCGTTAGAAGATCAGTAAGGATCCAACGAAATCAAGAGCGTATGAATAAACAACGAGCCGAAGAAGCATCATCGGATGCGGATGACTTTTGATTAGTATGTTTCTTTTATTTAATCAATTAAGCTATGTATTCCAATTTTCACATTATTAATTTTCATATTATTTGTTTCATATACTGTGGTTTGACATTAATTTATCTACAGTTGAACATGTTCAAGCATAGGAGATCGAGGAGGAGTGGGGCCAGCGCGGCCAGCGAGGACAGCTCGGGCAGTGGGCTTTTTCAGGGCACCTCACAGAGCCGACAGAGGCAGCAGCAACTTCTCGACTGTCTAGATGAAGTGCATGGTGAGGAGGGTGAGCAGGAGGCTCCTCAGCAGGATGCTCATGTGCAGGGTGAGGAGGGTGAGCAAGATGAGGAGGGTGAGCAGGATGAGGAGGTTGACCCTATGGGGGCAGGCAGCGCGGGCGATGCGTCAGATGGTTCTACATCCTTCAGGTATTATTATGCATATTAGTTTAATTGATATTAGTTTTAAATCATTTCATCATATTTAATTTACTTGTATACTTAGGTATAAGAAGAGCAATGCGCTTGGTCCGAGGCCTGCTGAGAGGAGGCTCATCCGGCCGCATGGAGAATGGTGGGGCTTATTTCTGTTGTGTTAATTTTTTAATATGAACGTGATTGCACTGGTTTACTTGTTTTATTAATGTTTGTAGGTCATGGGAAGACTTGACTTGGGACGGTACAGGCAGACGTCCCAAGGTGAACGCGGTGTTGGGTAGCCTCTGTCGCTTCTACTACCCTGGCATGGTGGAGCTCAATGGCGAGAGGTTCGCGGCTATGCAGTGGGCCGACTGGGGTCTGAAGGACTATGTCCAGCCAGGGGAAAGCAGTAGCGGAGGGGGAAGTTCAGAACAAAAACCAAGGACTTGTCAGGTGGCTGTGTGGGACGAGTTCTGGGTGAGTTTACTTTCGTATATAAGCAATTCACTGCATTATTGCTTCTCCTAATCTTACTTTAACTTAACTTCTCCATTGATATGTAGGGGAGGTTCCAATTGCCGGATGACATCGAGGCGGATCAGGCTCAGTGGGCACGTGTGAAGAGACACTTTCGGAAGTGCGCTGATAAGGTCATCAAGGATGCCATGTACAATGCTCGCATCGCGGCCGTCAACTACTACTACAAGAAGATAAAGGGGCAGAAAATGAGCAAAGCATTAGGGGCCAATGAGATCTACCTCACAGAGGAGCAGTACCTGGAGAGCGTTGTGGATTGGCTGGCGAAGGACATGGAAGCCTGGAGGTGGTTGGCAAAGAGATGGGCGTCGCCTGAGTGGATTGCAGAGTCCAACAAGCACCGTGTCAACCGTGGCACTGAAGGACCGGGGCATAGGTACGGCGCCGATGGACACCTTGGTACCGCACGCCGCATGGTAAGTATATAAATCAAACTTGTATGTTACATCTATGAAAATTCTATGGTTTAACTCTTCTTTTTCATGCAGGAAGCTGAAAGTGGAGTTGCTCCAAGTTTTATGGAGGTTTACGTGCGTGGTCACCGTGGCCCTGATCCGGCTAACCCTGATGTGCTATGCAGCGAGGCGGCAAGGGAGAAAATGGTAAACAAGTTTGTATTTACGAATTAAATTGCATATTTTGTGTCTAACTCCAACTCTAACTTTCTTTGCAGAATGCATATGGGGAGGAAATGACTCAACGCCATGGGCCTGACTTCGACTGGATGCATTCAGACTTAGATGTCTCGGCGTTGTACCACAGTGGTGGGGGTAGAAAGCATGGCAGGTGAGGTGTTTGTGTTTGATTCGACGATTTCATTAACAAGAATGTGTCCACTTAATGGCTCAACTATGTGTATCATGCAGGTTTGCCTTTGGCACCGGCGTTGTGGATTATAACAGGACAATAGGTCAAGGGAAGGCATCGTCTTCGGGAGGGAGTTCTCGCTCCTCCAGGTCTGCTCGAGAGGCTCAGCTGGAGGAGGAGACTCGGGCAGCACAGGAGCAGGCTCGAGCAGCACAGGAGCAGGCTCGAGCAGCGCAGGAGCAGGTTGGGCAGCTGACGCAATATATGGCTTCTTATTTTCAGGTAATTCGTCTATCTCATCACATGTCGTCATTGAATTCAAAGTATAATGTTGCGATTCTAACGTTGCATCCATTTGCAGGAAATGACTACTAGACTCGGCCCTGATATGAACTTGCCCGCTTTTCGCCCTCCCCAGGTAACACTATCTGAACACTTCAATTCCATAGCAACTCTTTTTTATTTTAAAAAATGGCTCGCAGGCACAAGGATGGGGACAGTGGCCAGGACAAGCTCCAGCGTCGCAGCCACCCGGGACCGGTGTTGGGTGGACGCAGGCACCTCCAGGCACTTGGACGCCTCCACCACCCCAAGGATCGCAGCCAGTCCGGGGATGGGTGCCACCGGTCTTCCAGCCACCGGCGGGCTCTCAGCCATTTCAAGCGTGGATGGCACCGCCACCGACGGGGTGGGTGCCACCACCTCTGGGGTGGCCAGCACAACAGTACCCGTGGATGCATGCAGGATCACAGGTGACGTTCCATGTTTAATTTTATGCAAATCGTGACCAAACATTAGGGATAGCAATACACAACCTTATTTGAATGCTTGATGAATTGCAGGGTTCAGTGTCAAATGCTCAGGGATCGGAGGGTGCTGCCAACGTCCAAGGCTTCCATGGTTCTGGAGGGAGTGGCCACCTTCCTGGTGGCGGAGGAGGGAGTGGCCAAAACTCCCACAGCCCGCAGGAGTGAGTTTGATTATAGACTATGTATGGACTATGTATACACTTTATTATAGATGTGATTATGGTATTGAAACTGTATGAACTGTATGAACTATGTATGGACTATGTTTGAAACAATTATGGTATTGCTTGTGAATATGGTTTGTGAAATCTGTATTGCTTGTGAAATCTGTATATGTCATTGTGGATTATATGTATTTTGCTGTGAATTAAAAGGTGCAGAAAAATCTGGTTTGGGGGGGTATCATTAATTTTCGTCGGCCTATTCGGAGGCCGACGAAAATAAAACAGCTATTTTCGTCGGCCAAAGAGGCCCACGAAAATAGCTGCTGTATTTTCGTCGGCCAAAGAGGCCCATGAAAATAGCTTGTATTTTCGTCGGCCAAAGGGGCCCACGTAAATAGCTGCTGTATTTTCGTCGGCCTTGGACAAACCGACGAAAATATGTTATTTTCGTCGGTGCCGATGAAAATAGTTGCTTATTTTCGTCTAACATATTTTTGGCGGCTATTTTCGTCGGTATGCCGACGAAAATAATCTATTTTCGTCGGTTTAAGCTTATTTTCGTGGGTTTTTGGCCCATGAAAATTTAGGCGTTTCCTGTAGTGCGCCCTTCTTCTTGTAGTACCTCTTCTTCTCCTTTCTTCTCCCCTTCTTGTCGTCGCCCCTGTCACTATCACTTGATTATGGACATTTAGCTATAAAGTGACTGGGCTTACCACATTTGTAGCAAACCTTCTTGGAGCGGGACTTATAGTCTTTCCCCCTCCTTTGTTTGAGGATTTGGCGGAAGCTCTTGATGACGAGCGCCATTTCCTCATTGTCGAGTTTGGAGGCGTCGATTGGTTGTCTACTTGGTGTAGACTCCTCCTTCTTTTCCTCCGTCGCCTTGAATGCGACGGGTTGAGCTTCGGACGTGGAGGGATCATCAAGGTCGTTGATTTTCCTCGAGCCTTCGATCATGCACTCAAAACTTACAAAATTCCCGATTACTTCCTCGGGAGTCATTAGTGTATATCTAGGGTTGCCACAAATTAATTGAACTTGAGTAGGGTTAAGAAAAATAAGTGATCTTAAAATAACCTTAACCATTTCGTGGTCATCCCATTTCTTGCTCCCGAGGTTGCGCACTTGATTCACCAAGGTCTTGAGCCGGTTGTACATGTTTGGCGGCTCCTCCCCTTTGCGAAGCCGGAACCGACCGAGCTCCCCCTCGATCGTCTCCCGCCTGGTGATTTTTGTGAGCTCATCTCCTTCGTGTGCGGTTTTGAGCACATCCCAAACCTCCTTGGCGCTCTTCAATCCTTGCACTTTGTTATACTCCTCTCTACTTAGAGAGGCGAGGAGTATTGTTGTTGCTTGAGAGTTGAAGTGCTTGATTTGGGCAACCTCGTCCTCATCATAATCTTCATCCCCTACGGATGGTACCTGTGCACCAAACTCAACAACATCCCATATACTTTTGTGGAGTGAGGTTAGATGAAATCGCATTAAATCACTCCACCTAGCATAATCTTCACCATCAAAAGTTGGTGGTTTGCCTAATGGGACGGAAAGTAAAGGTGTATGTTTAGAAATGCGAGGGTAGCGTAGGGGAATCTTACTATACTTCTTACGCTCTTGGCGTTTAGAAGTGACGGACGCCGCGTCGGAGCCGGAGGTGGATGTCGATGAAGAATCGGTCTTGTAGTAGACCACTTTCCTCATCCTCTTTTTCTTATCCCCACTCCGTTGCGGCTTGTGGGAGGAAGACTTCTCCTTCTTCTCTTTGTGTGAAGAAGATTTCTTCTCCTTCCCTTTGGAGGAGTCCTTCTTCTTCTCCTTTCCTTTGGAGGAGTCTTTCTTCTCCTTCCTCTTGGTGCGGGACTCTTCCGATGAAGTGCTCCCGTGGCTTGTAGTGGGCTTTTCGCCGGTCTCTATCTCCTTCTTGGCGTGATCTCCCGACATCACTTCGAGCGGTTAGGCTCTAATGAAGCACCGGGCTCCGATACCAATTGATAGTCGCCTAGAGGGGGGGTGAATAGGGCGAAACTGAAATTTACAAATATAAACACAACTACAAGCCGGGTTAGCGTTAGAAATAAAACCGAGTCCGCGAGAGAGGGTGGAAAACAAATCGCAAGCAAATGAAGAGTGTGACACGCGGATTTGTTTTACCGAGGTTCGGTTCTTGCGAACCTACTCCCCGTTGAGGAGGCCACAAAGGCCGGGTCTCTTTCAACCCTTCCCTCTCTCAAACGGTCCCTCGGACCGAGTGAGCTTCTCTTCTCAAATCACTTGGGAATCAAACTTCCCGCAAGGACCACCACACAATTGGTGTCTCTTGCCTCAATTACAAGTGAGTGTTTGATCACAAGAAAGAATGCCAAAGAAAAGAAGCGATCCAAGCGCAAGAGCTCAAATGAACACTATAAATCACTCTCTCTAGTCACTAAGGCTTTGTGTGGAGTTGGGAGAGGATTTGATCTCTTTTGGTGTGCTTTGCAATGAATGCTAGCTCTTGTATAGTGGTTGGAAGCTGGAAAACTTGGATACATTGAATGGTGGGGTGGTTGGGGTATTTATAGCCCCAACCACCAAACATGACCGTTGGTGGAGGCTGTCTGTCGTATGGTGTACCGGACAGTCCGGTGCACACCGGACATGTCCGGTGCGCCAGCCACGTCACCAAAGCCGTTGGAATTTGACCGTTGGAGTTCTGTCTTCTGGGCCCGCCTCGATGTCCGGTGCACACCGGACATGTACTGTTCAATGTCCGGTGTGCCAGCGCGCGCGTGCCTGACTTCTGCACGCTTCTGGCGCGCATTAAATGCTGTTGCAGGTGACCGTTGGCGCGAAGTAGCCGTTGCTCCGGAGTTGCACCGGACAGTTCGGTGTACACCGGACATGTCCGGTGAATTATAGCGGAGCAGCCGCTCTGTTTTCCCGAAGCTGGCGAGTTCCTGAGGCCGCTCTTCCTTGGAGCACCGGACACTGTCCGGTGTACACCGGACAGTCCGGTGAATTATAGCGCGCCGGCTCTGAGAATTTCCCGAGGCTGAGGAGTTCAGCGCGAGGCCCCCTGGTGCACCGGACACTGTCCGGTGCGCCACCGGACAGTCCGGTGCGCCAGACCAGGGAGTCTTCCGGGATGCTTTTAGCACACTATTTTGAACCCAACTTTGGTCTTTTTAATTGGCTTGTTGTGAACCTTTGACACCTGTATGACTTATACACTAGAGCAAACCAGTTAGTCCAATTGTTTGTGTTGGGCGATTCAACCACCAAAATTAATTAGGGACTAGGTGTAAGCCTAATTCCCTTTCACATATGTCTTTAGAAAACTATAACTTTTCAACTGTAACTCTGAATTTAGTGATTCCCAAACCCACGATCTCGTAGAGTCGCGTAGAATATTATTACGCAGCTGATTTCTCATGTTTGGTGTACTGTTATTTTTATGTACTCTTTGTCTATCTGTATGTATTGCTACGAGTAGAAGTGAGGTCACGAGAAACTCGAAAACCAACTTGGTGAAGGTCATGGAATATCAAGTATAAGGCAAGTTGTGCCCTTGATCACTCTTCTTTACCTAATAATGTTCCTGTTAATCACTGTGACATGCTCAGGTTAAATTGATGGGACCTAATAGGTTACCCTAGTTTTGTTCACCTCACACCTTGCAAACAAATGAACTATTAGGTAGTCTTGCTAATGCTCTACCTTATTTTTGGGATTAATGTTATATCTAAATTATGATCATGTTCCATTATTACTGTTGGTTTAATTATTGTTCATGATAAGATTATTGTGATAATTGCAACATGGAGGACCACCCGGGAAAACAGTGCTACCACAAGGGTGGTATGGGACACTATTGGCTGACTAATAAGGAAAGCTAGTGGAGGACTACCTTACCAGAAAAGGGGCAGGGGCGTAGAGGAGCTGTCGGTATAGGGAGGTTCTTAGGTCGATCATGCTGCGATGGCTTTCCAGACGAGGGATTCCAATATCGCCCTTCTCAGAAACCGTAGCGGGTTTTTTGAAGCTGGTTGAACTTTGTTTAAGTCCTCGTAGTGCTACCCTGCCTTGTCTCCTCGGTAGAGATGTATGGGATTCATGACCCTGTGGCAAATGGGTAACACGACTTGTGGGTAAAGATGCACAACCTCTGCAGAGTGTAAAACTGGTATATCAGCCGCGCTCGCGGTTTTGAGCGGCTCGGACACTCACATGATTAAATTATGGAATTAAACTTAATCTTTCATATGCATTTCATTGTGGGTTTTATTATTAATTTTGATCTCTTATTTAATTGGGTTGGTATCTACTTATACTTAGTAACTGGTAATAAAACTTTGACCGACTTTAAAAGCAATGCTCAACTTTAATCATCTTCTTTGGTAAGCCTTACACTTCACATGAGTCCCCCCGGCCCCCCTAAGTGAGCTCATGCACATTATTACCCATGACTTGTTGAGCGATGAATGTATGTGAGCTCACCCTTGCTGTACTCACACCCCCAGGTCAAGAACAGGTATCACAAGATGAGGAGTATGTAGGATGCTACGATGAGTTCGTGAGAGGTCTAGGCCATCGTCTCCTAGTCAACTATGGTTGTAGAGGATTGTTGTCTTCATATGATGTAATTATTTAGCTATTTTGTACAGAACTCCTATTATATAGTAAAGATGTGACATTCCGCCATAAATGACTGGTCCCATTAACCGCGCCTGGCACCGAGCCATGGCGTGGGTGTCGGCCCGCTTCCCACTCATGACTTACGGACCCCTCAGACCTCATAGCGCTCATGACCTTTGAGCCCCCTGACTGCGGTGCATTAATGGCCCGTGCGCCCCTTGGCCTTTGATGCATTTATAGCCTATCGAACTAGGCTTGAGTGTGCAGACCTCTCGCAGGCACTACATGACGGGTTACGCCGAACCCTAGGCTACAAATGCCAAGGGTCGGCATAGCCGGAATGTTGGCGCCTAGGACCATCTCCACCCCCCACGTCATCGACCATGATAAATACGTGATAGCTAGGCAGCCCCGAGCCCCACGAGTACGCATGGACCCACCCATGGTAAAACGTTGGTTTTACCCTTGCCTTACGGTTCCTTCCCGAGGAAGCCACCGCTGGCCGACTCCTGTCCCGACCTATAAAAGAGAGAGGCTCACCTCAGGGGAAGGGGGATCGAGGAACATAAGGATGGACCAAAGAGGACTTGGAGATGACTGGACGCCTTCAGACGGAGACGAACCCACAAGGACGAACAGGAGGAGGAGCGCCAATGAGGACCAGGAGGTCGGAGCCTCGCCAAGCCAAGACTTAGCTAGGACTCCACCTTGCAGCTTATAAGCTCCACTTCCACCCCGATAAGAGATCTGGAAGCCTCTTCTCCCTCTCTCGACTGCATGTAACCCCTACTACGAGTTTGATCATCAATGGTGCTAGTAGTACAAGCCACCAATGACTGGAAATAGGGATATTCTGCCCGAACTAGTATAAATCTTGTGCCCTCCACGCACACATACCGGAGCTCGGAACGGGCACGATAAATTTACTCGTCAGAGCGAGGTACAAAACTTCGACACAAGGTATACTTACAAACTTGTTCCTATATTCTATTTGCTATATCCCATTGTTGTCCTAATGAAAATGTGTTGCTGTTGTAGGTGCAAATCAATAGCATAGTTGTGCATCAACCAGCAAGGTGTTAGGCACAGTGGCATCTCAAGCCTAGGTGGCTGAGAGAGCCCTACCACTACTGAAGAAGAAGACCAATATTGGAACAAAGGAAGTTCAACAAGCTTTGGAAGAGAAGTACAACATAAAGATATTTTACCAAAATGTGTGGATGGGGAGGCATAGGGGCTTTTTGGTAAGTCGGATGATTCATTTGATTAGTTGTATAGGTTTAAGGATGTAGTACCCAAATTCTAGATGAATAAGAAAATATAGAGAATATTAATTACATATACTTTCCTATTCATTTAGCATATATAAATCCTCTTGTTCAAGTGATTAGAGAAATTGATAATCAATAGAATAAATGTGCATCATGTTGGATCTTTGATTTTGCATATAAATTTGTTTTGGAAAACATCAATCAGGTTTAAATTTGGGATATTTAAAACTAGAAAGGAAAACTAAAATAAGAAATAAAAAAAGAATGAAGCCTACCGCGTCCGTCTCCTAGGCCCAACAAATCGACCGAATGGGCCACCGTGCGGCCTGTCCGCTGGCTACGGGTATTATACGCTGCTGATGTCAGGGGGGACATCATGACGTCGTCTACCTAGTTCCCGTCCAAGTGAGCATAGCGCCGCGGTCGTGCAGGCCCCGTCTCACAACGAGACACAGGGGATAGGGATACTGCTTTGTTGCCGCCGGGAGGTGCAAACTTCTTCTTGCGAGTGACAGGTGGGGCCGCAGGGGCAGATCGACATCCCATCTATGCTATGGGCCCGCGTGACCATGTCACTGCGCGTGGGACAGCCCGGGCAGATGCTCTTCCTCCCTGCCGAGGCACATCGTAACAAACCTAAGCAAAATCACATATCCACCTAGATCATCGCAGCTATCTAGCCGAGCACCCATCGGACCCTTACCACTTCCACGTGTATATATGCGATCCTGCGAGAGTCTCCTTGTCCATCTAATCCAAGCATACCGAGCCCAGCCAAGAGAGAGCCAAAGATGTCGTCGCATGGGAGAAGTAGAGCCGAGGGGAGAGGCCACTGATCCACCGAGATGGATTCATGGCTGCGCAGTTGTTCCATCCCCAACACGTTGCGTAGGAGCTTCGCAGGATCGAGAGGAGGGTGATCGTGGGCTACCTGTGCGCCTTGAAAGCCGAGAACCTCGCGCCATCAGGGAGCTTCATTGTTGGACCATGGAGTGCTATGGATGACTCGCTCTGACCAATTTTGCCGGTAAGGAACCGTAGCAATTAGTTCATAGTACGGCATGCGTTGTGTAGAACCCGTTTTTTCGAGGTTTCAGGTACTAGGGCGGGCGAACAGCTCGCCGACATGATCTGGCCGCTGGGTAGCAGGGCGCCGCCGTGAGCGTGTTCTAGCGGGGAAGAAAACAGGGGAACCATTGGATCTAAACTATGCGGCCACAATTAGATGTCCGCGTACCTAGGGACAAAACGGTCGGTAAACAATAAAACCATTACCGTTTTCATATATTTTATCGGAAACAAAATCGAAAACGGTAACTCCGGAAACGGAAACGATATCGGTATTTCAGAAACATCGGAAACGAAAGTTTGGTGCGGAAAATACACCGATAACGGTAGAAATCTAAAATACGATCGGTAAACATATCAAACTTCACAATACAACAAAGTTGACAACAAATCATAAAGACCACAAGTCCACAATTCATGATATAACAAGTTCACAATATAACAAGTTCACGAGGATCACAAATTTATAATATAAAAAGTTTACAAACATCACAAGTTCACAGTATAACAAGTTCATAAAGATCACAAGTTCACAGACTCAAAGTTCACAATTCACAATATCCACTCGATTTAGCTGACATGACATGCTTACTTATGAAATACTTTTTCTTCACATACAGAGTTTTTCACAACCTCACAGGAAAACCATAAAACCTAATGTGTGGAAAAGACCAAATCGTTAATCTCAACTGCCTTCCAACACCATCTATCCCAAAAAAATCTTAAGGCGTCCAAAAAATACAAAAATAAGTAATCCTTATCTAGAGATGCATAGATGATGCGAAAAATCACATGCTGGAAAATTCCGAGACACAATTCCGAAAAATTCCGAGACACAATTCCGGAAAATTCCGAGACACAATTCCGGCAATTTCCGACAAAAACCGGTAATCGAAGGAAACGGTCGGTAAAGCACCACGCCGATTCCGATACCGACTCCGATAGAAAATTCCGAAAACCGATTCCGTTTTCGAAAAATACCGTTACCGGTGAATCCGATTGTCGGGGACCATAATTAGGGGTACCATCAAGGCTCCTAATTCTCAGCTGGTAACCCCCATCAGCATAAAGCTGCAAAGGCCTAATGGGTGCGACTAAGTCAGGGATAAGTCCATTCGAGCGACTCGATCACGCCTCGCCCGAGCCTAGCCTCGGACAAGGGCAGCCGACCCCGGAGGATTTCCGTCTCACTCGAGGCCCCCTCCAACGGCGAACATATTTCCGGCTCGCCCGGGGCCCTGCCTTCGCTAAGAAGCAACCCTGACCAAATCGCCGCACCAACCGACCAAATCGCAGGAGCCTTAAATGCAAAGGCGGCCTGATACCTTTATCCTGACGCGCGCCCCCCGGCAGAGCCGAAGTGACCGCCGTCACTTCGCCGCTCCACTGACCGGCCTGACAGAAGGACAGCGCCGCCTGCGCCACTCCGACTGTAGTGCCACTTGACAGAGTGAGACTGACAGGCAGTCAGGCCCTGCCGAAGGCACCATAGGAAGCTCCGCTTCGCCCGACCCAGGGCTCGGACTCGGGCTCAGCCCCGGAAGACGGCGAACTCCGCTCCGCCCGACCCAGGGCTCGGACTCGGGCTAAGTCCCGGAAGACGGCGAACTCCGCTCCGCCCGACCCAGGGCTCGGACTCGGGCTAAGTCCCGGAAGACAGCGAACTCCGCTCCGCCCGACCCAGGGCTCGGACTCGGGCTAAGTCCCGGAAGACGACGAACTCCGCTCCGCCCGACCCAGGGCTCGGACTCGGGCCAAGTCCCGGAAGACGGCGAACTCCGCTCCGCCCGACCCAGGGCTCGGACTCGGGCTCAGCCCCAGAAGACGACGAACTCCGCTTCGCCCGACCCTAGGGCTCGGACTCCGCCCTGGCCTCAGCCGACGGCCTCCGCCTCGCCCGACCCAGGGGCTCGGACTCGACCTCGGCCACGGAAGACAGACTCGACCTCGGCTTCGGAGGAGCTTCCACATCGCCCAACCTAGGGCGCAGGCCAGCCACGTCAACAGGAGGCGCCATCATCACCCTACCCCGAGCTGACTCGGGCCGCAGGGAACAAGACCGGCGTCCCATCTGGCTAGCTCCGCCAGATAGGCAATGATGGCGCCCCGTGTACTTTGTGACGACGGCGGCTCTCAGCCCCCTTACGGAAGCAAGAGGACGTCAGCAAGGACTCAACCGCTCCGACAGCTGTCCTTCCGCCAGGCTCCATCGCTCCTCCGATGGCCACGACATCACACCAGCTGGGTGCCAAAATCTCTCCGGCTGCCACAACGGCATGTACTTAGGGCGCTAGCACTCCTCCGCTAGACACGTAGCACTCTGCCACACCCCCATTGTACACCTGGATCCTCTCCTTACGCCTATAAAAGGAAGGACCAGGGCCCTCTTAGGGGGGGTTGGCCGCGCGGGGACGAGGACAAGGCAGGCGCTCGCCTGGAGCCGCTCGCTCCCTCTCCCGCGTGGACGCTTGTAACCCCCTACTGCAAGCGCACCCGACCTGGGCGCGGGACGAACACGAAGGCCGCGGGATTCCCACCTCTCTCACGCCGGACTCCGGCCGCCTCGCTCTCCCCCCTTCGCGCTCGCCCTCGCGCTCGACCCATCTGGGCTGGGGACGCGGCGACATTCACTCGTCGGCCCAGGGACCCCCGGTCTCGAAACGCCGACAGTTGGCGCGCCAGGTAGGGGCCTGCTGCGTGTTGACGAACAGCTTCCCGTCAAGCTCCAGATGGGCAGTCTCCAGCAACCTCTCCAACCCGGGACGGTGCTCCGTTTCGGGAGTCTTGAGTTCATGTCCCTCGACGGCAGCTACGACATGATACTCCTTCCACCGTCGCGCGATAACGACAATGGCGACCGACAGCCCGCCCGCCGGCGGCGGAATCGACGACGTCTTCCCCGCGTGGTGGAAGAACAACCTTCGAGCTCATCCCGCCCTCTTCCCCGCCGACGGAAGGGAAGACAGGGCAACCAAGGCCAAGCAGGAGGCAGCGCCTCGTCGGCTGTCGAGCGAGTCGACAGCGCCGGCACCCCAACGGGGGGCGCACCGGGTATCGACTTCGCGCTTGAGACGAAGACGAGTGCCGTCTCCCCGCGACACGCCAATCCCGAGCAATCGGACGACGCCAGCACGCTCGCGAAAAGCTTGCTGGACGTCACCCTCGTACCTGAGACGACGGTGCAATCAGTCTCCGACGTGACTTTATCGCCGCTCGTCGACCAAGAGGTACCGACTAATTCCCATCCTACATCATTTGGATTCAGCCTCAACCCGCCTAGCAACCTCGCTTTGGCGGGCGCTCTCGTAGAGGCGAGTCCAAACCCTCTGGGGTTTCGCATGCGGTCGCCTTGGGACCGACTGACGGACGTCTCGACCTACGGGCCATCTGGGTCCGAGGAAGATGACGAGCCCAGCATCTGCTGGGACTTCTCTGGACTTGGCAACCCCAGTGCCATGTGGGACTTCATGACCGCATGTGACTACTGCCTCTCCGACTGTTCCGACGGTAGCCGCAGCCTCGGCGACGAGGACTGCGGCCCAAGCTGCGAATGTTTCCATGTCGATTTAGGGGGTCCCTCCGAAGGCAATCATCTCGGCATGCCGGAGGACGGTGACCTCCCTAGGCCGGCGCCCCGCGTTGACATCCCCCGGGAGCTAGCTGTGGTCCCCGTTCAGGCGGGGGGCCATGACCCACAGCTCGAGCAAATCCGCGGGGTGCATGCCAGGCTCGACGAGGGAGCAGGAGCGCTTGAGCCGATCCGCCGGGACGTCGGGCAGGCATGGGCGGGCCAACCCCCGGCCGGAGAAATACGTCATCTGCCCCAGGGTTTCCAGCACCGCGTCGCCGACGACGTCAGGGTCAGGCCACCACCCGCATCTAGTGGGGTCGGCCAGAACCTGGCTGCAGCAGCGATGCTTCTCCGCGCGATGCCGGAGCCATCAACCACCGAGGGCCGGCGAATCCAGGGGGAGCTCAAGAATCTCCTGGAAGGCGCTGCGGTCCGACGGGCCGAGAGCTCTGCCAGGCAGGGGTACCCCTCGGAACCTCATGCCACGACTTCCCGATTCATGCGGGAAGCCTCGGTCTACACCGGGTGCACGCGCAACACCGCGCCTGCGGCACCGGGCCGCCTCGGCAACGAGCACCATCACCGCGACCATCGGGCCCACCTCGACGAGAGGGTGCGTCGAGGCTACCACCCCAGGCGTGGGGGACGCTACGACAGCGGGGAGGATCGGAGTCCCTCGCCCGAGCCACCCGGTCCGCAGGCCTTCAGCCGGGCCATCCGACGGGCACCGTTCCCGACCCGGTTCCGACCTCCGACTACTATCACAAAGTACTCGGGGGAGACAAGACCGGAACTGTGGCTCGCGGACTACCGTCTGGCCTGCCAACTGGGTAGAACGGACGATGACAACCTCATCATCCGCAACCTCCCCCTGTTCCTCTCCGACACCGCTCGCGCCTGGTTGGAGCACCTGCCTTCGGGGCAGATCTCCAACTGGGACGACCTAGTCCAAGCTTTCGCCGGCAATTTCCAGGGCACGTACGTGCGCCCCGGGAATTCCTGGGACCTCCGAAGCTGCCGGCAGCAGCCGGGAGAGTCTCTCCGGGACTACATCCGGCGATTCTCGAAGCAGCGCACCGAGCTGCCCAACATCACCGACTCGGATGTCATCGACGCGTTCCTCGCCGGCACCACCTGCCGCGACCTGGTGAGCAAGTTGGGTCGCAAGACCCCCACCAGGGCGAGCGAGCTGATTGACATCGCCACCAAGTTCGCCTCCGGCCAGGAGGCGGTCGAGGCTATCTTCCGAAAGGACAAGCAGCCCCAGGGCCGCCCATCGGAAGATGCTCCCGAGGTGTCAACTCAGCGCGGCGCCAAGAAGAAAGGCAAGAAGAAGTCGCAAGCGAAACGCGACGCCGCCGACGCGGACCTTGTCGCCGCCGCCGAGTACAAGAACCCTCGGAAACCCCCCGGAGGTGCCAACCTCTTCGACAAGATGCTCAAGGAGCCGTGCCTCTATCATCAGGGGCCCGTCAAGCACACCCTTGAGGAGTGCGTCATGCTTCGGCGCCACTTCCACAAGGCCGGGCCACCCGCGGAGGGTGGCAGGGCCCGCGACGATGACAAGAAGGAAGATCACCAAGCCAGAGAGTTCCCCGAGGTCCGCGACTGCTTCATGATCTACGGTGCAAGCGGTGAATGCCTCGGCTCGGCACCGCAAGCAAGAGCGCCGGGAGGTCTACTCGGTGAAGGTGGCGGCGCCAGTCTACCTAGACTGGTCCGACAAGCCCATCACCTTCGACCAAGCTGACCACCCCGACCACGTGCCGAGCCCGGGGAAATACCCGCTCGTCGTCGACCCCGTCATCGGCGACGTCAGGCTCACCAAGGTCCTTATGGACGGAGGCAGCAGCCTCAACATCATCTACGCCGAGACCCTCGGGCTCCTGCGTGTCGATCTATCCTCCGTCCGAGCAGGCGCTGCGCCCTTCCATGGGATCATTCCCGGGAAGCGCGTCCAGCCCCTCGGACAACTCGACCTCCCCGTCTGCTTCGGAACACCCTCCAACTTTCGAAAGGAGGCATGCTCTTGGGGTTCATCGTCTCCGAGCGGGGCATCGAAGCCAACCCGGAGAAGATCACAGCCATCACCAGCATGGGGCCCATCAAGGACTTGAAAGGCGTACAGAGGGTCATGGGATGTCTCGCGGCTCTGAGCCGTTTCATCTCACGCCTCGGCGAAAGAGGTCTACCTCTGTACCGCCTCTTAAGGAAGGCCGAGTGCTTCACTTGGACCCTCGAGGCCGAGGAAGCTCTCGGGAACTTGAAGGCGCTCCTCACAAAGGCGCCTATCTTGGTGCCTCCAGCTGCCGGTGAAGCCCTCTTGGTCTACGTCGCCGCGACCACTCAGGTGGTTAGCGCCGCGATTGTGGTCGAGAGGCAAGAAGAGGGGCATGCATTGCCCGTTTTGAGGCCAGTTTACTTCGTCAGTGAGGTACTGTCTGAAACTAAGGTCCGCTACCCACAAGTTCAGAAGCTGCTGTATGCAGTGATCCTGACACGGCGGAAGTTGCGACACTACTTCGAGTCTCATCCGGTAACTGTGGTGTCATCCTTCCCCCTGGGGGAGATCATCCAGTGCCGAGAGGCCTCGGGTAGGATTGCAAAGTGGGCGGTGGAAATCATGGGCGAGACAATCTCGTTCGCCCCTCGGAAGGCCATCAAGTCCCAGGTTTTGGCGGACTTCGTGGCCGAATGGGTCGACACCCAGCTACCGACGGCTCCGATCCAACCGGAGCTCTGGACCATGTTTTTCGACGGGTCACTGATGAAGACGGGAGCCGGCGCAGGCCTACTCTTCATCTCGCCCCTCGGGAAACACCTACGCTATGTGCTACGCCTCCATTTCCCGGCGTCCAACAATGTGGCTGAGTATGAGGCTCTGGTCAACGGGTTGCGGATCGCCATCGAGCTAGGGGTCCGGCGCCTTGACGCCTGCGGTGACTCGCAGCTCGTCATCGACCAAGTCATGAAGAACTCCCACTGCCGCGACCCGAAGATGGAGGCCTACTGCGATGAGGTTCGGCGCTTGGAGGACAAGTTCTACGGGCTCGAGCTCAACCACATCGCTCGGCGCTACAACGAGACTGCGGACGAGCTGGCTAAAATAGCCTCGGGGCGAACAACGGTCCCCCCGGATGTCTTCTCCCGGGATCTGCATCAACCCTCCGTCAAGATCGACGACACGCCCGAGCCTGAGGTGCCCTCGGCCCAGTCCGAGGTACCCTCGGCGCAGCCCGAGGTACCCCCGGCACAGCCCGAGGCACCCTCAGCTCGGCCCGAGGCGACCTCGGTTCAGCCCGAGGTACCCTCGGCCCCCGAGGGTGAGGCACTACGCGTCGAGGAGGAGCGAAGCGGGGCCACGCCTGATCGAAACTGGCAGACCCCGTACCTGCAATATCTCCACCAAGGAGAGCTACCCCTCGACCGAGCCGAGGCTCGGCGGGTGGCGCAGTGCGCCAAGTCGTTCGTCTTGCTGGGCGATGAGAAGGAGCTCTACCACCGCAGTCCCTCAGGCATCCTCCAGCGATGCATCTCCGTCACCGAAGGTCAGGAACTCCTGCGAGAGATACACTCGGGGGCTTGCGGCCATCACGCAGCGCCTCGAGCCCTTGTCGGGAATGCTTTCCGACAAGGCTTCTACTGGCCGACGGCGGTGGCCGACGCCACTAGAATTGTCCGCACCTGCGAAGGGTGTCAATTCTATGCGAAGCAGACCCACCTGCCCGCTCAGGCTCTGCAGATAATACCCATCACCTGGCACTTTGCTGTGTGGGGTCTGGACCTCGTCGGCCCCTTGCAGAAGGCACCCGGGGGCTACACGCACCTGCTGGTCGCCATCGACAAATTCTCCAAGTGGATCGAGGTCCGACCTCTGAATAGCATCAGGTCCGAGCAGGCGGTGGCGTTCTTCACCAACATCATCCATCACTTCGGGGTCCCAAACTCCATCATCACCGACAACGGCACCCAGTTCACCGGTAGAAAGTTCTTGGACTTCTGCGAGGATCACCACATCCGGGTGGACTGGGCCGCCGTGGCTCATCCCATGTCAAATGGGCAAGTAGAGCGTGCCAACGACATGATTCTACAAGGGCTCAAGCCTCGGATCTACAACGACCTCAACAAGTTCGGCAAGCGATGGATGAAGGAACTCCCCTCGGTGGTCTGGAGCCTGAGGACAACGCCGAGCCGAGCCACGGGTTTCACGCCGTTCTTCCTAGTCTACGGAGCCGAGGCCGTCTTGCCCACAGACCTGGAATACGGCTCCCCGAGGACGAGGGCCTACAGCGATCAAAGCAACCAAGCTAGCCGAGAAGACTCGCTGGACCAGCTGGAAGAGGCTCGGGACAAGGCCTTACTACACTCGGCACGGTACCAGCAGTCCCTGCGACGCTACCACGCCCGAGGGGTCCGGTCCCGAGACCTCCAGGTGGGCGACCTGGTGCTTCGGCTGCGACAAGACGCCCGAGGGAGGCACAAGCTCATGCCCCCTAGGAGGGACCGTTCGTCATTGCCAAGGTTCTGAAGCCCGGAACGTACAAGCTGGCCAACAGTCAAGGCGAGGTCTACGGCAATGCTTGGAACATCCAACAGCTACGTCGCTTCTACCCTTAAGATGTTTTCAAGTTGTTCATATACCTCGCACCCACGCAAAGTTTAGTCATCAAGGAAGGGTCGGCCTCGCCTCGGCAAAGCCCGACCCTCCCTCGGGGGCTAAAAGGGGGGGAACCCCCTCTGCATTGAAATTTTCCTCGAAAAAAGATCTCTTCTGCCAGAATATCTTTCGTGCTTTTTGACTACTTCGAAAAGTGGATCCTGAAAACGACGGAGTACACGTAAGAAGCCAAGGCTGACCGAGCCGAGGGACTCCTACGCCTCTGGGATACGGATACCTCACTCATCACCTTCTGCGATAAGTAACTCACGTTCGGATAAGTGATTCCGCGGACCGAACAAGTCTTCACGTTCGGAAGCTCTTCTGCCGAAGCGATCCTTCGAGCCTTCTCGACTGAGTCGGTGACAGAGCCTCATGGACGGGTAAAAGTGCGCGTAAGCGGCAAGGCCGACCGAGCCGAGGGACTCCTACGCCTCCGGGATACGGATACCTCACTCATCACCTTCCGCGAGAAGCAACTCTTGCTCGCACAAACATCCCTGTTACCGACAAAAAAGTCCAGATACTCGAAACAAGAGGAAAAGAGACGCAGCTTTGCAACACAGCGAGGGTGTGTGTTCTGGCCTCGGCGGCCGCAGGAGGCACACGCTACAAGACAATCTGATCCTGCAGACTCGGGTCTTGACGCTGGAAGGGGACAGCAGCACCCTCGGCATCGACGACACCTTCAGCGAGGTCCGACCTAGCATCGGACGGCGACGTAGTCCAAGGATCTCCGCTCTAAAGGACGACGTCATCACCACGCCCGGGCAATCGCTGCCAGGGTCTTCTCCGGGAATCCAGCCCGAGCAGGCGGCTCGGCCGGTCGCCCCGGGGCCTCGGCCAGCCGTCCTCCGAGGGCGCCAGCCCGACCCGAGGCGTCGGCTGGTCAACTCCAGCGTCGGTCCCGCTAACGGACGACCCAGCTAGGCTTCAGCCAACCAGGTTTCATTTTCGAGCCAACTCTGCTCCTGTTCATGCTGATATCGCTACCCCTAGCCTCGGCTCATCCAAGAGCGGCCAAGGGGTCCCTTTAACTAAGCTAGAGGAGCCTCGGACAACAAGGCCGACCGAGCCGAGGGACTCCTACGCCTTCGGGATATGCTTGGCACGGGGCGACTCACGCTTGGTGAAGCGGTTCAGACAACCAACAGGCGAGTCTTAGTGCTCGAAAATGAGGAAAAAACACGGCTCCGTGCCAAAGTTACATACATGTTCAGGCCTCGACAGCCACAATGAACAAAAACACTGGCATTCAAAGTGCCATTACAAACGGAACTCCGGTTCCCCCTCCGCAGGTACGAACAACCCCACTCGATGGGGGAGGGCCTGCGGAGCAATAGAAGACCGACGAACGGTGCGCCATCGCCCGCTCCAGCAGCAGCGACGACGACGACTTCTGCTCCGGGGGGCCGAACAGCGGCAGCACTGACCTCAGGGCGGATGCTGCTGCCAAGAGGCCCCCGCCCATGCCCAAACTCGTGAGGCAAGGACGGGCAGAAGGCCGTAGAGTTGGAGGTCGGTCCGTGGGCGGCCCTGGCTATCTCGTCGGCGGAAGAACCTCTTCCAACTGCCGTGGCAGACGCCGGCGCCGCGAGCGGCTCCGAAGCCACTCGCGTCCGAGAGCCAGGCACGGTGCAGCTGCCGGCGCCACGGACGACGACCGCCCTTCCCTCCGATCACTGAGTGAAGGAGCGGGCCGCCGCCCACGCAGGGGCCGACCCCAACTCGGCACACTCCCCTCCCCAGCCCTGGTGATGAAAATCCTTGAGGCTGAGGGAGGGGCAGAGGCCGCAGCTCGACTCGCTTTCCCCCACCATCAAGCTGGAGGTCACCATCTTGGGTGACCGCCGGCGGAGGGGTGCAGCCGGGCTGCATGATGAAAATCCTTGAAGCCGAACGATGGCTGAAAGGTACCAACTCCCGCGGAGTTGCATTCCTCCAACGATGAGGCGGAAAGACGGCGGGTATCCCCCATCCGGGGGCTTGGAAGGTGGAAAGACACGATGCATAAGGGAGCGCGAAGACATGGTCGCCTTCCAAAGGGGGTCGCCTCCTTTTAAAGGCGACTCTCCCTACTTGCGTCCCCAACTGTCGCGGGCTGAGTCTTCTCCAACACACTCCAAGGTCCTCCCCTGTGGCGCGGGGGCTGGGTCCCACACGTCATGCAAACCGGCTCAGAGCAGAAGAAGCCAAACCGCCGTGCGCGGTGCGCACAACCGCCCGGCGGTTACAAGTGACCCTCCACTTTGGCCCAGACCAACGGGCGAAAGGGGCGGGCAGCCATGCAGGCGACATGCAACCGCGCCAAGTGGGCGCGCTTCTCTGACTCCCAACACGCCCAGCCTGGAGGCCCAGACCCACGTGTCATGCAACCGGCGCGCCGAATGCTTCGTGCATGCAACTGCACCGCCACTTGCGCCACCACCGCGCCTCCTCGATTGCGGAACCAATACCGCGACTCGAGGCGACCCAGCGCACGACCCAGCAGCGCCAGCCTGGCGCGGCGGTCGGTGCGGCCAAAAATGGGCCGGCAGTAATGACGGTGGCAGGCGGGCAGGAGCAGCGGTCACGTCGTCAGCCAAGCTCACGTCCCATTCGGGGGCAGCGAGAGAACCCTCTCTCACGACGTGAAGACAACGCGCCCGAGTTCCGTTCCTCGAACGGCTCGCGCACGCGCAACCGCCGCCCCGCCAACCACTCGCCCCGTCGCATTGACTCCGCGGTGGGACAGGCGACGCCTTTGGCAGGAGAAGCGGGCGACGCTTCGCCTTCGCCATAATGACCGCGTCAGTAAAGGTACGCCACGTCGTTCGATTTCGTATCCTTTTCCTTTTTTCCTCTTTCTCTCTCTTGCAACAGGGACCGGGAAAGGGGGATACCCCGAAAAGGATCCTTCCCCGTGAAGGAACCAGGCTCCGAGCCTCCCTACTGATCAGAGGTTCGAAGCCTGGCCCCCCGGAAGGGTTCGACAGCCGCCTCAGATCGCGTGGGCCCTACACCCACTACTGGTCAGAGGTTCGAAGGCCGGCCCCTCGGAAGGGTTCCACGGCCGCCTCAGGCCACTCGGGCTCCGCGCCCATTACTGATCAGGGGTTCGAAGGCTGGCCCCCGAAGGGTTCACAGCCGCCTCAGACGCCGAGTGAGGGATGACCATGGGTACGTTCGATACATAACCAAGGCTCGGGCTGCGCTCCCGAGGTACCCTAGGACATTTCCGAGACCAGCGGGAGCGATCTTGTAACGGAATCCCATCAGAGGGAGGCATCGAGCCCTCGGACCCCGTCGCCAGGGGACCGGGTCCGGCAGATCACCCGCAGGTACTTTTGGGCGTGCCTCTGGGCACCTAGCCGACCCCTAACGAACGGGGCACAGACGTCCACTCCGATTACCTGCTTGCAGCTCACCGGAGACACCATGTTCGGCGCCCATCGAGGGCAACATGGCACTTTCCCCCCTCCTCCTTGCGGAAAGGCGACGCAGGGGCGTATGTAAAAAAGCCGAGTCTGTCCCTGATCGCCCTCTCGCCCTGTGCAGAGGCTCGGGGGCTGCTCTCGCAAGCCCGGCTCCGGCCGAACCGTTGACAGCGTCAACATACCAGCCCGAGAACTTGGGACCCGACCGTACACCCGGGCTACGGCCAGCTCGCATGAGGGAACAACCAGACCAGCCGAAGCATTATGCGAGGCATTAAGACCTCGAAGGAGTGAAACCACTCCTCCGAGGCCTCGGGGGCTACACCCGGCGGGTGCGCTCGCGCGCACCCACCGGAACAAAACGCAACCGAGAAAGGCTGGTCCCCTTGCAAAAAAGTGCGACGAAAGCCTCCAAGCGAGTGCAAACACTCCCTTCGAGGCTCGGGGGCTACTGTCGGGGACCATAATTAGGGGTACCCTCAAGGCTCCTAATTCTCAGCTGGTAACCCCCATCAGCATAAAGCTGCAAAGGCCTGATGGGTGCGACTAAGTCAGGGATCAGTCCATTCGAGCGACTCGATCACTCCTCGCCCGAGCCTAGCCTCGGACAAGGGCAGTCGACCCCGGAGGATTTCCGTCTCGCCCGAGGCCCCCCCTCCAACGGCGAACATATTTCCGGCTCGCCCGGGGCCCTGCCTTCGCTAAGAAGCAACCCTGGCCAAATCGCCGCACCAACCGACCAAATCGTAGGAGCCTTAAATGCAAAGGCGGCCTGACACCTTTATCCTAACGCGCGCCCCCCGGCAGAGCCGAAGTGACCGCCGTCACTTCGCCGCTCCACTGACCGGCCTGACAGAAGGACAGCGTCGCCTGCGCCACTCCGACTGTAGTGCCACTTGACAGAGTGAGACTGACAGGTAGTCAGGCCCTGCCGAAGGCACCATAGGAAGCTCCGCTTCGCCCGACCCAGGGCTCGGACTCGGGCTCAGCCCCGGAAGACGGCGAACTCCGCTCCGCCTGACCCAGGGCTCGGACTCGGGCTAAGTCCCGGAAGACGGCGAACTCCGCTCCGCCCGACCCAGGGCTCGGACTCGGGCTAAGTCCCGGAAGACGGCGAACTCCGCTCCGCCCGACCCAGGGCTCGGACTTAGGCTAAGTCCCGGAAGACGACGAACTTCGCTCCGCCCGACCCAGGGCTCGGACTCGGGCCAAGTCCCGGAAGACGGCGAACTCCGCTCCGCCCGACCCAGGGCTCGGACTCGGGCTCAGCCCCAGAAGACGACGAACTCCGCTTCGCCCGACCCCAGGGCTCGGACTCCGCCCTGGCCTCAGCCGACGGCCTCCGCCTCGCCCGACCCAGGGGCTCAGACTCGACCTCGGCCACGGAAGACAGACTCGACCTCGGCTTCGGAGGAGCTTCCACATCGCCCAACCTAGGGCGCAGGCCAGCCACGTCAACAGGAGGCGCCATCATCACCCTACCCCGAGCTGACTCGGGCCGCAGGGAACAAGACCGGCGTCCCATCTGGCTAGCTCCGCCAGATAGGCAATAATGGCGCCCCGTGTACTCTGTGATGACGGCGGCTCTCAGCCCCCTTACGGAAGCAAGAGGACGTCAACAAGGACTCAACCGCTCCGACAGCTGTCCTTCCGCCAGGCTCCATCGCTCCTCTGACGGCCACGACATCACACCAGCTGGGTGCCAAAATCTCTCCGGCTGCCACAACGGCATGTACTTAGGGCGCTAGCACTCCTCCGCTAGACACGTAGCACTCTGCCACACCCCCCATTGTACACCTGGATCCTCTCCTTACGCCTATAAAAGGAAGGACCAGGGCCCTCTTAGGGGGGGTTGGCCGCGCGGGGACGAGGACGAGGCAGGCGCTCGCCTGGAGCCGCTCGCTCCCTCTCCCGCGTGGACGCTTGTAACCCCCTACTGCAAGCGCACCCGACCTGGGCGCGGGACGAACACGAAGGCCGCGGGATTCCCACCTCTCTCACGCCAGACTCCGGCCGCCTCACTCTCCCCCTTCGCGCTCGCCCTCGCGCTCGACCCATCTGGGCTGGGGCACGCGGCGACATTCACTCGTCGGCCAAGGGACCCCCCGGTCTCGAAACGCCGACACCGATCAAAAAAAATTCGAAATCGATTTCCGGAATTTCGAAAAATTCCGAAACCGTTTTCATCCCGGCGTACCCCATCGCCTCATCAGAGTAGGGTCATAGATCTTTGATCTGGTGGATGCTATTGCGTACCAGTTTGCGGATTAGGGTGGGTCGTTGATCCACAATCTGACGGTCGGAGCAATCCGCACGTTTATAACAGCGAGTGCAGTTTTTCTAAAGAGTCCTTAAATTTTATTCAAATAAACCCGCCATCCACTATATTTCAAAGATATTAACAGATCAGTTCTTTCTTTTTGTCAATTTGACCCTGAGCTTGTCTGAAATAGGACGGACCTGCAGTCCAATAAAACGGATGATTATAGAAATTAAAATCTGAAATTGATTTTCAGTATAGAAATAAATCTAGTAAACTTGTATAATCCATATCTTACACATTTTAACTCATATTTGATCAATTCCAATTGTATTAGCTTCGTAATAAAATTGCCTACGCAGTAACAACATTATTTTATCATGTCACATGAATTTTATAAAAAAGATAATTATTTAATCTATGTTTAGTAGATTAATCTTGCTTAATCTGTCCATAATTATAAGCTGACTAAAATATGATTTCAATCAAGTTATGATTTAGATGAAAGTTGAATTAATTACTTCTGTAGAATATCTTTCTCACATGATTTATAAAATCATCATAAGACCTAGTTTTAATTGCTTAATCGCATAGGTCTTCCGAAAACAATATCTTTTCAACCATAACTCAAATCTTAGTAATTCTCGAACCTACAGTTTCGTAGCAACACGTAGAATATTCTTACGCAATTTGTTTTCATGTTTGGTGTAATGTTATTTTTATGTACTACTTGTCTATCTGTATATATTGCTACGCATAGAAGTGAGGTGACGAGAGCCTGAAGCCCAAATTGGAGAAGTACCTAGAGTTGCACCAAAAAGGCAAGTTGGACTCTTGATCACTCTTCTTTACCTAATAATGTTTCTGTTAATCACTGTGACATGCTCATGTTAATTTGATGGGACCTAATAGGTTACCATAGCTTTGTTCACCCTACATCTTGCAAACAAATGAATTATTGGGTAGATTGGCTATACTCTACCTGATTTTTAGGAAGTAATGCTATATGACATATGATCATGCTTTTATCATTGTCACTAGATTATTTATTTGTCACACCCGGATTTAAGGGATAAGCCGGGTGCATCTCATATATGCGCCAAAGAAGACAACACATATAATAACATAGTGTATAGAGATAAATTTCACAATATCATAAAAGTACTTATTACATAGCTAAAGTCTTACAAAATAAAAAATAAATATAAAACGAACTAAACTCCATCCTTGGCGCCATAAAGTCGACTGGGAGACGCCACCTAGATCAAGTCGAACTCCTCGTTGTGCGGCTCCTCTTGAGCCACCTGTTCATCTCCTGTGGTGGGGTTTATATATCGCAAGTGTGAGCTCACAAAAGATCATAGCTCAACAAGTCGTGTGGAATAATGTGCATGAACTCACCAAAGGTAAGGCTGATCAATAATAGGGGTTAAAGCTGAGCATTGCTTTTAATAAGTTGGTCAAATTTTATTAGCAGTTACTAAATGTAAGTAGATACCAAACCATAATAAGAGGAAGGGGGGGGGGAAGCGCCATGTTACCCTCGGAGGGCACCGAACATGGTGTTTCTGGTGAGTTGCTAGCGGGTGATCCGAGTGGACGCCCGAGCCCCGTTCGATAAGGGTCGGATAGTGGCCCAGAGGCACGCTCCAAAAGTACCTGCAGGTGATTTGCTGGACCCGGACCCATTCGATAGGGTCCGAGGGCTCGATGCCTCCCTCCGGTGGGATTCCGTTACAAAATCGTTCCTACTGGTCTCGGAAATGTCTTAGGGTACCTCGGGAGCGTAGCCCGAGCCTTGACCATGTAACGGACATACCCAGGGTCATCCCTGACTCTGCGTGCTCTAGGGCGGCTATCGAACCTTTCCGAGGGGCCAGCCTTCGAACCCCTGATCAGTAGAGGGCTCAGAGCCCGAGTGCTCTGGGGCGGTTGCCGAACCTCGGAAGGCGCAACTTTCGAACCCCTGATCAGTAGGAGGGCTCGGGGCCCGTTTCCTTCGCTGGGAAGGATCCTTTTTCCAAATACCCCCTTTCCCGGTCCCTGTGGCAAGAGAGAGAGTGAGAGAGAGAGGTAGAGAAAAAGGACATGAATATAAATAAGGCGACACATCTTTTTTGACGCGGTCATCATGACGGAGGCGAAACGACACCCGCTTCTCCTGCCGGAGGTGTCGCTTGCCCTGCCAAGGAGTTAATGCAACGGGACGGGCGATTCGCGGGGCGTTTGTTGCGCGTGCGCGAGCCGTTCAAGGAACGGAAAGACCATTTCACCTTCGTGTTTGAATTCCGCGGTGGGTTCGGGCGAAGCCTTGGGTGGATCTCGCCCGGGCCTTTATATACCCGGAAGAGGGCCCGGTGCTGGTTTTTTACCCTACCATTTGCGCTTGCCTTCTTCTTTGGTTTCCGCAACCTAAGAGACAGACAGAAAAAAGGAAACCACCCAGCTTATCCCTTCCGCCTCCACCACCTCCGTCCGGCGATGGCTGACAAGGTGACCATCATTCCGCCGTGCGACCCGTGGCCTTTCTCCACCGTCGCTGTGGAGGATCTGGAGACCCTCGTTGCCGATGGTCTGCTCCATCCCCTCTCCGATGGGCTGCAGCCGGAGTGGATGGCCCCCTCGAGCGAGGCTGACCCGACTCCGCCGCCGGGGTATGTGCTCAATTTCATCCCCTTCCATGAGCGGGGGTTCGGAGTGCCAGCGAGTCACTTCATGCGGGCGCTCCTGCACCACTACGGAGTGGAGCTGCATAACCTCAACCCCAACTCTATCGCACAAGCGGCCATCTTCGCGGCGGTTTGCGAGGGTTTTTTGGGGATTGACCCTCACTGGGACCTATGGACCCATCTCTTTTCCGCGGAGTTCTTCGCCGCGACGACGGAGGCAAAGAAGGTCCGTATGGCGGTGTGGGCCGGTGGCCGCACCCTCCAGCTGATGCCGGCGCGCGCGCAGCAGTACATCCCTGCCACCCTTGCATCTTCGAACAAGGGGTGGCAGAACCGGTGGTTTTATCTCTAGAATGATGGCGAGATGCTTCCGCCGTTTTCTCAACGAGTGGTGACCGCCGCCGGCACTAACTGGCGCTGGGGGGCCACGCGCGAGAAGCAGGAGAAGCTCCAGCCTATCCTGCAGGCCTTGCAGAAGTTACGAGATGCAGGCCTTACCGCTGCGGGGGTCGTCGCCGCTATCCATCGTCGGAGGGTGCTCCCTTTGGCCGAGCGGCGGTTGCGGCTCACGGAGATGAGGCCGAGGGTCGATTCAGAGGACTCGCGAATGTCCTCGACCTCCATCTCCGCCGACGACCTCCTCAAGCGAGTAACAAATACGGTAGGGAGGCCAGAGGCCGACGCCCTTAGCCAGCCTGCGATGCGTCCCGACCGTGGGTATGTGTCCCTGGTAAGTGTCCGATCCTCCTTCTGTTTTGCGCCGAGTTCTCTACGCCTTTGATTCTTACTGTTGGGATTTTTGTTCGTCCCCAGGGGTTGAGGATTTATAAACCCGTCCAGCCACCGGTCCCGAAGGATGCGGCGGACCGAGCCGTGCGGAGGCTTGCCGTGGAGAAGGAGAAGTAGAAGAAGGATGTGAAAAAGACCCGAGCTCGCAAGAGGATGCTAGCTCGGGAAGCCTTGGAGAAGCGTCGTCGGAGGCAGGCGAGGGATGGGCTCCCGAGGGAGTCATCGCCGGAGACGCCTGACGACGACGACGATGATGATGACGATGACGACGATGACGACGACATGGCGGCCCAACTTGGCCTCAGCCCGGACCCGAGGCTGGGCCAGGGGTCGCCGAGCCAGCCTCCAAGTGGGCTGGCACCATCAATGCCTGGGGCCGGGGCACCAAGGTCCCAATCCGAGGAGCGGAGGCAGGCCGAGGGGGTACTTGACCCCTTGGCCGAGACAATTGTTGTGACTCTGGGGGGTCAGGCCGATCCGCCTGTCCCCCAAGAGCAGGTGCCCGCGCTGGCTGCACAGGAGGCCGGTCCCTCGGCCGCCGTGACAACGCCTGGGCAGGCCTCTCCCTCGACGCCTCTGGCGTCCGAGGCGGGAATGGTGCCAAAGCCGGCGGCGGGGCAACCCTCGGCAGCGCCTGCAGGAATAGGGGCCCGAGGGGCCTCCCCACAGGCACGATTGGCCTTGGTCCGGAGCGAGTAAGTATCTGAGGATACCCCTGTTTCGGTTTTTTCACTGTGTGTCTTGAACTTGTCGTCTCTCTCTTTCAGCAAGCGGAGGCAGGGCTTGGCTGGTCTGGCCCCCACGAAGGCCCTTAAGACAAAGCCGGCCTCGGCGGCCGATGCTGCGGCACGCCATGCCGGTTGGTTAGCCTCCGCACAAGGTGCTCTCCAGCAGGGGGCCCAGGCGGCGCGAGTTGCCATGGGGCAAGCCTCCCATGCTGACCCCCATGTTGGAGCGGCCATCACGCCGGGGGAGGCTGCCGACGCGGCCGCGGCCCCAGGCCCGGCTGACTTGTTGCTGGTGTCGGCATCGACTCCTGCCGGGGTCGTCGCTGATTCGCCCGTGGAGTCGCCCGTCGCCGCCGACGTCGGGATGGTTGAGGCGCCGCAGCCCGTGGTCATCCCCGACCTCTCCGTTCTCGGCCAAGAGGAGGGGGCGGCCGTCGTTGCCGAGGTCGGTGATCGGAGGCCTGCCACCTTAGCCGAGGAGGGGCCTAGTATGTCGACGGCGGTGGTGCCCGATGCATCGGCTGCAGGGGGTCCCGACGCCTTGGTCGAGGGGCGCGTAGAGCCGTGGCCCGTCTTGGGGAGCAGCGGCCTTATCCCCGCGTAGCTCGACCCGAGTGAGTGGGGTGGGCGGCCGCTCCTGTTCTGGAGCCGCGCGACCTCGGACTTGGAACCCCTCCTTTCCCTCGACGACGAGCTGGAGGAGAGGTCTCGGGTTAATTTCCGTGAGTATACCGAGGCGGCGATGAGGTCGCTTTAGTCGACCATGGAGATCCTTTCCAGGGACGTTCCTAGGGTCTTCCAGGTAAGGACTTAGACGTACACCTTGCGTGACCAAGGCATTCTTCGTAATATCCTGTTTTTCCTCCTTAGGAACTTGCGGACGTGAGTACCGCCAAGTCGATGTTCCTCCACCGTGAGAGCGATGTCTAGGATTCGCTGCGGTCCCAGCGAGCCGTGCTTGCCGAGGCCAATGAGCGCCTCGCCCAACGGAGCGCTGAGGTGGCGGACCTTCGGTTGCTCTACGATGAGCTGAAGTCAGAGGTGGTGTCGGCACGAGCGGAGGCTTTGTCGGCCCGGGAGCAGGTGGCTTCCTAGGCCGAGGAGATGCGGCTGCGGTAGCTGGAGCTTGGCTGTGACGGAACCTCCCAAGTAATTAGGCCCACCTACAGTTGTCCTTGTCCAACGGACCTCAGACAACCCTATAGGTGCCCCTGAACTAATTGACAAGTTCGGTATCTTCTTTCTTACCTTTCCAGGAACGTTTCACCCGTCTTGCAGACATTACAGAACATCGGAGATAAAGAAATGCGGAAGCGATTACATAACTTACATTTATTTAAAAAGTAAGATCAAGTTACTTATTACAGACCAGAGTTATTCTAAGAGTGCAGAGTAATATTATTACAATACCAAGGGAGGCAAAAACTCCTCCCGATAAGTTTTTCATAAAAGTTTTATATGGAGGACCGAGTCCTCCCACGGCTTCACTCTTGTTTTTCTTCCTTGGGAACCACCTTGGAGCAAAAGCAACAAAAATTTGTCGCTTCCTCACCTAAAAACAACGGAGGGATAAACCCTGAGTATGGAATTACTCAGCAAGTCTTACCCGACTAAAGAAAAGACTCTCAAGGGTATGCTGGCTTAAGGGAGTCAAGGTAAGGCTTTTCAATAATCAAAGACTCTGTTTTGCAGAAATGCTTACTAAAGTGGATCCTTAAAAATCCAATTTTATTTGTCAAGTTAAGTAAAATTACCTGCAACTAGAGTTCTTTCTACCCTAGTTCAATCACTGGTCCTGCACTAGCCAATTTCTTAACAAAAACCCATCATCTTTAGTGGATTGCTACGTGTAAGTCAGTGACCAAGTCTTCATAACCGCGAAGGTACGGCGATCCGAATCGATTATACTCAGCTGAGGATCTCCAATCACACGACATATGTAGCACTTAACCCTTGCATATGTCAACCCGCCACCGGGGTTCTTAAGACCAGATCAGGTTCACGCAAACCGAGAGCACATCTACACCACCGTCCAGCCTCTTGCCACGGAGGGTACACGCTACTCTCGCCACCGCTCCACACCCATTTCGTGTTATCTTATTCTGGCCTTAGTCTGCCCGAGGCAAGGCTTACCCATGACGAGGCATGTGACCAGTTAAAGGGTCCTCGGTCATCAAGCCTACATCGACAAGGTCCTTAATCGACTCAGACGGAGACACTACACCGAGACTCTCTTCTCGTGCAAGTCACCCGCCCGGTCTCAGCTTAATCTTTTCAACCCAAAAACTTGGTACCTGGCAGAGGTACATCTTTTCCGATGTTGAATCCATCACGGCCGTGATGGATTCACCATCAAGTTTTATTTTTGAAAACAACCCTCCCACTTTGCCAAACATCTTTTGTAAAACAAATCCTTTTGTTTTTCTAGAGCAATACTAAGCATAGTAAAACCTTTTTGTAAAAACAGGGTTTCAAGGAAGGTAATCAAGATCAAGGAAGGTAATGCGGGAAGTGTTTAAGCATTCAACTCCTATTACCTAATGCAGCAAGCAAGTGAGAAAGATTTTAAAAACATCAAGGAAGGTGGCAAATGCACCGGGCTTGCCTTCGTTGATCGGTGAGTCAGGCTCGGACCCGCAGATATCAAAGTAGAAACAGTTCCCGGCCTGAGAATCCGAAGGTGGTTGTGTCTTCTCTTCAGTCACTTCGATCTCTTCTTCGTTTTCTAAATATAACCATATAGGTATATATATAAGAATGAATGCCATGTAATGCTCATGAGAGTGCAAAGATAATAAAGATTTATTATCTAAGTCTTGAATACAACTTTCCTTCATGGAACTCTGAGAACTTAGGGTTTCCAGAGTCAGTAAAGGAGTTCAAAGGGTAGGGGGGTTTTGGGTTCTAAGTATCAAACAAGGTCCAAATCAACCCAAATTCTACCCAAGGCTTCTAAATAATGCATAGAGCTTATGTAAAAAGTTTGAGCAATTTTGGGATTATTATCTATTTTCTAAAAATCCAGAACTAAGACTTTAAACTATTTAAAATGCCTTAAAATTCCTTATTTCCTCTAAAAATCATATAACTATTTTTATTAAATTCTAGGGAAAATAAGAAGTCTAGAAAAAATAGTTTCACAAATTTACCATTTTTCTACAATTTTCTACATATTTCTAAAGTTCTTCTGAAAAAGAAAAGGGAAAAGGGTTGAATAGTGTTGGGCTGATTCTAGCCCAGCCGGCCCAGTACCAGGGGAAAACGCGCGCGCGCGCCCGCACCCTAGCGATTTTGCAGAAAGGCCCATGGTTACTGATTAATCCGAAGTGGGTTCAATTACTATTGCACTGAGTCGTTGATGGTTTGCAGAAAAACCCTTCGCGTTCTATTCTTTTACCACACCTAGTCCCCGACGGCGCTCCGCACGGGAGGCCGAGCTCCGGCGAGCTAGACCGGCCGGATGACGCCACGGCTGGAGTTCTCAAGCGACATGAACCAAATTAGGCTCCAACCGCACCTTTCCCCTCAATCAATTTTGCTAGAGATGGTCTATCATGTTCTGGCCACGGTGTCAGTGCGGGTGTTCAAGTGGATTATCGTGTTCCGGATCACCGAAGGCTGGGCTGGCTAAATTGAAGCTAGGGAAAGGTTCCTGGGTTCACCAGAGATGACGCACACGCTAAGCTTTGGGCTAGGCCCGAGCAGAAAGGTGGGGCGACGGAGAGGGTGTCATGGCGGTTTTTGACAGCGCACGGATGCGTTCCGGTGATGGGCTTCGACCAAACTCCAAATTGCCGCATCCAGGAGCAATAAGGGATCAAAGACTAAATAAAACAGAGAGTAATTTGGTAATTACTGACCAGAGGAGCGCTGGGCCCGGATGTTTCTTCTCGGCGGAGCTAAGAACAGAAGAGGGAGGGAATTGGGGCTACGTGGGTTTTCCGGTGAGCTCGAGTCAAGTGCTTAGTCACAGAGGCGCGTGATGTGGAGAAGAAGCCAAGCCCGAGCGCAATTTATAGGCCAACGGCCGGAATTGGATGAGGACCGTGGTCTTTAGATTGTGCAGGTGAGCTCGCCGCACGGCGGAACCCGGTGATGGCACGATGGCCGCCGTTTAACCGGAGCCCGCCACCACAGTGAGTTACTTTCACGTAGCCGAGGATATTTACCGTGGCCGCCAGCCCATCCCGACCGCTGTGGCGTTCTTATCGCCGGCGAGGGCTGGCCCTTATCCACGGCGCGATATTTCTGAAGACGGTGAACAGTGCGCCAGATTCAGTAAAAAGCTTGTTTGACAGACCAAGTTGGAGCTTGATTTTCTCCCAGATTCCTGTGGTAACACAAGTCAATCTTTGCAGCAAACTTGTAGAGCATTATACCAACTACATCTTTGCTATATGGTGTTGTCACAAAAGCCAGCAGATCAGGCATAAACTTGGGCTTGAAGTTGATGTCAGTCTACTGTCAGCCTGATTTTCAGACTTAATCAGCCTGACAGCCCATCTTTGGTTGAAATTTTCTCCAATTTCTTCTCAATAACTATGCTTACACTCTTAAGCAAAGTTGTTCTCCTTTGTTAGATCTACAAATTTGGTGTGGTGAACTAGGGCAAATTATTATTAATTTGAAAGATACAAGGGCTCAAAGTTGAAGCAATCACACTGAAATTCAGACTTCATCACATGAGTCAAGTGTGGCTCTTTTGCACTTAAGTCCAAATCTCAGGGTTTGGCTTGTAAATCTTCCCAAATGTGAACCATGTGACTTTATATATTTTAATATTGTAGTTTTTACACTTTAGTCCAAATGTGCACAATTTTTGCACATAGGCCCCTAGGGTTTTGATTTAGGGTTTTCCAGGGTTCTAATTGAGGTTTTTGGTATCCCAGGGGTATAAATGTGATTCAAGTTCATTCTTGGGAACATTTTATGACTATTCCCCTAAAGCCTTTAGGTTTTCTCCACTTGGGTTATGTTTTACCCCTTTAATCCCTATTTAGGGTTAAGTTCCCTATCCAGGGTTCTATTTGCAAAACACTAAAACAATACAACTTGTTTGAAATTTTTGCCTAGTGAATGCACTCTAGGTGTGTCAAACATATGCAATGCCAATGCTTATGATGCCATGCTCAAGTTTTAGTTATAGTAACACCAGGGGTGTTACATCCTTCCCCCCATAAAAGAATCTCGTCCCGAGATTAAAAGTCCTAGGGTAAGTAATGGAAAAGGAAACGCGACATACTTTTATTTCCTTATTTCTGGTACAAGGCAGGGGTGGTTTGGGAATCACTCCTTTATTACAACATCTACACATGCTTTACAATTTACAGGAGGCTAAAAATCTTGGGAAATTTTTATCTAAGAAGTCTTGAGTTTCCCACGTAGCCTCATCTTTGGAATGCTGGTTCCACTATATCTTGTAGAACTTGAGAGTTTTTCTCCGGGTAACCCTGTCCTTTTGATCCAAGACTCGAATAGGGTGCTCAAAATATGTCAAGTCCGGTTCAAGGACAACATCTGTTACTTCAATGGTTCGATCGGGAACCCGAAGACACTTCTTTAATTATGACACATGGAACACATTATGTATAGCAGACAAAATTTCGGGGAGCTGCAGTCGATACGCCACTGGTCCACATTGTTCAAGTACCGGGAATGGACCAATGTACCTAGGTGCAAGCTTCCCTTTAACCCCAAAACGCAATACTCCCTTCATTGGTGAAACCTTCAGGTAGACATAGTCCCCTTCATGAAAATACAAGGGCATTCGCCGTTTGTCTGCATAACCCTTCTGACGAGCTTGTGCTATCTTCATATTATGAATAATTTTCTGAACCTTTTCCTCGGCCTCCTTCACCATATCAGGCCTAAAGAAGTACCTTTCCCTAGGTTCAGACCAATTTAGCGGAGTACGACATCGTCGTCCATATAAAGCTTCGAAGGGTGCCATCTTGATACTTTCTTGATAGCTATTATTATATGAAAACTCCGCCAAGGGCAAACATTCATCCCATTTCTGTGAGAAGTCCAGAACACATGCTCGCAACATATCTTCGAGTATTTGATTAACCCTCTCAGTCTGTCCACTCGTTTGGGGATGATAGGCCGAACTGTGGAGCAGCTTAGTACCCAGGGATTTATGGAGTTCTTCCCAGAATTTGGATACAAATTGTGGTCCACGATCCGACACTATAGTCTTTGGAACACCGTGCAAACTGAGAATGCGAGCAATATATAATTCCGCATAGGTAAGAACTGGGTAATATGTCTTGACTGGGAGAAAGTGAGCAATCTTTGTAAGTCGATCAACAATAACCCAGATAGAGTCATACCCTTTTGCAGTCCTGGGCAATCCCACAATAAAGTCCATACTTATGTCTTCCCATTTCCATGTCAGTATTGGTAGTGACTGTAATGGACCGGCAGCTTTCAAATGTATGGCTTTGACACGTCTGCAGGTGTCACATCTAGCCACATAGCGTGCAATTTCGATCTTCATCTTTGTCCACCAGTAATGTTGCTTCAAGTCTTGGTACATCTTAGTGCTTCCGGGATGAATAGAGTAGCGGCTAAGATGTGCTTCATCAAGAATTTGCTGGCGCAGCTCTTCATTCTTTGGCACCACTATGCGGTTATTAAACCATACAATGCCTTGATCATCTTCTTTGAAACATTTGGCTTTTCCAGCCCTTAACTTCTCACGAATGTGTTTCATGCCCTCATTATCCTTTTGAGCATCAATTATCCTTTGCAAGAGGACTGACTCAAGCTTTAGCTGATTCAAAGTTCCTTGTTGGACCATTCCCAGGTTTAGCTTCTCCATCTCTTGACATAAAGTGTTGTCAGAGGTCTTCACCGTAAGACAGTGACAGGAAACCTTACGGCTTAGTGCATCTGCCACAACATTGGCTTTGCCTGGGTGATAATGAATTTCCAGTTCATAGTCCTTAATAAGCTCAAGCCATCGCCTTTGTCTCATATTCAATTCTTACTGGGTGAAGATATACTTCAAGCTTTTATGATCTGTATAAATGTGACAGATATTTCCCAGCAGATAGTGACGCCAAATTTTCAGGGCATGAACCACAACAGCTAGCTCCATATCATGAGTTGGGTAATGCTCCTCATGTCGGCATAACTGCTTTGAAGCATATGCAATTACTCGGCCTTCTTGCATTAGCACACAGCCGAGTCCACTGCCTGAGGCATCACAATATACATCAAAAGGCTTGGTGATGTCCGGTTGAGCCAATACCGGAGCAGTGGTTAATAATGTCTTCAATTGTTCAAAAGCTTCATTACACTTAGAAGACCAATTGAATTTAATATCATTCTTCAATAAACTTGTGATTGGCTTCAAAAGCTTAGAAAAATCTGATATGAATCTGCGGTAATATCCCGCCAGTCCAAGGAAACTTCGGACCTGATGAACAGTGGTCGGGGGTTTCCACTCCAAAATGTCCTTGACTTTGCTGGGATCTACCGCAATCCCCCTGGCAGATAGAACATGTCCCAGAAATTGAATTTCCTCCAGCCAAAACGCGCATTTGCTGAACTTGGCATACAACTGATGTTCCCTCAGGCGCGTTAACACGATCCGTAAATGTTGAGCATGCTCCTCTTCATTCTTAGAATATATTAGAATATAATCAATGAAGACCACCACAAACTTGTCTAGCTCGGGCATGAACACCGAGTTCATCAAATACGTGAAGTGGGCAGGAGCATTTGTTAATCCGAAAGACATTACTAGATATTCAAATAGTCCATACCGCGTAGTGAACGCGGTTTTTGGTATATCCTTGGGCCGAATACGGATCTGGTGATAGCCCGATCTGAGATCAATCTTTGAAAATACCCTTGCTCCAGTCAGTTGATCAAATAGAATGTCAATCCTTGGAAGAGGGTACTTGTTTTTGATGGTGACCTCATTCAGAGGCTGATAATCCACGCACATCCGTAAGGTTTGATCCTTCTTCTTGACGAATATGGCTGGACAACCCCAAGGTGACGAGCTTGGCCGGATGAATCCTTTCTCTAGGAGGTCTTGTAATTGAATCTTTAATTCTGCCAACTCATTCGGAGGCATACGGTACAATCTTCGAGAAATGGGAGCCATACCGGGCTTTAACTCAATTACAAACTCTACATCCCTTTCAGGTGGCAATCCAGGCAAATCCTCGGGAAAGACATCGGGAAACTCGCATACTACTGGAATATCCTTGATTTCCGGTACCATAACTTCATAAACTCTGCCAGTAGTTTTGTTTGGAATGGGGATGGGCAAAAGAATTTCTTCTTGATTATGACTCAACCTGATGGTTCTTTGATCAGTATTGAGTGTTGCTTTATGCTTGGCCAACCAATTCATACCCAAAATAACATCTATGTCTTGGCCTTTCAGAACGATCATATTGGTAGGAAAGTCCCGTCCGGCCAAGGTTACGGGCACTTGATAGGCCACTTCTCTAGTAAATATTTGTCCCCCAGGTGAGTGTATTTTAAATCCCTCTTTTGATTCATGGCATGCAATGTGATGTTGTTCCACAAATTTCTTGCTAATGAACGTATGCGAAGCACCAGAATCAAAAAGAATGACTGCAGGATGATTGGCCACGAGGAACATACCCATCATTACCGGCTCTCCGTCCGGTGTAGTGGCCACTTGTGTATAGTATACGCGTCCCGTCTTCTTGACATTTTTGCCCTTAACATTTCCCTTGCTTTGAGATGAATTCCCCGACCCTTGCTGATTATTCGACTGGTTCTGCTTGGGATAGGGGCAATCTTTGATGAAATGCCCAGACTTGCCACAATTGAAACATCCAGTTGATGAGCTGGGCAAAGCAGGGAATCGAGTGCCTGGGGCACCCGGCTGACTTGGGCAGTGGGGGCATTATTGGGACGAATAATTATTGGCTGCTTGAAAGGGAAGGATGGTGTACGTGAACGATTCTGGTCAGAAGGCCGGAGAATAAACCGTTGCCTCTTTACCGGGCCCTGACTAGGCCTGTTTTCTCCACTCCCCTTGATCTTTCCAGAACTTGCATATTTCGCTTCTACTGCCAGTGCTGTACTGACAGCTCTTCCATAAGTCAAGTCAATACAAGTAGCCATCTTCCTTTGCAATCGATCATTTAATCCTCTCATAAAGCAATTTTTCTTCTTCAGATCAGTGTTCACTTGATCGATTGCATATTGTGACAAATGATTAAACTTATTGAGATACTGATTAACAGTATCCCCTCCTTGCTTTAGCTTCATGAATTCTTCTTGCTTCATATGTAGAACACCTTCGGGTATATAATGCTCGCGGAAGGCCACTTTGAATTCTTCCCAGGTTATCTGATGATTGGCCGGTTGAACGGCCACAAAATTACCCCACCAAGTGCTGGCAAGTCCGCGCAGTTGCTGGGCTGCAAATAAAGGCTTCTGGGTCTCCGAACAACGTAGAAGTCCGAATTTTTGTTCAATCACTCGAAGCCATTCATCGGCTTCCAACGGATCTTCAGCTTTAACAAACAAGGGTGGACGTGTCTCCGAAACGTCCAGATAAGAAGTTTCGCGGGGCCCTGTTGATAACCCCGCCCACCTTGCTGCTGGAGCTGTTGGCCCGCCATTTCTCTCAGAAAGCGGGTATTATCAGCATTCGCATTCACTAAGGCGGCAATCGCCTCGGCCAGTGTGGGAGGAACATGAGGTGGATTTGGGGTAGTCTCCCTTCCACTGGAAGTTCCAGCTGCATCCTGTGCTTGAGTCCTGGACGGCATCTGTGGCAACAACATTTGGAAACAATATGATATGCCAAAGAAAAACCATCCGTTTTACATTACCAAAAGTAATGTTACAGACTCAGACTCTTACAACAGGATACATTACCTAGTATACAATAGCACTACCTATTATACACTAGTATAGCCTACAATACACTACTGCTACTTCTACGACACCACTAGTCCTGCTTCCCGTTGCTTTTGGCGGCCTCGTCGTCGGGTGTGGGAGACCATTCGTCGACTAGCCTCATGGAAGGAGGGGGCTGAAAAAGGTCTAACTCACCACCAAGCGCGTGTCCCGCAACATGCGAGGGTCCGGCTTCCGACTCATCAGCATTCGCAGGCGCACTAGGGTGTAATTGCGAATACAGTACATGGACTTCCTCATGTAAAGTATTGCAATAGACCTGCAGATTGTCGATAGCTGAGCTAAGTTCCTTGACTCGGGCTTGAGCCCTTGCCTCTTTAGCACAAGCAAGCAAACGGGACTGAACTGCCCAGTCAAGCGCCAAGTCCCGATCAGCAAGCTGATCCCGCAGGCGGCGGATGTCGCTTCTTAATTCATTTATTCTATCTCCATCCGCAACCCACATGTTGGTCCTGTGTTGCAATTCCGTTTGAAGTTTATTTACTCGCGCTTCAAGATCCCCTATTGGATCATTGCTCCCGCTGCTACTATCCTCATGTCGAGGGGCAAGTTGATGCCGGGGCACACCGATTGGGCCAGTTGACTTGCGCGCCGTTTTCCTTGTGCGCGGCGGCATCTTTCTAAGGGGAACATTTTATTAGTATAATTCTTAGCATGATGCATGTGTAATTACAGAATCAACCTTAGTTGATTCAACCTTCTATACATTGCACTCTTCCTATCTGGTCTTTAAGATAAACTCTTCAGAATACTTAGGTAAGAAAGGAAGATAGTTTCTAGGTAAGCATTTTAGAAAATCCTTTTGAAGATGCCTCATAATATCTGCAAAGAAGGGCTACACTCCGATACCAGCTGTGATGGAACCTCCCAAGTAATTAGGCCCACCTACAGTTGTCCTTGTCCAACGGACCTCAGACAACCCTGTAGGTGCCCCTGTAGGCGGCCAGAATTGGATGAGGACCGCGGTCTTTAGATTGTGCAGGTGAGCTCGCCGCGCGGCGGAACCCGGTGATGGCACGGTGGCCGCCGTTTAACCGGAGCCCGCCACCACAGTGAGTTACTGCCACGTAGCCGAGGATATTTACCGCGACCGCCAGCCCATCCCGACCGCCGTGGCGTTCTTATCGCCGGCAAGGGCTGGCCCTTATCCACGGTGCGATATTTCTGAAGACGGTGAACAGTGCGCCAGATTCAGTAAAAAGCTTGTCTGACAGACCAAGTTGGAGCTTGATTTTCTCCCAGATTCCTGTGGTAACACAAGTCAATCTTTGCAGCAAACTTGTAGAGCATTATACCAACTACATCTTTGCTATATGGTATTGTCACAAAAAGCCAGCAGATCAGGCATAAACTGGGGCTTGAAGTTGATGTCAGTCTACTGTCAGCCTGATTTTCGGACTTAATCAGAGTGACAGCCCATCTTTGGTTGAAATTTTCTCCAATTTCTTCTCAATAACTATGCTTACACTCTTAAGCAAAGTTGTTCTCCTTTGTTAGATCTACAAATTTGGTGTGGTGAACTAGGGCAAATTCTTATTAATTTGAAAGATACAAGGGCTCAAAGTTGAAGCAATCACACTGAAATTCAGACTTCATCACATGAGTCAAGTGTGGCTCTTTTGCACTTAAGTCCAAATCTCAGGGTTTGGCTTGTAAATCTTCCCAAATGTGAACCATGTGACTTTATATATTTAATACTGTAGTTTTTACACTTTAGTCCAAATGTGCACAATTTTTGCACATAGGCCCCTAGGGTTTTGATTTAGGGTTTTCTAGGGTTCTAATTGAGGTTTTTGGTATCCCAGGGGTATAAATGTGATTCAAGTTCATTCTTGGGAACATTTTATGACTATTCCCCTAAAGCCTTTAGGTTTTCTCAACTTGGGTTATGTTTTACCCCTTTAATCCCTATTTAGGGTTAAGTTCCCTATCCAGGGTTCTATTTGCAAAACACTAAAACAATACAACTTGTTTGAAATTTTTGCCTAGTGAATGCTCTCTAGGTGTGTCAAATATATGCAATGCCAATGCTTATGATGCCATGCTCAAGTTTTAGTTATAGTAGCACCAGGGGTGTTACATCGGCCAAGCTATCGGCGAGCGGGACCAATCTCGGAGCCAAGCCGCCGAGGCCGTGAGCCGGGCTGAGGCCCTTAGGGGTCAGCTGGCTGAGGCTACGGAGCGGTTAGCCGAGGCGTCCGTTCGGGCCGGGACCCTTGAGGAGAGCTTGACCAAGGCCGTCGGGTCCGCCCAGTCCGCCCAAGCCGAGGCCTCGCAGCAGCGTGCCCGGGCCGAAGGTATGTTTTGCCCGCTTGTGACTTTGTTTTTGTCTCCATTCTTCTTGCGTCTGAAGAATGTTGTCCTGCTGTCTGCAGAGTTCGAGACGACTCTTAACGAGGCCGTCAAGAACTGCAAGGCGCTTGCCGAGGCGGCTGAGCAGAAGGAGGCCGAGCGTGTGGCCATGTCCAAGGCCATCTTGGCTTTCTGCCAGGCCATTGGCCTCGACAGCGTCCCCTCGGGTAGCTCCCCCCAGAGTCATCTGCGGGCCTTGGGCGGCCATGTGCGCAATAGAATCTGCGGGGCGCTGCACCATGGCATCAGGCGGGCCTTCACCGTGCTCGCTTCCCACTACGATGTGGATCTGGAGCGGGTTAGCGAGGGGTACTGCTTACCCGACGATGAGGAGGCTGCCTTAGCCGAGGTCCAGAGGCTTAACGCGGCTGTCAAGGGTCCAAGTGCGGCGCTGGCTTCCTCCTTTGAGGTGGAGATCCTTCCGCCCGTGTCGCCGCCTGGGGCCGGGCCAGATTCTGCCGAGGGTGGAAATGACGCCGAGCGTACTGCTCCTCCCCCTGCCGATGTCTGAGCCTGCAAGGACAGTTTGCTTTGAAGTATGCGTATGTTTTTGCGGCCCCTGAGGCCTAAACATTTTAACGCTGGATTATAAAGTTGCGCTTTCCTCTCGTTTCGTGTATTAGGACTTGTTCGGTAGCAGAATCGCTTATCCAAGCGTGAGTTACTTTTCGCGGAAGGTGATGAGTGAGGTATCCATATCCTGGAGGCGTAGGAGTCCCTCGGCTCGGTCGGCCTTGCCACTTACGTGTTCTCCCATCGTTTTTAGGATACTGTTATCGACGTAGTCGAAAAGGCACGAAAGTCGTTCTGGCAGAGAAGTTTTCGAGCGTTAGGACTTGTTCGGTAGCAGAATCGCTTATCCGAGCGTGAGCTACTTTTCACGGAAGGTGATGAGTGAGGTATCCGTATCCCAGAGGCGTAGGAGTCCCTCGGCTCGGTCGGCCTTGCCGTTCAAGGTCTCTCTCGCTCGTCTTTAAGATTATGTTATCGACGCAGTCGAAAAGCGCGAAAGATGTTCTGGCAAAAGACTTTTCTGAGGAAAATTTTGACGCAGAGGGGGTTCCCCCCTTCTAGCCCCTGAGGGAGGGTCGGGCTTTGCTGAGGCAAGGTTGATCCTTCCTTGATGGTTAGACTTTATTTATGCATGTAAAGAAAGTGGGATATATGAACGACTTGAAACATTCTAAGGGTAAAAGCGACGTAGCTGTTGGATGTTCCAAGCGTTGTTGTAGACCTCGCCTCGATCGTTGGCCAGCTTGTATGTCCCGGGCTTCAAAATCTTGGCGATGATGAAGGGCCCTTCCCATGGAGGAGTAAGCTTGTGGTGCCCTCGGGCGTCTTGTCGCAGCCGAAGTACCAAGTCTCCCACTTGGAAGCCTCGGGGCCGAACCCTTCGGGCGTGGTAGCGTCGCAGGGACTGCTGATACTGCGCCGAGTGTAGTATGGCCACGTCCCGAGCCTCTTCCAGCTGGTCCAACGAATCTTCTCGGTTGGTCTGGTTGCTTTGGTCGTCGTAAGACTTTGTCCTTGGGGAACCGTATTCGAAGTCTATGGGTAGGATGGCTTTGGCCCCATAGACTAGAAAGAACGACAAGAAACCCGTGGCCCGGCTCGGCGTCGTCTTCAGGCTCCAAACCACCGAGGGTAGCTCTTTTATCCACTGCTTGCCGAACTTATTGAGGTCATTGTAGATCCTCGGCTTTAGTCCCTGCAAAATCATACCGTTGGCGCGCTCCACCTGCCCATTTGTCATTGGGTGAGCTACGGCGACCCAGTCCACATGGATGTGGTGGTCTTCGTAGAAGTCCAGGAACTTCTTCCCAGTGAACTGCGTGCCATTGTCGGTGATGATGGAGTTTGGGACCCCAAAGCGATGGATAATGTTTGTGAAGAACGCCACCGCCTGCTCGGACCCAATGCTGGTTAGGGGTCGGACCTCGATCCACTTGGAGAATTTATCGATGGCGACCAGTAGGTGCTTGAAGCCCCCGGGTGCCTTCTGCAAGGGTCCAACGAGGTCCAGACCCCATACGGCGAACGACCAAGTGATGGGTATTGTTTGTAGGGTCTGAGCGGGTAGGTGCGTCTGTCTCGCGTAGAATTGACACCCTCGGCAAGAGCGTACAATCCTAGTGGCGTTGGCCACCGCGGTCGGCCAGTAGAAACCTTGTCGGAAAGCGTTTCCGACGAGGGTCCGAGGTGCTGCATGGTGACCGCAAGCCCCCGCGTGTATTTCCCGTAATAGCTCTTGTCCTTGGGCGACGGATATGCATCGTTGGAGAATGCCTGAGGGGCTGCGGTGGTACACTCTTTTTCATCACCCAGTAAAACAAACGACTTGGCGCGCTGAGCCAGCCGCCGAGCTTCGGCCTTATAGAGGGGTAGCTCTCCTCGGAGGAGATATTGCAGGTACGGGGTCTGCCAGTTTTGGTTTGGTGCAACCCCATTTCGCTCTCCCTTGATGCGCAAGGCCTCACCCTCGGCGGCCGAGGGTACCTCGGGCTGGGCCGAGGTCTCGTTGGGTTCGGGCGCGTCGTCGAGTTTCACGGATGGTTGATATATGTCCCTGGAGAAGACGTCCGGGGGAACTGTCGTTTGCCCCGAGGCTATTTTAGCCAGCTCATCCGCGGTCTCGTAGTACCATCGAGCAATATGGTTGAGTTCCAGCCCGTGGAACTTGTCCTCCAAGCGCCGAACTTCGTCGCATTAGGCCTCCATTTTTTGATCGCGGCAGTGGGAGTTCTTCATGACTTGGTCAATGACAAGCTGCGAGTCACCCCGAGCATCGAGGCGCCGAACCCCTAGCTCGACGGTGATGCGCAACCCGTTGACCAAAGCCTCATACTCGACCACGTTGTTTGATGCTGGAAAATGGAGGCGCAACACGTAGCGCATATGTTTCCCGAGGGGTGAGATGAAGAGCAAGCCAGCGCCTGCTTCTGTTTTCATTAGCGACCCATCGAAGTACATGGTCCAAAGTTCGGCTTGGATTGGAGCTGTCGGCAATTGGGTGTCGACCCATTCAGCCACGAAGTCCACCAAGACTTGGGATTTTATGGCCTTCCGAGGGGCAAATGAAATTGTTTCGCCCATGAGTTCCACTGCCCATTTTGCTATCCTACCCGAGGCCTCTCGGCACTGGATGATCTCTCCCAGGGGGAAGGATGACACCACAGTCACCGGATGAGACTCGAAGTAGTGTCGCAGCTTTCATCGCGTCAGAATTACTGCGTACAGTAGCTTCTGGATTTGTGGGTAGCGGATCTTGGTCTCGGATAGCACCTCACTGATGAAGTAGACCGGAATCTGGACGAGCAGTGCATGCCCCTCTTCTCGTCTCTCTACTACGATCGTGGCGCTGACCACCTGAGTGGTTGCGGCTACATAGATCAAGAGGGCTTCTCCCGCAGCGGGGGGCACCAAGATGGGCGCGTTTGTAAGGAGCGCCTTTAAGTTTCCGAGGGCTTCCTCGGCCTCGAGGGTCCAAGTGAAGCGCTCGGCCTTCCTTAAGAGGCAGTACAAGGGTAATCCTTTCTCGCCGAGGCGCAAGATGAAGCGGCTCAGAGCCGCAAGGCATCCCATGATCCTTTGTACTCCTTTCAAATCCTTGATGGGTCCCATGTTGGTGATGGCTGCGATTTTCTCTGGGTTGGCCTCGATGCCTCTTTCGGAGACGATGAACCCCAAGAGCATGCCTCGGGGGACTCCAAAGACACACTTCTCGGGATTGAGTTTTACGCCTTTTGCGCGCAGGCACCCGAAAGTCACTTCGAGGTCGGAGAGGAGGTCGGAGGCTTTCCTGGTCTTGACAACGATGTCATCGACGTAAGCCTCGACCGTTCTGCCGATGTGTTCTCCGAACACGTGGTTCATGCACCTTTGGTAGGTGGCACCTGCATTCCTCAAGCCAAATGGCATAGTAGTATAACAATACATGCCAAAAGGAGTGATGAAAGAAGTCGCGAGCTGGTCAGATTCTTTCATCTTGATTTGGTGATAACCTGAATAGGCGTCGAGGAATGACAGGGTTTCGCATCCAGCAGTGGAGTCCACAATTTGATCGATGCGAGGGAGAGGGTAGGGAACCTTCAGACATGCTTTGTTTAGACCAGTGTAGTCTACGCACATCCTCCATTTCCCACCTTTTTTCTTCACAAGCACAAGGTTAGCTAACCATTCGGGATGGAATACCTCTTTGATGAACCCTGCAGCCATCAGCTTGTGGACCTCCTCGCCTATGGCCCTGCACTTCTCTTCATCAAAGCGGCGCAGGTGCTACTTCATGGGTCGGGCACCGGCTCGGATATCCAGCGAGTGCTCGGCGACATCCCTCGGTATGTCTGGCATGTCCGAGGGACTCCACGCAAAAATTTCGGCATTTGCGTGGAGAAAGTCGACGAGCACTGCTTCCTATTTGGGGTCGAGCTCGGAGCCGATCCTGACTTGCTTGCAGGCGTCGTTGCTGGGGTCGATTGTGACGGTCTTAACCGCCTCGGCTGGTTCGAAGTTGCCAGCGTGGCGCTTTGCATCAGACGCCTCTTTGGAGAGGCAATCCAGGTCGGCGATGAGGGCCGCAGACTCGGCGATGGCCTCAGCGTACTCCACGCATTCCACGTCGCACTCGTAAGCGTGGCGGTACGTGGATCTGACGGTGATGATTCCCTTGGGGCCCGACATCTTGAGCTTGAGGTACGTGTAGTTGGGGACAGCCATGAACTTGGCGTAGCACAGTCTCCCCAGCACCGCGTGATAGGTTCCTCGGAACCCGACCACCTCGAACATGAGGATTTCCCAGCGAAAGTTGGAGGGAGTTCCAAAACAGACAGGCAAATCAAGTTGCCCAAGGGGCAGGACGCGCTTACCGGGGACGATCCCGTGAAAGGGTGCTGCATCGGCCCGGATCATGGACACATCTATCCCCAAGAGCCCTAGGGTCTCGGCGTAGATGATGTTGAGGCTGCTGCCTCCGTCCATGAGGACCTTGGTGAGCCTAGCGTTGTCGATGACAGGGTCGACGACGAGTGGGTACCTTCCTGGGCTCGGCACATAGTCGGGGTGGTCGCCTTGGTCGAAGGTGATGGGCTTGTCGGACCAGTCTAGGTAGACTGGCACCGCTACCTTCACCGAGCAGACCTCCCGGCGCTCCTGCTTGCGGTGTCGAGCCGAGGCGTTCGCCACCTGTCCGCCGTAGATCATGAAGCAGTCGCGGACCTCCGGGAACTCCTCATCCTTGTCGCCCCCTTCTTGTTGTTGCCTTGGTCCTTTCCACCTTCTGCCGAAGGTCCCGCCTTGATGAAGTAGCGCCAGAGCATGTCGCACTCCTCAAGGGTGTGCTTGATGGGACCCCTGTGATAGGGGCACGACTCCTTGAGCATTGTTGAAACTTGCTCTCCTGGGCAAGTTGATCCAATGGGGGAGTGAAAGCAACGTAAACAAGGTTTTAACTCGAGATGGCAATAGCTCTATTAATCTAGCCTCTCAAGGGCACTGTGCGGGGGTATTTATAGGTGCCTGAGTGCCCAGCATCTTGAGTTAAGGACGCATGTGCCCTCAGGCGCCCAGATTATCCCTGGAATATTCCCATAAAGCAGGGTTACAGACCGTAATTACAGGGAAACCTTTACAAATTAGGCCCGTAATGCGTAGCGGCCACGCGAGGCCTGTTACAATGGGCTGGATCACGCGTGGGCTTCCATGTTGGACGAGGCCGCGAGATGGGACGACCTCTTCATAGGCCTTCGTCCTGCGACGCGTGGGACAAAGGGTAAAGTCTTCCAGTCGTCTTGTCTCCGTTGGTGCAGCGAGTCTGGCAAAGGCATCGAGCGAAGGGTGGCATCTTCGCCTTCGCCCCAACATTTGCCCTCCGAGGGACCAGTTCGACTAAGTCATCTGGTGCCGAAGGCGTCGCTAGATGGTGGAGACGCTGCCCTCGCTCGAAGTGGTTCCGCGGGGGTTTTTGACATGACCGTTGATTAATGCCGCACTGTTGGATTGCGGGTTTCCCGAAGCGTCGCGCCCTGTGTATAAAAAAGGGGTGGGGGCGGCGCAGATTGAAATTTACCTTTCTGCGCGCCGCGAAAACCCTAACCTTTCTTTTTCAAACTGCTCGCTTGCTCGTCTGCCCTCCTTGCTCCTGTTCGTCGGAGAACTGGCCCACGTGAAGCAGACCGCGCGCCGCCGTCGACGGTACGTTGCCATGCCGTCTTCCTCCTCGTCTGCTGCGACCACGACGACAGCCGAGGCGTCTTCCGAAGATCTCTCGAGCACTATGGCGGTGGCGGAATTACAACCGGGTGATACGGTGGAATTCGGTGTTTCGCGGATGTCGTTGGTCCGCGTGCAAGATATGCAACAGTTGGGGTATTTTGGCGGCGGGGTTGGGCGTGTCCCGGGGGTAGAGGAGGTTCCCGAGCCTGAGGGCGAATTGGTTGTTTTTGAGGCATTTTTCATTGCCGGCCTTCGTCTACCTGCGCATCGTTTTGTGTCGGAGGTTCTGCAGAAGTTCGAAGTCCAGGTTCATCAGCTGACACCGAACACCGTGGTGGCGTTGGCGAAGTATGTCTGGGCAACGACGTCGTATGGCGGTCAGCCTTCGGTGGAAGTCTTCGCCAAGCAATACTGTCTGCACTGGCAGAAGAGAAAAATTGGACATAAGATTGCGCAATTCGGATCGTGCACTTTCACGATGAAGTCCGGGAAGACTTCGATGGAAGTTGTGGAGCTGGTCCCCTGTGCCCGAAATAAGTGGGGCAACTGGTGGGACTACTAGTTCTATGTTTCAGAGGCTGAAGTCGAAGATCACCCAGGGCTCCCTGCCGCCATTATGTGCTCTCATTATTATGTGGCGTATCTGCCGTTTGAAGTGGCGGAGGGTGATGAGAATGAAAGGGCCCTTCGGATCGCTGCCCGTATGAGTAGTGGGCGTGATCTAGTTGAGGAATTCATAGGGTATGGGGTGTGGCCCTTGGCGCATGGATGGGCGCTGGGCGAAGTATGCCCTCACGAGATGCCCTCCCTGGGTGGGCGGAAAGTGCGAAGTCCGCTTTTTGCTTTGGATGTGCGAGGGCGGGATCCTACTGCGGTTGTGCGTGAGGCGGAGGATGGGGCGGTGCGAATTGTTGGGCGCTACATGTCGAAGACGGAGGCCCGGCGGAGCTAGGATATACGTGGATCCAACGACCGCCTGAATAGGGTCTTCGAGTTGAATTGTTTGCCGTATGGCGGTTATCCCAGGGAAGACGTTGTCGATCGCCGCGGGAAAAAACCAGCGGCTGTGACTAAAGACGACCCCGCGTCGGAGGTCGCCCCATCCACTAAGAAGAGGAAGCTAGGTACTGCAGTGGGAGAACTGGGGGTCTCCGATAGTTTTGCTATGGAGTTGATGGGGACATGTGCGGCCCCCGGGGGAAGGATGTCTTCGCCCGAGCTCCGGGAGTCTTAGGCGCGGATGTTGGAGGTTACCGGGGGTCGATGGCCCAGGAACGTTCCTATCCCCCGCGCGGCTGGCGAAGACTTCTTTACGTCTTGCATGGCTCGTGACTTGAGAGTGTTTCCTTACGGACGAAATATTGCTGATGTTGTGTCGGCAGTGATGAACAAGGATCGCTAGGACGCTGCGTAGAAGCGTCGGGCGGTCATCAGGCTCCCCGATGCTAGGCGTGAAGCGAACAGAGCACGGGGGAGTGCGAAGGCTGCCGTCCCCGGCGGTAGCCAGCCGACGCTGGCTGCGAAGCAGGCCGCGCCCGGATCCAGCAAGGTGCCGGAGAGTACGAAGGCGGTCGGCGCCGGCGGAACCAAGTCTGCCCCGAACGGAGCTGCGAAGGTCTAGGAGCTGCCTTCGCCGGGGAAACGCGTTGCCGACTTCGGCACGAATATTAGCGTGGACGACTATCTCGTTGGTAAGCTTTTTTTTGATCAGTGGTATGTTGCAGGGTCGGGCGAGGGGCAACTGGTTATTGTCCCACCTGCGGTGGCAACCACGGCATCAATCGCGGTGCTTGGGGTGAAGGGTGGCGCTTTCAGCGCTGGCGGCGAGATTTCGGCGGCCACTGCCGTCAAGGACGAAGCGGGCACCATGTCCCACCGGCTGAGGGAGGCGTCGCAGCAGCTGTCGCAGCAGCTAAGTCAAGTAAGTTGAGTTGGACTTCGGTGTTTGCCACTTTCATGGGGATTGTGGTCTAATGTGTGTCTGTTAGGCGGCCGACTTCGCCGACCGCGTGGCGTCGGGTGCCCTCACTGCAAATGTGTCTGCCGAAGTCGAGAGACTTCAGGCGCAGCACACGGACGCCATCCGGGAGAAGTCGGCTGTAGAGAGCAAGAGCCGCAGGCTGGCGAAGAAGGTGGCCGCCCTGGAGGGCGAGAGGACGGACCTCCGGCGCCAGCTGGTGAAGGAAAGGAGGGAGGCCAACCAGGCCATCGCCGAGGCGCAGGCTGCGCAGGCGGAGGCCAAATTGGCGTGGGCGGAGGGGAGTCTCGCCAGCCAACGCGTCGAGGAATGGGAGGTGCGGTTCAATGCTCTGCACAGCCGCATGGAGAGGGTCGAGGCCTCTACGCGCTCGAAAGTTGAGCGGACGCACAAACAGCTTGTGGACTCATACCGCGAGCTGGGTGCGCGGACTGCTGACTTCGAGGTGCCCGACCGAGAGGTGGGCCTTCGCTTTCTCAAGTGGGTGCAAGAGGAATTGCTGGCACTCCCGACCATCGTGGAGGGCTTCATGTCCTTTGCCTCCCTCGTCACCTGCGAAGGGGCCATGAATGCGCTGTCCCGCGAGGGGTGCAGTCACTATGAGGGCTTCGACCGGTCCGATGAAGACTTTGGGCGCGAAATTTTTAAGGTCGAAGACCCTGTGGTGAAGGATTCCATGGGAGCCCTCTTCGATCGGATGTGGGGTCCTCATGGCCAGGAGGCGGTCAGGGAGCAGTCTGATCGGGCGAGAGAGCAGGTAAGTCTTGTCTGTTGTTTCGTGTGATTGAATGTGGGTACGTGCGGGTTTGCTGAATGAGTGTGCTGTTGCTGCAGATGGCACGTGCCGAGGATGTCGAAGACCTTGGGGATCTGAACAGCGCGCGGCCCGAGGCCGAGGTCAACCCGGTGCTGCCCGAGGCTGAGGTCAACCCTGAAGCTGCTGAGGGCTCCTCTGCCAGACCTATGCCCACTGTGCCTGGTGAAGGCTCCTTGCCTGCCCCTGCGCCGACGGCGGAGGGCCCCCCGAAGGCGGTGGCGGAGCTAGCAGCGGAGGATCCCAAGGCGGTGGCAGGGCCTTCGCAGGTGGCTTAGTTGGTGTGGGGGAGTTAGTAAATTTTGTCTGTGTTACTGAACCTTGGTTGCTGCACAGGTTCAAGATTTTGGGCCTGCGCACGCAACCGCTACTGATACTGCTAATTTTGTGGCGACTTCGACCGTGGTTGTGGAAAACGATTCGGGTGATTCTGTGTCTAAGTTTTTTGAGTCTGATGATTCTGGGAGTTTGGTGGTGTGGACGGAAGAGTCTTCGGATGATGATTTGGATTATTTTGCGGCATTGGATGTGGCTGCGGCGGAGGCTTATCCGCTTGTGGTGGGTGCTGAAGTTCCCGGTCCAAGTGTTGGGTGTAGGCGTCGAAGGGCGGTGGCGAAGTGTAGAGTGAGTGAGGTGGAGGGTGGTCGTCTTCGTGTGGACAGGACTGGCAAGCGGGAATTGTTGTCCTCGCCGGCTGGGGTCAGTGTAGGTGAGGGGGAATTGCGAAGTCTTTTTGTGGGTGAGGAGCTGAGGATAATGTTGTTTAACTATAGGGAGATGGGTATTATCCCGAAGGTTGAACCAATGTTAGGTGTGATGCCATCGCTGTACGTATGTAACTATAATTTGTATGAAGAGGCTGTATGCCTTCGCTGATCCGGTCGTGCCCATAGGGGACTTGTGCACTAGGTCTAGCGCGTTTATTATGTCGGTCCGGCGGCACCTGTAGTCGGTCGTTGCGCGGGTAGTCTTTTGAGAGAGACTTCGATTTTGCGCGCTTGTTGTGCTAGTCTGGGTGCACCCTTAGGCGACTTTCGCACGGATAGTCTTTTGAGGGAGACTTCGATTTTGTGCACTTTGTTGTGCTAGTCCGGCTGCACCCTTAGGCGACTTTTGCGCGGATAGTCTTTGGAGGAAGACTTTGGTTTTTGCGCACTTGTTGTGCTAGTCCGGCTGCACCCTTAGGCGACTTTTGCACGGATAGTCTTTTGGGGAAGACTGGTTTTGCGCACTTGTTGTGCTAGTCCGGTTGCACCCTTAGGCGACTTTTGTGCGGAGTGTCGCACGCGAGGGTAGCCAGCGCTGCCCCTCGCGGTGACTTCGAGTTTGTCGAATGCCGAAGACCGTCGATGCGGTCTTCTTTCGACGTCGTAATATTTTGCGGGGGATTTTTTGCGTGTATATTACATGGCTCCGCCTCATTAAAAACCTCACCCCCCGGGAGGAAAAGAGTGCGGGCCGGAATAAAGCTGTTTTGCAAATTACAAGGGCGAGCTGGCCCTGAGGAGTCAGACAAAAAATTTGCGGAGATTGTCAATGTTCCAAGAATGCTATAAGTCTTCGCCGGATGGCGTTGTGAGCCTGTACGCGCTGGGGGACGCCTTCGTCTTGACGATGAAAGGGCCCTCCCACTTTGGCTCTAGCTTGCCCCGGGCCTCTGTTCGAGCTGTCCGGACGAGTACGAGGTCTCCTTCGTTGAATTCCCTCGGGATGACTGTGTGGTCGCGCCATGCTTTTGTTTGAGCTTGGTATTTGTTTAGAGCCTGTAGGGCGAAGACGCGGTCTCCGTCGATGAGGTCCTTCGAAGTAGGCTCGTCTACGTCGGGGATGGCTGTCGTGACTGTCCGTGGTGACCCATGTTTTATTTCTTGCAGGGTCATGGCCTCCGATCCATATAGAAGGTGAAAAGGGGTGAACCCAGTCGCCCTGCACTCAGTCGTGTTCAGCGCCCAGACCGCTTCAGGTAACAGGTCGACCCATTTGCCTTTTTTGTCATCGAGGAGCATTTTCTTGACGGCTGTGAAAATTTTACCATTAGCGCGCTCCACGACTCCGTTGGATTGTGGGTGGTACACTGAGGCGAAGGCAAGCTTGGTGCCAATGGAGAAGCAGAAATCCTTGAAGTCTTGACTGTCAAATTGCTTGCCATTGTCAACTGTGAGCTCGGATGGGACTCCGAAGCGGCAAACAATGTTTTGCTAGAAGAATTTCTGGGCAGTCTTCGATGTTATAGTGGATACAGCCCTCGCCTCGATCCACTTGGTAAAATACTCGACGGCGACGAAGGTGAACTTGAGGTTCCCCTGGGCCGTGGGTAGGGGCCCGACAATGTCCAGGCCCCAGTGCTGAAGGGGCCACGTGTGGGCGATTAGCTTTGTGAATTGCGAAGGGCTTCCCGAGCGTGGAGAAAATTTCTGGCAGGCTTTGCAGGACCTTGTGACCCGATTTGCAGCGCAGATCATGGCGGGCCAGTAGAAACCTTGACGGATCACCTTTGCGGCTAGGGCCCTGGGCCTTGCGTGAGAGCCGCAAGTCCCGCTGTGCACTTCGCGCAGAATTTGGACGCCTTCGGTCTCGGTGACACATTTAAGCATGGGTTGACTGACCCCCTTCTTGTAAAGCTGGCCTTCGATTAGTGCGAAGTCCCGGCTTCGATGTTTGAAGCGCTTGGCCTCATTGATATCAGTTGGGTGATAGTACCCCTGCATGAACAGGGTTATTGGTGCCCGCCAGTCTTCAGTCATGATGAGGTTGACTATGCGGTGGCCTTCGCTGTCATTGGTTATTTGGAGCCCCTCTGGGCTGCGGACGGCTGGCGTGCCGATGACATGGTAGAATACGTCGGAGGGTAGGGCCTCGCCTCTGGCGGCTGCCTTGGCCAATGCGTCGGCCTCCTCATTTTTGGCGCGGTCCACATGCTGCAAGGTAAAACCTTTGAATTGTCTTTCGAGACTGTGGATAGCCGCGAGGTACTGCATAAGTGCGGGGTCCTTCGCTGCGTAGTCCTTCTCGACTTGGCTGGCGACTACCTTGGAGTCTGTTCTGATGATGCAGGTGGTGACACCAAGGGCTCTTAGCTTGCGAAGGCCGAGGATGGCAGCTTCATATTCTGCTATATTGTTGGTGCATCTGTCAGACTCCAAAGCAAAGCTGAGGCGTGCTGCGTATCTGTGCTTGACCCCTGTGGGTGAAGTAATGACTGCAGCGGCGCCTGCCCTCGCATGGCACCATGCGCCATCGCAATGGATTGTCCATACCCTCTCTGCGGACGTGTCCGGCTGTGTTATTGGCCTAGTCCAGTCGACGATGAAGTCTGCCAGGACTTGTGACTTGATGGCTGTCCTGGGTTCGAATGTGATGTGGTAGCCGGAGAGTTCGGTCGCCCATTTGGCAATCCGGACTGATGCCTCCGGGTTTCTAAACAATTCGCCGAGTCCTCTATCTGAGGTGACCCGAACCTTGAACGCTTCAAAATAATGGCGCAATTTGCGCGAAGCCATAACAACTGCATAGGAGATTTTTTCCAGTTCCGTCATATTGCATTTTGATGTCGTGAGTACTTCGGAGACGTAATAAACTGGACATTGGCTGAACGAGCCCTCTCTGCTCTGCTCTTGAACCAGTGCTGCGCTGATCGCATGCGGCGAAGCAGCGATGTAGAGCAAAAGTGGTAGCGAGGGGTCTGGGCTTGTAAGAATCGCCAATTCTGACAGGTACTGCTTCAATGAGGCAAAGGCCGCCGCCTGCTTTGGTCCCCATGCGAAGTCTTTTGCGCCGCGGAGTGTTTTGAGGAAAGGGAGACTTCGCTCTGCGGATTTGGAGATGAATCTGTTGAGGGCGGCCAATCTGCCTGTCAGTCGTTGGACGTCTCTGGCTGACTGCGGGGGCGTCATGTTGATGATGGCCTGAATTTTGGTTGGATTGGCTTCGATCCCGCGGTGCGACACCAGGTAGCCCAATATTTTCCCCTGGCGAACGCCGAAGACGCACTTTTCAGGGTTTAAGCGAAGTCATGCGTCCCGCATGTTCGCAAATGTTTCGGCGAGGTCAGCCAGATGGTCTTCCTTGCTTCTGCTGGCGACGACGATGTCGTCCACATATGTGAATATGTTTCTGCCGACTTGGCACTCGAGCACCGTTTTGGTGAGTCGAGAGAAAGTGGACCCGGCGTTCTTAAATCCCTCCGACATTCTGATGAAGCAATACATGCCGAAGGGTGTTATGAAACTGGTGCTTGCCTTGTCTTCCTCCTTCATATATATTCCTTCATATATATTTGATGGTAGCTGGAGAAGCAATCAAGGAGTGACATGACTTCGCACCCGGCCGCACTATCGACGATTTTGTCGATCTGAGGCAGCGGGAAGTTGTCCTTGGGGCAGGCCTTGTTAAGACTGGTGAAATCGATGCACATCCGCCATTTGTCACTCTTCTTCTGCACCATCACTACGTTGGCGAGCCATGTGGGGTAGGCAATTGGCCCGATAAATTGGCCTCAAGCAGGCGATGTACCTCGGCCTTGGCAGCTTTTGTCTTCTCGTCAGACATCTTATGCAGCCGCTGTTTCTTCGGCCTCACCGAAGGGTCGATTCCTAAGCTGTGCTCGATGATGGAGCGACTGACTCCGACCAGGTCGAGGGCGGACCAGGCGAAGACGTCTTTATTCTTGGACAGACAACAGAGAAGTCTCTCCTCGTCATGCGAAGTGAGGTCTTTGCTGATGGTAACCGTCTACTTGGGCGTTGCCTAGTCGAGGGGAACAGTCTTGGTCCCGTCGTTGCTCTGCAGCTGTGCTTTGTCATGTTCTCTGACGATTGGGCTGGCAGACTCGGGGACCTCGCGCTGGGCCGTGAGGCAGTGTACATTTCTTTGTCCGGGAACGAAGTCTCTTTCTATGTTACGCGCAGCCTGCTGGTTGCCATAGACTGTGATGGCGCCTTGCGGACCTGGGATCTTCATGCACAGGTAAAGTCCGTGAATGGCTGCCTCAAACTTGTTGATGGAGCCCCGGCCCATTATGGCGTTGTACGGGCACACCATGTCGACAATGTCGAACGTTACTTGCTCACTTCGAGCATTGGGTGCTACACCGAAGGAGAGAGGTAACTCTATTTTGCCGACGGGAAAGTTGCCCTTGCCGCCGAAGCCGTACAGTGGGTTGTCTGAAGGCTTGAGCAGGCTGTGGCTTATGCCCATGCGATCGAAGGCATAGAGGAAAATGATATCCGCTTGGCTGCCATTGTCGACTAAGACTTTGTGCAGGTCCCAGCCTGCCACGCTGCAGTTGATAACCATGGCGTCGATGTGGGGTGCGCTGCGTAGATCGACGTCTCGGGCGTCGAAGGTCAATGGCACATGGGACCACTTTGTCTGCACGACTGGATTAGTGATGGCGACATGGTTGATGCTGCGGTAATGGTCCCTCTTCTGCCGCTTTGTGTCGAAGTCGGCGCTGGACCCCCAGTGATCATGTGAATGACTCCACGATACGGCTGATCGGCGAAGTCTTCTTGCTTTGGGGCTTGGGGTGGTGGATGTTTTGCTATTGCTGGTGTGGAGGTGGATGTGGGGGAGGTACGATTTGTACCTCCTGGTGGTGTTGGTATGCGTGGTGCGGTGGATGCAGAGCGGGGCCGTGGTTGTATGGCTGAGGGGGTTGCTGATAAGTGTGCGCGACAACTCGGGTTATCGGCTGGTTGCGCCCGTGCCATCCTGTCTCTGGTGGCCTTCGTCTCTGGGCAGTCTCTTGTAGGGTGCACGCAATCTTCGCCGTGGAACAGGTAGTAAAATCTGCGTGGCTGCTGCGCACGTCCCCGGCCCCGACCACGAGTTCCGTTTCCGCGGCCCTGGGGGGATACTCCTGGCGACGAGGGGTCTTGCCAGCGGGGTGTTGGTTGGCGATGTTGTGCACCTGCTGCTGATTGCGGCCGTCCCGACCGGAGTCTGCCTGCGAGGGCCTCGTCCACGTGCGGCTGGACTGCGGAGGGTCTTTGGGTTTCCTCTGAGACTCGACTTTGCGCTGGTGGAGCTCTTCGGATCTGGCGTATTTTTCAAATAGCTGATACAGCTCCTGGAGGTTCCTGGGTGGATCCCTGATGCAGTGGCTGTAAAGGACGCCGGCCCGAAGGCCACTGATGGTGTAGTGGATGGCGATTTGGTCATCGACCAAAGGCAGTTATGACTTGAGGGTCAGAAACTTGCGGTAGTACTCCCGCAAAGTCTCTCTTTCCAGCTGCTTGCAGAGTGAAAGTTCAGCCAAGGCGTCGGTGTCTGGGCGGTACCCTTGGAAATTGAGCAAGAATTTGTCCCGGAGACTTCTCCAGGAGTCGATGGACAATGGGGGCAACCTGGTGTATCAGGTGAGGGCTGGGCCTTCGAGGGCGATGATGAATGACTTGGCCATCGTGGCGTCGTCCCCTTCGGATGATGCAACGGCGACCTGATAGCTCATGATGTACTGTGCTGGGTCAGTGCTGCCGTTGTATTTGGGATAGGTCCCTGCCCTGAAGTTGGCGGGCCATGGTGACACTTGCAGGTGTGGCGACAGGGGACTTCGCTCGTTAAGGTAGTTGACACCTTGGAATGCCGCGGCGTGTGGGATGGCGTGTCCACGCTGAGGGATGAACAGGTCTTCGATTTGTGCGTGCTGTTGGAGGGGTGGCCCATGTTGCAGGCCGAGTTGGCCTTCCCGTTGCATGAGCGTGATCTCTTGTTCAAGCTCCTGAGCCTTCTGCTCTTCGTCGCGTATCATCTGTCGCACCTTGGCTTGTGTAGACACACGTTGGCGCTTGGCCTCGAGAATCTCTTTTTGCTTCTGGAGGTTGCGGTTTTTGATGCGCAAGGCGCGCAGCTGTAGCTACTCTTCTGCTAAAACGCCGATGACTTCACCGTCCTCGGTGGTGTCCGCGCCCTCTGGTGGAGCGAAGCCTGGGGGAAGTTGCGGTTGTCCTCCAGAGCTGCAGGTGCGGAGACTGCCTTCGGGAGTGGGTTGTTCGTTGCGCTGCCTCTTGTTGAGTGCGTCGTCTTCGGAGGCCTCTTGGTGGGTGGTGTCGATAAGGGCCTTGCCCTTTTTCTCGGCCAGCAGTGCTGCCTTCGCAGCCTCGTCAGCCTTGGAGCTAGCTCTCTTGGGTGCCATCGCGGGTGGTTTTTTCGTAGCACGAACGGTGGGTGCCAAATGTTGGAACTTGCTCTCCTGGGCAAGTTGATCCAACGGGGGAGTGCAAGCAACGTAAACAAGGTTTTAACTCGAGATGGCAATAGCTCTGTTAATCTAGCCTCTCAAGGGCATTGTGCGGGGGTATTTATAGGTGCCTGAGTGCCCAACATCTTGAGTTAAGGACGCATGTGCCCTCAGGCGCCCAGATTATCCCCAGAATATTCCCATAAAGCAGGGTTACAGACTGTAATTATGGGGAACCTTTAGAAATTAGGCCCGTAATGCGTAGCGGCCACGCGGGGCCTGTTACAATGGGTCGGATCACGCGTGGGCTTCCATGTTGGACGAGGCCGCGGGATGGGACGACCTCGTCATAGGCCTTCGTCCTGCGACGCGTGGGACGAAGGGTAAAGTCTACCAGTCGTCTTGTCTCCGTTGGTGCAGCGAGTCTGGCGAAGGCATCGAGCGAAGAGTGGCGTCTTCGCCTTCGCCCCAACAAGCATTTTGTCAAACGTGTTGACTCCTCCGAGAGGCTTCCGAGGATTCCTGTGCTCGGCAGCGGCGACGAGATCCTCCGAGCGGCGACGAGATCCTTCGCCCCAACAAGCATTTTGTCAAACGTGTTGACTCCTCCGAGAGGCTTCCGAGGATTTTGTCAAACGTCTCGCTTTGCTTGCGCCTTCTTCTTGGCCTTCTTTTTCGAGCCACGCTGGATGGACGTCTCGGGGGCGTCTTCCTTCTGTCTTCCTTGAGGCTGCTTGTCCTTCCAGAAGATGGCTTTGACCACCTCCTGACCAGAGGCGAACTTGGTGGCGATGTCCATCAATTCGCTCGCCTTGGTGGGAGTCTTGCGCCCTAGTTTGATCACCAGGTCCCGGCACGTGGTGCTGGCGAGGAATGCCCCGATGACGTCCGAGTCGGTGATGTTGGGCAGCTTGGTGCGCTGCTTCGAAAACCGCCAGATGTACTCTCGCAGGGATTCCCCTGTTTGCTGGCAGCAGCTTCTGAGATCCCATGAGTTCCCAGGGCGCACATACGTACCTTGTAAGTTTCCCGCGAAGGCCTTGACCAGGTCGTCCCAGTCGGAGATCTGCGCAGGAGGCAGATGCTCCAGCCATGCTCGGGCAGTGTCGGAGAGGAAAAGGGGGAGGTTGCGGATGATGAGGTTGTCGTCGTCCGTCCCTCCCAGCTGGCAGGCCAGCCGGTAATCCGCAAGCCACAACTCCGGCCTTGTCTCCCCTGAGTACTTGGTGATGGTAGTCGGGGCTTGAAACCGAGCCGGGAACGACGCCCGTCGTATGGCCTGGCTGAAGACCCTCGGACCCGGCGGTTCGGGCGAGGGGCTCCGGTCCTACTCACTATCGTAGCGTCCTCCGTGCCTGGGGTGGTAGCCTTGGCGCACCGTCTCCTCGAGGCGGGCTCGACGGTCACGACGGTGGTGCTCATCGCCGAGGCGATCCGGGGCTGCAGGCGTCCCATCCTGCGTGCGCCCGGTGCAGACCGAGGCCTCCCACCTGAGTCGCGAGGACGTTGCGCGATGCTCCGAGGGGTACCCTTGCCTTCGGGAGGCAGAGCTCTCGGCTCGTCGGACCGCTGCGTCTTCCAGGAGACCCTTGAGTTCGCCCTGGATACGCCGCCCCTCGGTGGTGGATGGCTCTGGCATTACTCGGTGTAGCATCGCCGTTGCAACTAGATTCTGGCCGACACCGCTGAAAGCCGAGGGCAGCCCTGCCCTGGCATTGTCAACGATATGGCGCTGGACATCTTGGGCCTGATGACGCGCTCCTCCGACTAGTCCTCGGCCTGCCCACTCCTGCTCGATGTTTTGTCGGAGCTGCACAAGCCGCCCTGCTTCTTCGTCGAGCTTGGCCTGCATCTCGCGGAATTGCTCGAGCTATGTGTCCTAACCCCCCGCAGGGACTGGGACCACAGCTAGCTCCCGCGGGATGTCAACGCGAGACGCAGGCACGGGGGCGTTGTCATCTTGCGGCATGCCGAGGTGGTTGTCCTCGCCGTGATCCCCCTGATCGATGTGGAAACACTCGCGACTCGGGTCGCAACCCTCGTCGCCGAGGCTATGGCCATCGTCAGAGCACCCGGAGAGGCAGTAGTCACATGCGGACATGAAGTCTCGCATGGCACTAGGATCACTGAGTCCGGAGAAATCCCAACCGAAGTCGGAGTCATCGTCTTCCTCAGAACCCGCGAGTCCGGAGGTTGAGACGGCCGTCAGTCGGTCCTAAGATGACCACATATGGTACCCTCGAAGGTCAGGGTATGCCCTTGCGGAGGCGCTCACCGAAGCTTGGTCGCTTGGTGGATCGAAGCTGAATCTAAAAGGGATATGGTGGAAAATGGACGATACCTCTTAGTCGATGGACGGTGGCGAAGTCGCGTCGGGGACGGACTGTACCGTTATCTTAGGTACGAGGCTAACGCCCAGCAAGTCCTTTGTGAGGGTGCTGGTGTCATCAGTCCGCTCGGGGTTGGCACGTTGCGGGGAAGCAGCACCCGTCGTTGTCTCAGGTGCGAGGACAACGCCTGACATGGCCCCCGCAGGGGTGCCGGTGTCGTCGACTCGCTCTGGCCCGACAGCCGATGAGGTGCCGCCTCCTGCATGGCCACGGTTGCCCCGTCTCCTCCTCCTCCGGTGAGGAGGGTGGCGGGGCGAACCCGATTGTTCCTCTTCTGCCACGGTGGGAAGCCGTCGTCGAGTTCGCCGCTGCCGGGCGAGTCGACGACCGTTGCTGCTGTCGCGCTGCGGGGGGAGGAGTACCATGTCGTAGTTGCCGTCAAGGGACATGAACTCGAGACTCCCGAAGCGGAGCACCGTCCCCGGCTGAAGAGGCTGCTGGAGGCTACCCATCTGGAACTCAACGGGAAGTGTTCGTTAACACGCAGCGAGCCCCTACCTGGCGCGCCAACTGTCGCCGTTTCGGACCCGCGGGGACCGTCAACTGACCAGTAAATTTGTTGTTGCGTGCCCTTGCCCAGATGGGCTGATGCAAGATGGAACACAAGAGGGAAATGTGGCTTGTGTTATCTCGCACCGGGGTGCTCATAGTAGGGGTTACAAGCGTCGGGCGATGGAGCGAGGGCGAGAGCGAGAGAGAGAGAGTCCCTGCGTGTCTCTGTCTCAACGTGTCTCCCCTGTCCACGGCATCAACATGGCCGTGAACCACTCTTCCCTCTTTTCGTTTTGTCTACGATGTGCCTTAGGAAGGCCTGGACATCCCCTTTTATAGATACAAGGAGATGCCCAGCTGTACAATGGGGTGTAGCTGTGTGCTAACGTGGCTGGCGGGGAAGTGCCTTGAGCCCTGCACACGAGCTAACATGGTCGTCAGAGAAGTGCCTTGAGCCCTGTAGAAGCACAGCTGTCGGTGTGGCATGGATCCTGCTGACGTTGTCTTGCTTCCATAGGGGGTTGAGAGCAATCCGACGTCATGGGCGCACGCGGGGAACCATCATTACCTGTTACCGGAGTAACCTTAGATGGGACACCGGTCTCGTTCCTTCATAGCCTGAGGCAGCTAGCTAGGAGTAGGTTAATGATGTATCCCTGTAGCATAGTCGGTCCGAGGCCCAGGTCGGGCGAGGCGGAGACTTCTCCTAAGGCCGATGCTGGGGTCGGGCGAGGTGGTGACTCCTCCCGAGGCTGAGGCTAAGGCCGAGGCCTGGGGTCGGGCGAGGCGGAGATCTTCTTCTGAGGCCGAGGCTGAGGCCGAGGCCTAAGGTCGGGCGAGGCGGAGATCTTCTTCCGAGGCCGAGGCCGAGGCTGAGGCCTAGGCCTGTGGTCGGGCGAGGCAGAGCTCCCTGTTGCGCCCGAGGCCAGACTTTGGGAGATCGTGACTCAGTTTTATCCTGGTGGTTGGCACAGTAGCCGGAGCGGGGAGAACAGCGCTGTTCTCCTGTCATATCGGTCAGTAAAGGGGCGAAGTGATTGCGGTCACTTCGTCCTTGCCGACTGAGGCACGCGTGTCAGGATAAGGTGTCAGGCGATCCCTGCATTAAATGCGCATGCGATACGGTCGACTAGTAAGGCGATTTGGCCAAGATCGCTGCACGACAAAGTCTGCCCGAGCTGGGCTTCGGGCGAGCCGAGGGTGCGTCTGCTGACTGAGGGGACCCTCGGGCGAGGCGTGAATCCGTCCGGGACTACTGTTCCCACCCGAGGCTGGGCTCGGATGAGGTTGCGTCCCTTGATAGACGTGGCCCTGACTTGAACCGTGCCTTATCAGCCGTGTATGGTTTGTTCTGAAGATGTTTTTGTGCCGTGTTTAGGAGTATTGGTGGTACCCCTAATTACGGTACCCGACAATAATTTAATCATGCGAGAGTCCTAAGCTGCTCATGACCGCGAGCACGGCTAGTATACCAGTTTTACACTCTGCAGAGGTTGTACCCTGTAACCACAAGTCATGTTACCCATCTGCCACGGGGTTGTACGGGCCCCATACACCTCTACCAAGGAAGTGAGGCAGGGTAACACTACGAGGCCTTTACCTAGTTCCACTAGCTTCAGAAAACCCGCTACAGTTTCTAGGAAGAGCAATGCATGAATCCCCCGTCTGACCGCCATCGCAGCAAAATCAACCCGGGAACCTCCCTACACGCCTACTCCCCTACTGCCCTTGCCCCTATCGGGTAAGGTAGTCCTCCACTAGCTTTCCTATTTAGTCAGCCAATGGCGTCCCATTCCACCCTTGTGGTGGCACGTGTTTCTCAAGTTAAGCTCCATGTTCCAATTAAGAATAATGATCTTGACATGAATAATAAATAAAACAACAGAATAATTGGAACATGGACATAATGTAATATTAAACCCAAAACCATATAGAGCAATAGCAAAACTACCCAAATGATTCAGGGGTGAACAAAATAAAAGGATAACCAGTCTAGGGTGACCTATTAGGTCACATCAAAATTAAACCTATGCATGAATAAATGATTATAAAGAACATTATTGGGGTAATAAAAGTGGTCAAGGGCACAACTTGCCTTCAATGAGCTCCTGCTCAGCAACTTCTATCTGCTGAACACCAGGATCGGCAGACACTGGCTCTTCTACTCGCCACAATACAAACAAGCATAGTATAAAGGAGAAATTAACATCACACCAAACATGTAAAAAAATACATATTAATACTCCACATATTAAAATAAGGACATAGGAACATGAATCATTAATTTTGGAGTTATGGATTTTAAGTTACGAATTTCTGAAGGTTTTATGTATTTGATATAAGATTAATTAAGAGATAAATTTTAATATGGTTTTCATGTCAAAATAGAGACACTATGTGATAAACAACATTATTACAAAATTATAGGAACTAGAATGGATTAATTTGGACTAAGTATGAATTTTATATGAATGAAACAAGTTGTAGCATTTATTTTTACATTAAAAATCCATTTCCATATTTATTTATCCAATTTATAAGTTCTCTGGACTGCGCGTCAATTTCCAGATAACTCAGGGGCCACAACGCAAGATTCCCTAGACTCAGTGGACAGTGGATGGGTACGGCGGGTTGGTTTCCTAAAATTTCAGGGTTTCTTCTATAAAGTCGCCGGCCGAAGGGGTATCGGGTAGACCTGGCCACTGGATTAGATCTGGACGGCACTGGTTTACCCGGTCTGGTACGTGACTCACAGCGGTTGGACTATGGATCAATGACGCTGATTTTATGACTGGAGGGTTACAACCCAATCTAATCTCATCCCTCGATCCTACGATCCACGGTCTCAATTGGTCCGATTGAATCGGTACGCAGTGTGTAATCCCCGTCGTCCATTCTTAGATCGAAAGCCACTGCACCGTCGTCTTCCTCCCGCCGGTATACAGTCGTGCCGCCCCATCCCCTGCCGGAGGATGACCGGAGTTGGCCTCACACCGCGCCCCAACGTCTTAATCCAAACGTAATAAGCCCTTTTACGGGAAACAAAACATGGTGGTTCGAATTAAGGGTTCCATACCGGGGGCCGATGAATAACCAGCGTTGTCTATGGCGTCGGGCGGATCCACGGTTGACCGAAATCATCGACGAGAAATTATGAAGCTGGTCGACTATCACGAGCGGCACAGCCTCGGCCGCACCTCCCCGAGTCTGGTGAAGGCCCTGGACACCACCACGACGACAGTCACGGTCGAATTGAAGCTCCCCCAATATGGCGGCACTTTCTTCCCACTACTCTCTCGGTCGCTCTCTCATCGCTAGGCAGTAGAGAAGGAAGAGGAGAAATGCAGATGCGGCGTTCCCCCTCCTTATTATCCCAAGCAGCACCCAGTTGGGTAGTTACCGCAGGAGCCGCGATCAGCCCTCGCCCGCGGAGATCTCAGTGACTGGTACACCATCCACGCGCCCAGGACGGCTGAAGGATCAGCGGTGATATCAGGCCCACACGTCACTGGCACAGGCGCACATGGAGTAGTGTCAAAGAGACTGACGATGGGCCCAGGAATAGAAGCACTGGTCCACACGTCGGCCAGAGCTTGTGCGCGCTGCCATAGTGGCCCATCTGTCGGCACCATCCAGCGCACGCCACAGCTGGTTGGGCCACGCGGATAAAGGTCGAAATGGGTCGACCGAATTTGGCCCATGCAGCCGAAATTGATTTCTTTTTATTCTCTTTCTTTTCTTCTTTTTTTAAAATTTAGGTTTCAAATTTGAATTCATACTTGTTGTGAGATTCATACTTAGGTTCAATTCCTAAATTCAAATACCAATATGAAACAAATTTAATTAATTTATATATTTATTTTATCTTATTTGCATATAATTTTCTTCTCTTTTCTCAATTCCTAGAATTCCCTTTAGCTCTTACATTCCAATTTGGGTACTAACATTTTTCTTCTCTTTTCTATTGAAGATTCTTCATCCCAACATGAGCAAGTCGGCGATGCCCGAGCCAACCCATATTAGTCTTAGCAATTAAGCAAGTGTCTAGTTCAGCATTGTTATTATTAAAATCAACTAAATATAGCTGACCATCTAACACTCCCTTAAATGATATTGAATCATCACTTCTTCTAAAGACAGTAACACCAATATCAGTAAAAAGACAGTTGTAGCCCATTTTGCATAATTGAGAAACTAAAAGCAAGTTGTAATCCAAAGAATCTACAAGAAAAACATTGGAAATGGAATGGTCAGGAGTTATAGCAATTTTACCCAAACCTTTGACCAAACCTTGATTTCCATCCCCGAATGTGATTGTTCTTTGGGGATCATCATTTTTCTCATATGAGGAGAACATCCTTTTCTCCCCTGTCATGTGGTTTGTGCACCCGCTATCGATTATCCAACTTGATCCACCGGATGCATAAACCTACAAAACAATTTTAGGCCTTGTTCTTAGGTACCCAAACGGTCTTGGGTCCTTTCACATTAGAAACAAGCACCTTGGGTACCCAAACACAAGTCTTGGGACTCTTGTGTTTGCCCCCTACATATTTGGCAACTACCTTGCCTGATTTGTTAGTGAGCACATAAGATGCATCAAAAGTCTTAAATGAAATGTTATGCTCATTTGATGCATTTGCGTTTGAAAGTCACCTAGAGGGGGGTGAATAGGCGAAACCTGAAATTTATGAACTTAAACTTGCACTAAGGTCGGGGTTAGCGTTAGAATTAAATCAGAGTTTGAAAGATAGTTCTCCTTGCTTAGAGTTGCTCAATTAATGCAGATAACGTTTGAGAACTAACTCAAAACTATGTGAGCAATCGAACTTTTAGAGAGAGGAAAGAAAGGGAAACAAATCAAGTGTAGATCAACACAAATGAACATGGTGATTTGTTTACCGAGGTTCGGTTCTAAAGAACCTAGTCCCCGTTGAGGAGGCCGCAAAGGCTGGGTCTATTCCAACCCTTTTCCTCTCTCAATCGATCACACAGACCGGTCGAGGCTTCTCCTTAATCACTTAGGTCACTAAGACCCCACAAGGATCACCACACAATTAGGTGTCTCTTGCTAGCTTTACAAAGCACTTAGAGAAATGAGAATAGAAAAGAGAAAGCAATCCAAGCAGCAAGAGCAACAAAAAAACACAAGACACCCTCTCTCAAGTCACTAAGCAATTGAGTTGATTTGAGGCTTGGAGGGGATTTGATCTTTGGAATGTGTCTTGGAGTGAATGCTATTGCTCTTGTATTGAATGTGAACTTCAGAAAACTTGGATGGCTTGAATGGAGGTGGTTTGGGGGTATTTATAGCCTCCAACCATTTCATAGCCGTTGGCTGTTTCTGCTGTCGATGGGCGCACCGGACAGCCCGGTGGTGCACCGAACAGGTCACTGTTCAGTGTCCGGTGCGTGCCACGTCGGCGGCTTGTTGGGGTTTGGAGAGGTTGACCGTTGGAGTCCTTTGTCTTGTAGCTGCACTGGACAGTCTGTTGCCACACCGGACATGCTCGGTGCGTTCTGACTTCGCAGCCTGACATCTGACTTCTGTACTGTGCACTTTTACTGTTTACCGCAGTCGACTGTTGGCGCATCTGACCATTGCTCTGTTGGCTCATCAGACATGTCTGGTGCACACCGGACAGTCTGGTGAATTATAGCGGAGTGCACCCTAGAAAAACTCGAGAGTGGCAAGTTTGAATGGTGCTCGGTCTGGGGCACCGGACAGTGTCCGGTGCATACCGGACAATGTCCGGTGCGCCACTGGCAGCACAATCTCAAGTCTTCACTCCAATTTTGTTTGAGTCCCCAACTTAATTTCTTTCTTGGTTTATGTTGAACCTTATGCACCTGAGATAAAAGACATCTAGGCAAACTAGTTAGTCCATGTGGTTTGTGATGGACGTCAAACACCAAAATCGATTATATGAAATGTTTAAGCCCATTTCCCTTTCAATCTCCTCCTTTTTGGTGATTGATGCCAACACAAACCAAAGAAAATATAAAGTGTAAAAAATGTAACTAGTTTGCAATTATGATAGATGTGCAAAGGTTACTTAGAATTAAACCAATTGAAAGACTTTCTACATGAGTCTAAGAATGAATGTGATTGCTTTCTTCTATTTAACATTTTGGACCACTTGCTTGTTTTTGCAAATCCTTTTAGTAAACTCTTTTCAAATTTTTTGCAAATAGCCAAAGGTATAGGAATATTATTTCAAGAAGCATTTTTAAGATTTGAAATTCCTCCCCCTGTTTCAAATGCTTTTTCCTTTGACTAAATAAAAGCCCCCCTCTGAAGAAATTCTCCCCTTAGCTTATCAAGAGGGTTTTTGAAACAGATACCAGATGAAATTATATCAATTGAATTTTTGAAACCAAATGAAATACCGATTGAAATTTTGATACCAATTGAAATAATTTCTTCCTTTTGTGAAATAGTTTTTGAATTTTTGAAAAATGTGGTGGTGCGGTCCTTTTGCTTTGGACCTAATACTTTCTCCCCCTTTGGCATTAATTGCCAAAAACGAAGAATCTTGAGGGCCCTATCGAATTCTCCCCCTTTGGGGCCTAATACTTTCTCCCCCTTTTGGTAAAAGAGATATGAGTGAAGGTTTATACCAATTGAGAGTTTCTTGAGTAACGACAAAGGATAAATGATACCGTCAGAGTTGGAGTGGAAGCCTTGCCTTTGCCGAATACTCCATTTCCCTTTCAATTTTAAGACTAAACATATAAGTACACTTGAAAGCATGTTAGTCTTAGCCTTGGCACAAGAAGAATAAGAAATATACATTTGTACCATATGAAAGAAACATGATCAAAGATATATAAATTAGCTATGTGCGCAATGTTTCAATCAAAGTTCCGGGAATCTAGGATGTTTAGCTCATTCCTAAGTTTGCTAAAAGTCTTTTCATCCAGTGGCTTGGTAAAGATATCAGCTAACTGGTTATGGGTACTAACATAAGCAATTTTGATATCCCCCTTTTGTTGGTGATCTCTCAAAAAGTGATACCAGATGTCTATGTGCTTAGTGCGGTTGTGTTCAACGGGATTATCCGCCATGCGGATTGCACTCTCATTATCACATGGGAGAGGGAGTTTGCTCAATTTGTAGCCATAGTCCCTAAGGGTTTGCCTCATGCAGAGTAATTGTGCACAGCAATGGCCTGCAGCAATATACTCGGCTTTGGCAGTGGATAGAGCTACTGAGTTTTGTTTCTTTGAAGCCCAAGATACCAGGGATCTTCCTAGAAACTGACAAGTCCCTAATGTGCTCTTCCTGTCAATTTTACATCTAGCATAATCAGCATCGGAATACCTAATTAAATCAAAGGTAGATCCCTTGGGGTACCAAAGCCCAAACTTAGGAGTGTAAACTAAATATCTCATGATTCTTTTCATGACCCTAAGGTGAACTTCCTTAGGATTTGCCTGAAAGCATAATATCTGGTCGTGAAGCACATAAATAGAGTAAAGATCTTATCATCGACCGGTATACCTTTTGATCTACGGATTTACCTCCCGAGTCGAGGTCGAGATGCCCATTTGTTCCCATGGGTGTCTTGATGGGTTTGGCATTCTTCATTCCAAACTTCTTAAGTATGTCTTGAATGTACTTAGTTTGGCTGATGAAGGTGCCTTCTTGGAGTTTCTTGATTTGAAATCCAAGGAAATACTTCAACTCCCCCATCATTGACATCTCGAATTTCTGTATCATAATCCTACTAAATTCTTCACAGGTTGACTTGTTAGTAGACCCAAATATAATATCATCAACATAAATTTGGCATATAAACAAGTCTTTAGCAATTGTTTTAGTGAAGAGAGTAGGGTCAGCTTTTCCAACTTTGAAGCCATTAGTGATAAGAAAGTCTCTCAAGCATTCATACCATGCTCTTGGAGCTTGCTTTAGCCCATAAAGCGCCTTTGAGAGCTTGTAAACATGGTTAGGATACTCACTATCTTCAAAGACGAGAGGTTGCTCAACATATACCTCTTCCTTGATAGGACCATTGAGGAAGGCACTCTTCACGTCCATTTGGTATAACTTAAAGCCATGGTAAGTAGCATAGGCAAGTAATATACGAATTGACTCAAGCCAAGCTACGGGAGCATAGGTTTCATCGAAATCCAAACCTTCGACTTGTGAATAACCTTTTGCAACAAGTCGTGCTTTGTTCCTTGTCACCACACCAAGCTATCTTGTTTGTTGCGGAATACCCACTTGGTACCTACAACATTTTGGTTAGGACATGGAACTAAATGCCATACCTCATTCCTCGTGAAGTTGTTGAGCTCCTCTTACATTGCCACCACCCAGTCCGGATCTCTAAGTGCATCCTATATCATGTATGGCTCGATAGAGGACACAAAAGAGTAATGTTCACAAAAAACGAGCAACTCGAGATCTAGTGGTTAGCCCCTTGTGAATGTCACCAAGTATGGAGTTGACGGGGTGATCTCTTTGAATTGCTTGGTGGACTCTTGGGTGTGGTGGTCTTTCATTTTGAATCTCTTGATCATCTTCCTTGTCTTGATCATCTTCATATCCCCCCTTGATCAATGTCCTCCTCCTGAGGTGGCTCATCCTCTTGGTCTTCATTCTCTTCTTCTTGAGCCATGTCCTCATCTTGAGTAGGTGGAGATGCTTGTATGGAAGATGATGGTTGATCTTGTGCTTGTGGAAGCTCTTCGGATTCTTTTGGACACACATCCCCAATGGACATGTTCCTTAGCGCGACGCATAGAGCCTCTTCATCATCTAGTTCATTAATATCAACTTGCTCCACTTGAGAGCCATTAGTCTCATCAAAAACAATGTCACACAAAACTTCAACTAATCTAGTGGACTTGTTGATGACTCTATATGCCCTTGTGTTTGAGTCATAACTAAGTAAAAAGCATTTGCTCCCCAAAACTCTAAAATAAGAAACATTGGGCTTTTTACCAGTGAGGAGTTCATATGATGTTTTCTTGAGGATTCAGTGGAGATATAACCGGTTGATGGAGTAGCAAGCGGTGTTAATCGCTTCCGCCCAAAACCGATCCGGTGTCTTGTAATCATCAAGCATGGTCCTTGCCATATCCAGTAGAGTTCTATTCTTCCTCTCCACTACACCATTTTGTTGAGGTGTGTAGGGAGAAGAGAACTCATGCTTGATGCCCTCCTCCTCAAGAAATCCTTCAATTTGAGAGTTCTTGAACTCCCGACCATTATCGCTTCTAATCTTTTTGATCCTCAATCCAAACTCATTTTGAGCCCGTCTTAAGAATCTCTTTAATGTCTCTTGGGTTTGAGATTTTTCCTGCAAAAAGAATACCCAAGTGAAGCGAGAATAATCATCCACAATTACAAGACAGTACTTACTTCCGTCGATGCTTATGTAAGCGATCGGGCCAAATAGATCCATGTGAAGTAGCTCAAGCGGCCTGTCGGTCGTCATGATGTTCTTGTGTGGATGATGAGCTCCAACTTGCTTCCATGCTTGACATGCGCTACAAATCATGTCTTTCTCAAAATGAACATTTGTTAGTCCTAAAATCTGCTCTCCCTTTAGAAGTTTGTGAAGATTCTTCATCCCAACATGGGCAAGTCGGCGATGCCAGAGCCAGCCCATATTAGTCTTAGAAATTAAGCAAGTGTCTAGTTCAGCCTTGTTATCATTGAAATTAACTAAATATAGCTGACCATCTAACACTCCCTTAAATGCTATTGAATCATCACTTCTTCTAAAGACAGTAACACCTACATCAGTGAATAAATAGTTGTAGCCAATTTTTCATAATTGAGAAACAGAAAGCAAATTGTAATCTAAAGAATCTACAAGAAAAACATTGGAAATGGAATGGTCAGGAGATATAGCAATTTTACCCAAACCTTTGACCAAACCTTGATTTCCATCCCCGAATGTGATAGCTCTTTGGGGATCTTCATTTTTCTCATATGAGGAGAACATCCTTTTCTCCCCTATCATGTGGTTTGTGCACCAGCTATTGATTATCCAACTTGATCCACCGGATGCATAAACCTACAAAACGAATTTAGGCCTTGTTCTTAGGTACCCAAACGGTCTTGGGTCCTTTCACATTAGAAACAAGCACCTCGGGTATCCAAACACAAGTCTTGGGACTTTTGTGTTTGCCCCCAACATATTTAGCAACTACTTTGCCTGATTTGTTAGTTAGCACATAAGATGCATCAAAAGTCTTGAATGAAATATTATGCTCATTTGATGCAATGACAGTTTTCTTTTTAGGCATTTTCATATGATTTTAATGCCTTGAGCTAGATGCCTCATTACTATACATATAAGCATGATGAGAAACAATATGAGGTTTTCTAGCATGAATTTTCCTAATTTTGTGTTCAGGATAGTTCTCATGATATAAAATGTAACCCTCTCTGACCTGAACCATGGGAGCCTTACCCTTAACAAAATTTGTTCTTAGGGGCATTAAGTTTGGTGTTGCTTTGGCTCCCTTGTTGGTAGCCAATGCCATCCTTAATGTCAGGGCGTCTCCCATTATAAAGCATGCTTCGAGCAAAATTAAATTTTTCATTTTCTAATTCATGCTCGACAATTTTAGCATTTAATTTAGCTATGTGATCGTTTTGTTCTTTAATCATGGCAATTTGATCATTCATAGCATCAATATTAACATCTCTACATCTAGTACAAATAGTGACATGCTCAACAGTAGATGCAGGAATATTGCAACCATTCAATTCTTCTATCGTAGCATTTAAACTAGCATTCTCATCTCTAAGATAGAAAATTGAATCATTGCAAATGTTAAGCTCTTTAGATAAGTTTTCACATTTTTCTACTTCTAGAGCATAAGCATTTTTAAATTTAACAAATTTCTTATTTTCCTTAACAAGCAAGTCCTCTTGGCATTTCAAGAGATCATCCTTCTTGTTAATGGATTCTATCAATTGATTTATCTTTTTCTTTTGGTCCTTGGTAAGGTTAGCAAAAAGAGAAGTTAAATCATCTTCATTATCACTAGAGCTACCCTCATCATCAGATGTAGTATATTTGGGGGTATCTCTAGAATGTACCTTCTTCTTTTTGTCGTCCTTAGCCATTAGGCACTTGTGGACGACGTTGGGGAAGAGAAGTCCCTTGTTAATGGTGATGTTGGTGGCGTCTTCGCCAGAGGAGTCGATGGAGCTCTCGTCGGAGTCCCATTCCTGCCCCATGTGTGCCTCACCACCCTTCTTCTTATAGTAATTTTCTTCTCCATCTTTGTCTTCCCCTTCTTGTCGCCGCCCCTGTCACTGTCACATGTATATGGACATTTATCTATGAAGTGACCGGACTTACCACACCTATAGCACACCCTCTTGGAACGGGGCTTGTAGTCCTTCCCCTTCCTTTGTTTGAGGATTTATCGAAAGCTCTTAATAATAAGAGCCATCTCCTCTTTGTCGAGCTTGGAGGCGTCGATTGGAAGTCTACTTGGTGTAGACTCATCCTTCTTTTTTCCGTTGCTTTGAATGCAACGGGTTGCACCTCGGGTGTGGAGGTGGTGCCTTGCTCCAAGTTGACAATATCTTTGGAGTCTTTGATCATGAGTTCAAAGCTCACAAACTTGCCAATTACTTCCTCGGGGGACATCTGTTTGTATCTAGGATCTCCATGAATTAATTGAACTTGAGTAGGATTACGAAAAATGAGAGATCTTAGAATAACGTTGACCATTTCATGGTCATCCCATTTTGTGCTCCCGAGGTTGCGCACTTGGTTGACCATCGTCTTGAGCTGGTTGTACATTGCTTGTAGCTCCTCTCCTTTGTTGAGGACGAATCGATCGAGCTCTCTCTCGATCGTCTCACGCTTGGTGATTTTGGTCACCTCGTCCCCTTCGTGCGTCGTCCTGAGGACATCCCAAATCTCTTTGGCATTTTTTAACCCTTGCACCTTATTATACTCCTCTCAACAAAAGGAGGCGTGGAGTATAGAAGTTGCTTGAGAATTATAATGCCTAATTTGGGCGGCCTCGTCCGAGTCATAGTCCTCATCGCCCACCTATGGTGCCTGTGCTCCAAACTCAACAATATCCCATATGGTTTTGTGGAGTGAGGTTAGATGGTGCCTCATTTTATCCCTCCACATACAATAATCTTCACCATCAAAATATGGTGGTTTGCCTAGGGGTACCGAAAGTAAAGGAGCACGCTTTGGAAAGCGAGGATAGCGAAGAGGCATCTTACTATACTTCTTACGCTCATGGTGCTTCGAAGTTGTAGACTCGGTGCCGGATGTGGAAGGTGATGAAGAGTCGAACTTGTAGTAAACCACCTTCTTCGTTTTCTTTTTCTTCTTGTCACCCTTCTTATGTGACTTGATGGAGGAAGAGGATTCCTCCTTGTATTTGTCGTCGGACTCCCTTGATAGAGTCCTTCCCGAGCCTATGGCCTTGTCACCCGTGACAATCTCCCTCTTAGCGTGATCTCCAAACATCACTTCGAGTTTGTTAGACTCTTAATGAAGCACTGGCTCTGATACCAATTGAAAGTCGCCTAGAGGGGGGTGAATAAGCAAAACCTAAAATTTATAAACTTAAACTCTCACTAAGGATGGGGTTAGCGTTAAAACTAAATCGGAGTTTGAAAGATAGTTCTCCTTGCTTAGAGTTGCTCAATTAATGCGGATAACGTTTGGGAGCAAACTCAAAACTATGTGAGCAAGCGAACTTTTAGAGAGAGGAAAGAAAGGGAAACAAATCAAGTGTAGATCAACACAAATGAACACGGTGATTTGTTGTAACGCCCCGAATTTTGCAGTTGAATTTTTTTCTTTTCTTTACTCGCCAAAATTCGGGCGTTACCTTTCCCTTTTCTTTTTCCCCTCGCTAAACCTTGACCTTTTTCAAAGTTTAACGGGATTCGGTTTGGAATTCCCGTATGTATAAAAAAACCCTAAATACTTTATGTTGTTTGATGCACCATGCCGCCCTTGCATTTTTGGTTGTTTGAAAGTGCAATCGCATTCATCTAAAAGATCGGATTTCGAGAACAAGCGGAAAATCTTTTATCTTTCTTTCTCTCTCTTTCTCTCTCCCCTTTCTCTCTCTCCCGCGCCCTGGGCCGACCCCGGCCGGCCCAGCCGCCCCCTGGCGCCCCCCCTTGGGCCCAATTGGCCCAAGCCGCCCCCCCACCCCCTCTATTTTTCCCAATTCTCTCTCCCTCCCTCTCATTTTCTCTCATTTTCTCTCCCTCACCCTAAGCCGCCGCCGCCCCTGCCCCCTACCCTAAGCCGCCGCCGCCCCTGCCCCCTACCCTAGGCCGCCGCGCCGCCCCCTGCCGCCGGCCGCCCCTCGCCGTCGATCCCCGCCGGTGAGCCCCCTCCCCCTCCTCCCTCTCCTCCCTCCCCTCTTCTCTCCCCACCCCCGCGCGCCCCCTGGCCGCGCCGGCAGCCGCCCCAGCCCCGCCGTGGCCCCTGGCCGCCGCTGGCCGGCCCTCGGCCGCGCCCAGCCGCGCCCCGCCCGGCCGCCAGCCGCCCCTAGCCCGCGCCCCGGCCGCCTGGCCCCCTGGCCGCGCCCCCCTGTCCCGGGCCGGTTCAGCCGGCCTCGGCCCCGGCTCAACCGCCCCCGGCCCCAGCTCGGCCGCCCCCCGCGCTCGGCCGCCCCAGCTCGGCCGCCTGCCCCCGGGCCGGTTCAACCGCCCCTAGGGCCGGTTCAACCGCCCCCCCCCCTCTGTTTTTTTTATTTTTTTTATTTTATTTTATTTACTTTCTGTGATCATAATTACTGTATTTTAAGTAGGCTAATCACTGTTCATGCTATGGGAAAATAGGAAGTTTAATTTAAAATTCCGTTATGTTATTGATTCACGTAGTTAATTGTTTACCCTGTGCAATGTTGATCAACTAAAAGTGATTAGGTTTCCATTAGTATATATAAATATATATAACAGAATTATTTTGTTAAAAACCAATTGTGTCATTAGTGCATAAGATTTAACCCCCTGCGAGACCTTTCCCGTTTCTTTCTAACCATAACAAATGCGTTATCGAATGTCATACTTGGTGCATATTCACTTTATTTGTTATCTTGTATGGTGTACTGTTCTTTTGTATTAAATATGTGGATGGATGTATGTATGTTTGCGCTCGCATAGAGAACGATCCGGTCGAAGAGCCCGAGGAATTCGCAGGAGAAGCCCCTGAGCAGCAGTCGGTTGGTGGAGGCAAGTGTCCTTTGACCTATCTCTGTCCTATTCATTCTTTAATTCACCTCCCGCATTACACATTTATACCTAAGGATTGATTAGCTTTTGTTATCCATGTCCTTGTTTACCTATTTGGGTCGGATTATTACTACTTAGTCTGATGCTATTGCTCAACTCTAATCAATGAACATGATGTGATTATCTATGATACGCTGTTTTCCCGTTCTTCTTTACGATTATACTTGTGGTTTTCAAGGGGACTCGAGCGGTTTCTCGAGTGCCTCTCCGTAAGGACCTGTTCTATGGATGACCGCCCGGGAAAACAGTGCAACCATGAGGGTGGAATGGGGTGCCCTTAGCTGAATAATTAGAGGATCCGGGATGTAGTTCACTTAGCCGTCGTGCCGTCAATGGGGCTCGGTGTATGCGGCTCGCTCTGCCAAGTTTGGGTTCGCCCCTTGGGGAGGAGTGCGGTGCATTTAGGAAACCTAACGGGTGGCTACAGCCCCGGGGAATCTTTGTAAAGGCTACGTAGTGAAACCCTGCCTATTCACCTTGGTAGTGTTTAAGGGTTTGATCGGCCCGAGGCAAGAGGGAATCACGGCTTGTGGGTAAAGTGCACAACCTCTGCAGAGTGTTATGAAACTGATATATCAGCCGTGCTCACGGTTATGAGCGGCCAAGGGAGCTCCAGAGATTAGTGATACTTGATCAGAGATATTTTGGTACAGGTGGCAATGAGATTGATGGTTCTGGTTATGATTATGGTATTGGTAAGTGGTATTCTTTCCGTTTGGAAAGGATACATTGGGTTAATAACTTGGGTTAATGTTAAAACCTGGCTTTCTACTAGTAAGTAATAACCTGACCAACTAAAAGCAACTGCTTGACTGATCCCCACATAAAGCTAGTCCACTACAGCCAAACAGGATACTTGCTGAGTATGTTGATGTGTACTCACCCTTGCTCTACACACCAAACCCCCCCCCCCCCCCAGGTTGTCAGCATTGCAACCACTGCTCAGGAGAAGATGAAGCTGTGGAAGGAGACTTCCAGGAGTTCCAAGATTACGACGAGTTCTAGGTGTGGGTTAGCGGCAACCCCCAGTCGGCTGCCTGTGAAGGCCGTGTTATCTACGTTTCGTTTTCGCACTTTGATTTATTGTAAGAACTATATGGACGTCTCAGACATATGATGTAATCGACTATTTCCCTTATTAATACTATTTTGAGCACTGTGTGATGATGTCCATATTATGTAACTGCTGTGTACGTGAATAACTGATCCTGGCACGTACATGGTTCGCATTCGGTTTACCTTCTAAAAACCGGGTGTGACATAAGTGGTATCAAAGCCGTGCTGACTGTAGGACCGCTAACCTAGAGTAGAATGGCCGTTCTAAGGACTATGGACCTCTGTCCCTGCCTTGACTTTGATATCCCTTCAAAAGTTGGTCATACCGACCAAACCTATGTTCTACTATATATAATACCTTGCTGAAAATCATGTTTTATTCTAATCCTTCATTTACTTGTGGTTCATTACTTGCTGGTCATATTAATTCTGTTCTCACCCTTTTGCTTGCGATGTCTTTTGTAGATGGCTCGACTTAGACACACTGCACGAAAGTCAGTCATCCCCTTCTTACCCTCCCGCCTTGCTGAGCGTCCGCTTCGCCGTCCTGTGGCCGGACAGTCCAGCCACTTGGAGAGACTACACCACCGCCTGCGTGAGGAGCAGGAACGTCGACGACAGGAGCAGCAGAGCTCTTCCTTCTCGCTCCACCAGGAGATAGAGTCTGTGAGGAGCTGCTCTCCTGTGCTTCCCCTGGAGGCGCCCCCTGCACCACCACTGGGCGTCCCAGCTTCTGGAGTAGCTGCTGGAGGAGACCCAGACGACGGAGATGGCGACGACAGCTCGAGCCACGACACCGACTTCTCTGCTAACCTTGAGCCGGAAGGATGGGTTGCTCGACCCATCACTCGCGACGCCGCTCGCGGGTGTCACTTCCACGATGCGCTCGACACCCTGCTACGTCGGGCATTCGACCGGCATACTTGGTCCGTCGAGTATCGCTGTGTGGTCTACCAGCACAGTCGTGGGGTCTACCCGGATCGCTGGGAGGCAACTTGCTTGGTGCGCTGCCCGGAGAACAGTCTCCAGGGAGCGGAGGCTTGCTCAGAGCACTATTCTATCTCTGAGCGGGACTCAGCTGAGGCAGCCATGCAAGATGCTGCACGGCGTGCGCTTTCGCACTACTGCTCGGTTTTCGGTGGGGCAGCTGACGGCCTTGACCTGAAGTATTACCTCCGCCGTTCATCTGGCAGCACAGGAGGCGTGATTGTCTCACCTGTCGGTGAGGGCAATCCTAGGTTGAGCAGCACAGTCAACCTAGCCGCCGTGCTAAACACGGAGCTGGACCATGCATTAGACGAGCTGAGTAGGGCTCGTGCTGAGATCGCCCTGCTGCGGGCTGAGCGCGCGGAACGTCGTTATTTGGATGGTGGTTCCCCCGCTCCCGTTGGGACTCAGCACCCGTACCGCTCACCTCAGCGTGGACACCAGTCTTATGGCAATCCCGACTGCAAGACCAAGATCAACCTAGAACCATAGATCGTTAGAGTTGGATCTTGTAATTAATACGAAATAAATATATACATGGAAGCTTCAGTCTTAGCGTTAGTCTCGGTCTTAGTTAGTTTTAGTTAGACAGGGTAGTTTGCTATATCCTGTGCATTTATGTTTGTCATGATGAACTATGTTTGGTTTGGATCTTTGTAATGATTGTCACCAGAGTGTGGGTATCCCCTGCATTTTGGTTTACATATTATGTCAATAAAGTTAGTTATATAGTTGGGAAAACCTTTATTCTACTTTCCTCTTTATCTGAGAAGCTGTGTGGTCTGTGTTGGAGATCAGTGAAGATGCTCATCTGTCCAGTGCTGTTGGAGAATTCTATACTCTTTTCTTATGCTGCAAGCTTTGCCAGATCAGTTCTGATGTGTGGTTGCGTTCTGCAGATGTCAGAGAACAGGCGCAGAGGAGGAAGGCGTGCTCAGCAGGAGCAAGCCGGTCAGCAAGATGAGGCGCCCCAGCAGCAGCAGCTGCCGCCCCCGCCCCCGATGTCGATTGAGCAGATGTTTCTGATGCAGACTCAGGCAGTTCAAGCCATCGGTCAGACTCTGGCCGCCATTCAGCAGCAGCAGCAGCAGCAGCAGGCTCCACCCCAGCCTCAGATGCCTCAGATGCCTAGAGATAAGCGTGCTGAATTCATGAGAGGTCATCCACCAACGTTCGCTCACTCTTCTGACCCCATGGATGCTGAAGATTGGCTGCGCACTGTGGAGCGAGAGTTGCATACCGCTCAATGTGATGACAGGGAGAAAGTCTTGTATGGTCCCCGTCTGTTGAGAGGAGCAGCCCAATCGTGGTGGGAGTCTTACCTCGCCACCCATGCCAACCCCGACACCATCACCTGGGAAGAGTTCAGAGGTAGCTTTCGTCAGTACCATGTGCCTGCAGGTCTGATGACAGTGAAGAAGGAGGAGTTCCTGGCCCTTAAGCAAGGGTCATCGTCTGTCAGTGAGTATCGGGACAGGTTTCTGCAGTTGTCTCGCTACGCTCCCGAAGATGTCAACACCGACGCCAAGCGACAATACCGTTTTCTGAGAGGCTTGGTTGACCCTCTGCAGTATCAGCTGATGAATCACACCTTCCCGACATTCCAGCACCTGATTGACAGAGCAATCATGACAGAAAGGAAGCGTAAGGAGATGGAAGATCGTAAGCGCAAGATCAGTGGACCCCAGCCTGGAAGCAGCAGCCGTCCCCGTTTCTCAGGCAATCAACCTCAGCAGTTCAGGCAGAACCAGCGTCCACCTCAGCAGCATCAGCAGCGTCAGCAGTATCAGCAGTTCCAAAGGCAGTATCCTCAGCATCAGTACCAGAGTCGTCAGAGCAATCAATCAGGAGGAGGTCAGTTTCAGAGGCAGAATCAGCAGACACCTCGTCTTCCTGCCCCAGCAAATCAGCAGAACAGTCAGGCAGCACCAGCTCAGGTTGGAAACAGGGCATGTTTCCACTGTGGAGAGCAAGGCCATTGGGTGATGCAATGTCCGAAGAAGGCAGCCCAGCAGCAGTCAGGCCCCAATGCCCCAGCAAAGCAGAATGTGTCTCAGCCTGGAGCAGGCAATCGCCCTCAGCCGCGCTATAATCATGGAAGGCTGAACCACTTGGAGGCTGAAGCAGTTCAGGAGACCCCCGACATGATAGTAGGTATGTTCCCAGTCGACTCCCATATTGCAGAAGTGTTATTTGATACTGGAGCAACGCATTCTTTCATTACTGCATCATGGGTAGAAGCACATAATCTTCCAATTACTACCATGTCAACCCCCATTCAAATTGACTCAGCCGGTGGTAGAATTCGAGCTGATAGCATTTGTTTAAATGTAAGTGTGGAAATAAGGGGGATAGCGTTTCCCGCCAACCTTATAGTAATGGGTACTCAGGGAATAGATGTCATCCTAGGGATGAATTGGTTAGATAAGTATCAGGCAGTTATCAGTTGTGATAAAAGGACAATCAAGTTGGTGTCCCCACTAGGAGAGGAAGTGGTGACCGAGTTAGTCCCGCCTGAGCCAAAGAAAGGAAGTTGTTATCAGATGGCTGTCGATAGCAGTGAAGCAGACCCAATTGAGAGTATCAAGGTTGTGTCTGAATTCCCAGATGTGTTTCCAAAGGATTTACCGGGTATGCCACCAGAGCGGAAAGTTGAATTTGCTATAGAGCTTCTTCCTGGAACCGCCCCCATCTCTAAGAGAGCTTACAGAATATCTGGACCAGAGTTGGTTGAGCTTAAGAAGCAGATTGATGAGCTGTCAGAGAAAGGTTACATCCGGCCAAGCACCTCGCCTTGGGCCGCCCCTGTCCTGTTTGTGGAGAAGAAAGATGGCATCAAGAGGATGTGTATCGATTATCGAGCTTTGAATGAAGTCACGATCAAGAACAAGTATCCTTTGCCCAGAATAGAAGATCTGTTCGACCAGTTGAGAGGAGCCAGTGTGTTCTCCAAGATCGATCTGAGGTCAGGTTATCATCAGCTCAGGATCCGACCTTCGGACATTCCGAAAACGGCATTCATTACCAAGTATGGTTTATATGAGTTCACAGTGATGTCTTTTGGTTTGACCAATGCGCCAGCGTTCTTTATGAACTTGATGAACAGTGTATTCATGGATTATCTTGATAAGTTCGTGGTGGTATTCATTGATGACATTCTGGTTTATTCTCAAAGTGAAGAAGAGCATGCAGATCATTTGAGGATGGTATTGCAGAGATTGCGAGAGCACCAGTTGTATGCAAAGTTGAGCAAATGTGAGTTCTGGATCAGTGAAGTCCTGTTCTTGGGTCACATAATCAACAAAGAAGGATTGGCTGTGGATCCGAAGAAAGTGGCAGACATTTTGAACTGGAAAGCGCCAACGGATGCTCGAGGAATCAAGAGCTTCATTGGAATGGCCGGATATTATCGGCGATTCATTGAAGGGTTTTCGAAGATTGCGAAACCAATGACAGCGTTGCTAGGCAACAAGGTTGAGTTCAAGTGGACCCAGAAATGCCAAGGGGCCTTTGAAGCGCTGAAAGAGAAGTTGACAACAGCGCATGTCCTAGTCTTGCCTGATGTGCACAAGCCCTTCTCGGTGTATTGCGATGCTTGTTACACAGGTTTGGGATGTGTGTTGATGCAAGAGGGAAGAGTTGTGGCTTACTCGTCCCGACAGCTGAAGGTTCATGAGAAGAACTACCCAATCCATGATCTAGAGTTGGCAGCAGTGGTTCACGCACTGAAGACATGGAGGCACTATCTGTATGGACAGAAATGCGATGTTTACACAGACCACAAGAGTCTGAAGTACATATTCACTCAGTCAGAATTGAACATGAGGCAACGAAGATGGTTAGAATTGATCAAAGACTATGAGTTGGAGATTCATTACCATCCAGGAAAAGCGAACGTAGTGGCAGATGCTTTGAGCAGAAAGAGTCAAGTCAATCTGATGGTCGCTCGTCCGATGCCTTATGAGTTGGCCAAAGAGTTTGACAGGTTGAGTCTCGGGTTTCTGAACAATTCGCGAGGAGTCACAGTTGAATTGGAACCTACCTTGGAGCGCGAAATCAAAGAAGCGCAGAAAAATGATGAGAAGATCAGTGAGATTCGGCGATTGATTCTAGATGGCAGAGGCAAAGACTTTCGAGAAGATGCAGAAGGAGTGGTATGGTTCAAAGACCGCTTGTGTGTTCCCAATGTCCAGTCTATTCGGGAGTTGATTCTTAAGGAAGCTCATGAGACAGCTTATTCGATTCACCCTGGCAGTGAGAAGATGTATCAGGATCTGAAGAAGAAATTCTGGTGGTACGGAATGAAAAGAGAAATCGCAGAGCATGTGGCTATGTGCGATAGTTGTCGAAGAATTAAGGCAGAACACCAGAGACCAGCTGGATTGTTGCAACCGTTGCAGATCCCTCAGTGGAAATGGGATGAAATTGGTATGGATTTCATAGTCGGATTGCCTCGCACTCGAGCCGGCTACGATTCCATTTGGGTAGTAGTGGACCGCTTGACCAAGTCAGCCCACTTCATACCTGTCAAGACCAACTACAACAGTGCAGTATTGGCAGAATTGTATATGTCTCGGATCGTTTGTCTTCATGGTGTGCCAAAGAAGATAGTGTCAGACAGAGGAACGCAGTTCACCTCTCATTTCTGGCAGCAGTTGCATGAAGCCTTGGGCACGCATCTGAATTTCAGTTCAGCTTATCACCCGCAGACAGATGGTCAGACTGAAAGAACCAATCAAATTCTTGAAGATATGTTGAGAGCCTGTGCGTTGCAAGATCAGTCCGGATGGGACAAGCGATTGCCTTATGCGGAGTTTTCCTATAACAACAGTTACCAGGCCAGTTTGAAGATGTCACCGTTTCAAGCGCTGTATGGAAGGAGTTGCAGAACTCCGTTGCAATGGGATCAGCCTGGAGAGAAGCAGGTGTTTGGGCCAGATATTTTGCTTGAAGCCGAAGAGAACATCAAGATGGTCCGAGAGAATCTGAAGATAGCGCAATCAAGGCAGCGAAGCTATGCAGACACAAGAAGAAGAGAGCTGAGTTTCGAAGTCGGAGACTTTGTCTATCTGAAAGTGTCACCGATCAGAGGAGTCAGAAGATTCGGAGTCAAAGGCAAGCTGGCACCCCGCTACATTGGTCCGTATCAAATTCTCTCAAAGCGTGGAGAAGTGGCTTATCAGCTCAGCCTGCCAGAGAATTTGTCTGCTGTGCATGATGTCTTTCATGTGTCTCAATTGAAGAAGTGTTTGCGTGTGCCAGAAGAGCAGTTGCCAGTGGAAGGTCTTGAAGTCCAGGAGGACTTGACCTATATTGAGAAGCCAGCTCAGATCCTTGAGGTTGCAAATAGAGTCACCCGAAGGAAGACCGTCAGAATGTGCAAAGTCAGATGGAGTCACCACTCTGAGGAAGAAGCAACCTGGGAGCGTGAAGATGATCTGATGGCCAAGTACCCGGAGCTCTTTGCTAGCCAGCCCTGAATCTCGAGGGCGAGATTCTTTTAAGGGGGATAGGTTTGTAACGCCCCGAATTTTGTAGTTGAATTTTTTTCTTTTCTTTACTCGCCAAAATTCGGGCGTTACCTTTCCCTTTTCTTTTTCCCCTCGCTAAACCTTGACCTTTTTCAAAGTTTAACGGGATTCGGTTTGGAATTCCCGTATGTATAAAAAAACCCTAAATACTTTATGTTGTTTGATGCACCATGCCGCCCTTGCATTTTTGGTTGTTTGAAAGTGCAATCGCATTCATCTAAAAGATCGGATTTCGAGAACAAGCGGAAAATCTTTTATCTTTCTTTCTCTCTCTTTCTCTCTCCCCTTTCTCTCTCTCCCGCGCCCTGGGCCGACCCCGGCCGGCCCAGCCGCCCCCTGGCGCCCCCCCTTGGGCCCAATTGGCCCAAGCCGCCCCCCCCACCCCCTCTATTTTTCCCAATTCTCTCTCCCTCCCTCTCATTTTCTCTCATTTTCTCTCCCTCACCCTAAGCCGCCGCCGCCCCTGCCCCCTACCCTAAGCCGCCGCCGCCCCTGCCCCCTACCCTAGGCCGCCGCGCCGCCCCCTGCCGCCGGCCGCCCCTCGCCGTCGATCCCCGCCGGTGAGCCCCCTCCCCCTCCTCCCTCTCCTCCCTCCCCTCTTCTCTCCCCACCCCCGCGCGCCCCCTGGCCGCGCCGGCAGCCGCCCCAGCCCCGCCGTGGCCCCTGGCCGCCGCTGGCCGGCCCTCGGCCGCGCCCAGCCGCGCCCCGCCCGGCCGCCAGCCGCCCCTAGCCCGCGCCCCGGCCGCCTGGCCCCCTGGCCGCGCCCCCCTGTCCCGGGCCGGTTCAGCCGGCCTCGGCCCCGGCTCAACCGCCCCCGGCCCCAGCTCGGCCGCCCCCCGCGCTCGGCCGCCCCAGCTCGGCCGCCTGCCCCCGGGCCGGTTCAACCGCCCCTAGGGCCGGTTCAACCGCCCCCCCCCCTCTGTTTTTTTTATTTTTTTTATTTTATTTTATTTACTTTCTGTGATCATAATTACTGTATTTTAAGTAGGCTAATCACTGTTCATGCTATGGGAAAATAGGAAGTTTAATTTAAAATTCCGTTATGTTATTGATTCACGTAGTTAATTGTTTACCCTGTGCAATGTTGATCAACTAAAAGTGATTAGGTTTCCATTAGTATATATAAATATATATAACAGAATTATTTTGTTAAAAACCAATTGTGTCATTAGTGCATAAGATTTAACCCCCTGCGAGACCTTTCCCGTTTCTTTCTAACCATAACAAATGCGTTATCGAATGTCATACTTGGTGCATATTCACTTTATTTGTTATCTTGTATGGTGTACTGTTCTTTTGTATTAAATATGTGGATGGATGTATGTATGTTTGCGCTCGCATAGAGAACGATCCGGTCGAAGAGCCCGAGGAATTCGCAGGAGAAGCCCCTGAGCAGCAGTCGGTTGGTGGAGGCAAGTGTCCTTTGACCTATCTCTGTCCTATTCATTCTTTAATTCACCTCCCGCATTACACATTTATACCTAAGGATTGACTAGCTTTTGTTATCCATGTCCTTGTTTACCTATTTGGGTCGGATTATTACTACTTAGTCTGATGCTATTGCTCAACTCTAATCAATGAACATGATGTGATTATCTATGATACGCTGTTTTCCCGTTCTTCTTTATGATTATACTTGTGGTTTTCAAGGGGACTCGAGCGGTTTCTCGAGTGCCTCTCCGTAAGGACCTGTTCTATGGATGACCGCCCGGGAAAACAGTGCAACCATGAGGGTGGAATGGGGTGCCCTTAGCTGAATAATTAGAGGATCCGGGATGTAGTTCACTTAGCCGTCGTGCCGTCAATGGGGCTCGGTGTATGCGGCTCGCTCTGCCAAGTTTGGGTTCGCCCCTTGGGGAGGAGTGCGGTGCATTTAGGAAACCTAACGGGTGGCTACAGCCCCGGGGAATCTTTGTAAAGGCTACGTAGTGAAACCCTGCCTATTCACCTTGGTAGTGTTTAAGGGTTTGATCGGCCCGAGGCAAGAGGGAATCACGGCTTGTGGGTAAAGTGCACAACCTCTGCAGAGTGTTATGAAACTGATATATCAGCCGTGCTCACGGTTATGAGCGGCCAAGGGAGCTCCAGAGATTAGTGATACTTGATCAGAGATATTTTGGTACAGGTGGCAATGAGATTGATGGTTCTGGTTATGATTATGGTATTGGTAAGTGGTATTCTTTCCGTTTGGAAAGGATACATTGGGTTAATAACTTGGGTTAATGTTAAAACCTGGCTTTCTACTAGTAAGTAATAACCTGACCAACTAAAAGCAACTGCTTGACTGATCCCCACATAAAGCTAGTCCACTACAGCCAAACAGGATACTTGCTGAGTATGTTGATGTGTACTCACCCTTGCTCTACACACCAAACCCCCCCCCCCCAGGTTGTCAGCATTGCAACCACTGCTCAGGAGAAGATGAAGCTGTGGAAGGAGACTTCCAGGAGTTCCAAGATTACGACGAGTTCTAGGTGTGGGTTAGCGGCAACCCCCAGTCGGCTGCCTGTGAAGGCCGTGTTATCTACGTTTCGTTTTCGCACTTTGATTTATTGTAAGAACTATATGGACGTCTCAGACGTATGATGTAATCGACTATTTCCCTTATTAATACTATTTTGAGCACTGTGTGATGATGTCCATATTATGTAACTGCTGTGTACGTGAATAACTGATCCTGGCACGTACATGGTTCGCATTCGGTTTACCTTCTAAAAACCGGGTGTGACATTTGTTTACCGAGGTTCGGTTCCAAAGAACCTAGTCCCTGTTGAGGAGGCCATAAAGGTCGGGTCTATTCCAACCCTTTCCCTCTCTCAATCGATCACACAGACCGGTCGAGGCTTCTCCTTAATCACTTGGGTCACTAAGACCCCGCAAGGATCACCACACAATTAGGTGTCTCTTCCTAGCTTTACAAAGCACTTAGAGAAATGAGAATAGAAAGGAGAAAGCAATCCAAGCAGCAAGAGCAACAAAAGAACACAAGGCACCCTCTCTCAAGTCACTAAGCAATTGAGTTGATTTGAGGCTTGGAGGGGATTTGATCTTTGGAATATGTCTTGGAGTGAATGCTATTGCTCTTGTATTGAATATGAACTTTAGAAAACTTGGATGGCTTGAATGGAGGTGGTTGGGGGTATTTATAGCCTCCAACCACTTCCTAGTCGTTGGCTGTTTCTGATGTCGATGGGCGCACCAGACAGTCCGGTGGTGCACCGGACATGACACTGTTCAATGTCCGGTGCGTGCCACATCGACGGCCCGTTGGGGTTTGGAGCGGATGACCGTTGGAGTCCTTTGTCCTGTAGCTGCACCGGACAGTCCGTTGCCACACCGGACATGTTCGATGTGTTCTGACTTTGTAGCCTGACATCTGACTTCTGTACTGTGCACTTTTACTATTTACCGCAGTCGACCGTTGGTGCATCTGACCGTTGCTCCGTTGGCACACCGGACATGTCCGGTGCACACTGGACAGTCCGGTGAATTATAGCAGAGCGCACCCTGGAAAAACCCGAGAGTGGCAAGTTTGAATGGTGCTCGGCCCGGTGCACACCGGACAATGTACGGTGCGCCACTAGCAGCACAATCTCAAGTCTTTGCTCCAATTTTATTTGAGTCCCCAACTTAATTTCTTTCTTGGTTTATGTTGAACCTTATGCACCTGAGATAAAAGTCATCTAGGTAAACTAGTTAGTCCACGTGATTTGTGATGGACGTCAAACACCAAAATCGATTAGAGGACATGTTTAAGCCCATTTCCCTTTCAACATTTTTCTTTTTAGGCATTTTGATATGAGTTGGATGCCTAAAGCTAGATGCCTCATTACTATTCATAAAAGCATGATGAGAAACATAATGAGGTTTTCTAGCATGAATTCTCCTAATCTTATGCTCAGGATAGTTTTCAGGATATAAAATGTAACCCTCTGTATCTTGAACCATGGGAGCCTTACCCTTAACAAATATAGAGAGTTTATTCTTGGGGGCATTAAGCTTGATGTTGCTTTGGCTCCCTTGTTGGAAGCCAATGCCATCCTTAATGCCAGGGCGTCTCCCATTATAAAGCATGCTACAAGTAAATTTAAAATTTTCATTCTCTAACTCATGCTCGACAATTTTAGCATTTAATTTGTCTATGTGATCATTTTGTTCTTTAATCATAGTAATGTGATCATTAATAGCTTCAATATTAACATCTCTACATTTAGTACAAATAGTGACATGCTCAACAGTAGATGTAGAGGTTTTGCAAACATTCAATTCTTCAATCTTAGCAGTCAAATCATCATTCTCAATTCTAAGACAAGAAATTGAATCATTGCACATATTAAGCTCTTTAGATAAATTTTCATATTTTTCTACCTCTAGAGCATAAGCATTTTTTAATTTAACAAATTTCTTATTTTCCTTAACGGGCAAGTCCTCTTGGCATTCCAAGAGATCATTCTTCTCGTTATTAAGATAGTCCTCTATCAATTCATTTATCTTTTTCTTTTGATCCTTAGTAAGGTTAGTGAAAAGAGAAGTTAAATCATCATTGTCATCACTAGAGCTACCCTCCTCATCGGATGTATTGTATTTGGGGGTATCTCTAGAATGTACCTTCTTCTTCTTGCCATCCTTAGCCATTAGGCATTTGTGGCCGACGTTGGGGAAGAGAAGCCCTTTGTTGATGGCGATGTTGGTGGCGTCCTCGTCGGAGTTGGAGTTGGTGGAGCTCTCGTCGGAGTCCCATTCCCTCCCCATGTGCGCCACGCCACCCTTCTTCTTGTAGTATCTTTTCTTCTCCATCTTATTCTTCCCTTTCTTGTCTTCGTCCCTGTCACTGTCACTTGTATATGGACATTTTGCAATGAAGTGACCGAACTTACCACACCTGTAGCAAACCCTCTTAGAACGGGGTTTGTAGTCCTTCCCCTTTCTTTGCTTAAGGATTTGCCGAAAGCTCTTGATGATAAGAGCCATCTCCTCATTGTCGAGCTTGGAGGCGTCAATTGGGAGTCTAGTTGGTGTAGACTCTTCCTTCTTCTCTTCCATTTCTTTGAATGCAACGGGTTGCACCTCGGCTGTGGAGGTGACACCTTGCTCCAAGTTGACAATGTGTTTAGAGTCTTTGATCATAAGTTCAAAGCTCACATACTTGCCAATTACCTCCTCGGGGGACATCTGTTTGTATCTAGGATCTCCACGATTAATTGAACTTGAGTAGGATTACGAAAAACAAGAGATCTTAGAATAACCTTGACCATTTCATGGTCATCCCATTTGGTGCTCCCGAGGTTGCGGACTTGGTTGACCATTGTTTTTGAGCCGGGTGTACATTGCTTGTGGCTCGTCTCCTTTGTTAAGGACGAATCGATCGAGTTCTCCCTCGACCGTTTCTCACTTGGTGATCTTGGTCACCTTGTCCCCTTCATGTGCCGTCTTGAGGACATCCCAAATTTCTTTGGCATTTTCAACCCTTGCACCTTATTATACTTGAAATGGAAATAGGGCTAACCTTTTCCACAATTAATTTTGGTGGTTGAATGTCCAACACAAATAAATGGACTAACTAGTTTGTTCTAGAATATATGTTTGACAGGTGCATAAAGGTTCAACACAAACCAATAAATATACAAGTTAGGGATTCAAATACAAAGGAGCAAAGAAACCGAGTGTGCTTTGGTCTGGCGGACCGGACTGTCCGGTGTGCCACCGGACAGTGTCCGGTTCACCAGGTCCGTACAAGGATGAACTAGCCACTCTCGGGTTTCTCCAGGCAAGCTTCGCTATAATTCACTGGACTATCCGGTGTGCCACCGGACTGTCCGCTGTGACAGTGGAGCAACGGCTACTTCGTGCAACGGTCGACTGCAAAAGCGCGGGGATCAGATGAACAGTGAGGAACAGTGCGCGCAAAGCCAGAGCCGCAGGTCAGAGGCGCACCGGACACTGAACAGTGCCTATCTGGTGCAGCACTGGACTGTCCGGTGCCACTAGAGGACAAAGCCTCCAACGGTCAAAAGCTCTAGAACCCTAACAGTTGGGTGACGTGGCTGGCGCACCGGACTGTCCGATGCGCCCATCGACAGCAGCCTGCCCCAACGGTTGTTTGGTGGTTGAGGGCTATAAATACCCACAATCACCACCACTCCATGCATCCAAGATTTCTGAGTATCACATTCATTAGAAGCGCTATAGCATTCACTCTTAGACACAATTCAAAAGATCAAAGCCTCTCCAAGTCCCCAATTCATCTCAAACACTTAGTGACTTGTGAGAGAGAGATTTTTTGTTCTTTTGAGCTCTTGCCTCTTGGATTGCCTTCTTCCTCTCTCATTTCTTTTCTCAAGTGATTTGTAATCAAAGCAAGAGACACCTAAGCGTGTGGTGGTCCTTGCGGGGTCTATGTGACCCAGGAGATTAAGGAAAAGGCTCACTTGGTCTAAGTGACCGTTTGAGAGAGGGAAAGGGTTGAAAGAGACCCGGTCTTTGTGACCACCTCAATGGGGACTAGGTTCTTTAGAATCGAACCTCGGTAAAACAAATCATCGTGTTCATCCGCTTTCTCTCTTGGTTGATTTGTTTTCCCCTCTCTTTCGGACTAGGATTTAATTCTAACGCTAACCCCGGCTTGTAGTGTGTGCTTAAGTTTATAATTTCAGATTCCGCCTATTCACCCTTCCTCTAGGCGACTTTCAATTGGTATCGGAGCCCAGTGCTTCATTATAGTCTAACAACTCGAAGTAATGTCGGGAGGATCTGCCAAGAGGGAGATGGAAACCGGCGATAAAGCCACAAGCCATGGGAAGGCTCCATCAAGGGAGTCTGGCACCAACGTGAAGGAGGGATCCCCTCCCCGCATCAAGTCGCATCGGAGTGGCGACAAAAAGGGAAAGATGAAAAAAGTGGTCTACTACGAGACCGACTCATCGTTGCCCTCCACATCTGGCTCCGACGCCGCGTCCGTCACTTCAAAGCGCCATGAGCGCAAGAAGTATAGTAAGATGCCACTTTGTTATCCCAATATTTTTAAGTGCGCTCCTCTACTCTCCGTTCCATTAGGCAAACCATCATATTTTGATGGTGAGGATTATTGTATGTGGAGTGATAAAATGAGGCATCACCTAACCTCACTCCACGCAAGCATTTGGGACATTGTTGAATTTGGAGCGCTGGTACCTACCGTAGGGGACGAGGGCTATGACTCGGACGAGGTCGCCCAAATACGACACTTTAATTCGCAAGCAACTACTATACTTCTCGCCTCTTTATATCGAGAGGAGTATAATAAGGTGCAAGGATTAAAGAGTGCCAAGGAGATTTGGGACGTCTTTAAGACCGAGCACGAAGGAGATGAGGTGACCAAGATCACCAAGCGGGAGACGATTGAGGGGGAGCTCGGTCGATTTGTCCTCAACCAAGGAGAGGAGCCACAAGCAATGTACAACCGGCTCAAGACCTTGGTCAACCAAGTGCGCAACCTCGGGAGCACCAAGTGGGATGACCATGAAATGGTCAAGGTTATTCTTAGATCTCTTGTTTTTTCTAATCCCACTCAAGTGCAACTAATCCGTGGAGACTCTAGATATAAACAAATGTCTCTTGAGGAAGTGATTGTCAAGTTTGTGAGCTTTGAATTTATGATCAAAGACTCCAAACACATTGTCAATTTGGAGCAAGGCACCACCTCAACACCCGAGGTGCAACCTGTCGCATTCAAAGCGACGGAAGAGAAGAAAGAAGAGTCTACATCAAGTAGTCTCCCCATTGATGCCTCCAAGCTCGACAACGAGGAGATGGCGCTCATCATTAAGAGCTTTCGCCAAATCCTCAAGCAAAGGAGGGGGAAAGATTACAAATCCCGCTTCAAGAGGGTGTGCTACAAATGTGGTAAGCCCGATCATTTTATTGCTAAATGTCTCATGTGTAGTGATAGTGAAAGGGGCGACGACAAGAGGGGTAAGAAGAAGGAGAAGAAGAGGTACTACAAGAAGAAGGACGGCGATGCCCATGTGTGTCAGGAATGGGACTCTGATGAGAGATCCACCGACTCCTCCTCCGACGAAGATGCCGCCATCATCGTCGTCAACAAGGGCCTCCTCTTCCCCAACGTCGGCCACAAGTGCTTTATGGCAAAGGACGGCAAAAAGAAGAAGGTACAAACTAGAACCACCCCCAAGTATACTACATCTAGTGATGAGGGTAGTTCTAGTGAAGATGAAGATTACTTGTTTCTCTTTTTGCCAACCTTAACATACAACAAAAGGAAAAATTAAATGAATTGATAGGAGCCATTCATGAGAAGGATGAACTTTTGGATAGCCAAGAGGAATTCCTTATCAAAGAAAACAAAAAATATGTTAAATTGAAGAATTCTTATGCTCAGGAAGTTGAAAAATGTGAAAATTTGACTAAAGAGCTTAGCATGTGCCATGATTCAATTACCAATCTTAGAAATGAAAATGCTAGTTTAAATGCTAAGATTGATAAATTGAATGAATCAATTTCTAGCCTTAGAACTAAAAATGCTAGTTTAATTTCTAAGGCTAAAGATTTAAATGTTTGCAATGATTCTATTTCCTGTCTTAGAGATGAGAATGCAACTTTAAATGCTAAGATAGATGAATTAAAATCTTGCAAACCCTCCACATCTACTGTTGAACATATTGCTATTTGTACTAGATGTAGAGATGTTAATGTAGAAGTTATTCATGATCACCTTGCTTTAATTAAACAACAAAATGATCATATAGCTCAATTAACTGCTAAAATTAATGAGCATGAAATTGAAAATGAAAAGTTTAAATTTGCTAGAAGCATGCTCTATAGTGGGAGACGCCCTGCATTAAGGATGGCATTGGTTTCCAACAGGGAAGCAATGTCAAGCTTAATGCCCCTAAGAAATTGTCTAACTTTGTTAAGGGCAAAGCTCCCATGGTTCAGGATAATGAGGGCTATATTTTATATCATGTTGATTATCCCGAACACAAAATTAGGAGAATTCATGCTAAGAAATCTCATTCTGTTTCTCACCATGCTTTTATGTATAAGAATGAGGCTTCTAGCTCTAGGCATTCTACTCATGTTAAAATGCCTAAAAAGAAAACTCCTACTGCATAAAATGAGCCTAACATTTCATTTAAGACTTTTGATGCATCATATGTTTTAACTAACAAATCAGGCAAAGTAGTTGCCAAATTTGTTGGGGGCAAACACAAGGGCTCAAAGACATGTGTTTGGGTACCCAAGGTGCTTGTTTCTAACTTGAAAGGACCCAAACACAAGTTGGATAATTGATAGCGGAGGCACAAACCACATGACAGGGGAGAAGAGAATATTCTCCTCCTACGAGAAAAACCAAGATCCCCAACGAGCTATCCCATTCGGGGATGGAAATCAAGGTTTGGTCAAAGGTTTGGGTAAAATTGATATATCCTCTGACCATTCTATTTCCAATGTTTTTCTTGTAGATTCTTTAGATTACAATTTGTTTTCTATTTCTCAATTATGTAAAATGGACTACAACTGTCTTTTTACTGATATAGGTGTTACTGTCTTTAGAAGAAGTGATGATTCAATAGCATTTATGGGAGTGTTAGAGGGTCAGCTATATTTGGTTGATTTTAATGAGAACACAGCTGAACTCAACACTTGTTTGATTGCTAAGGCTAATATGGGTTGGCTCTGGCATCGCCGACTAGCCCATGTTGGAATGAAGAATCTTCACAAGCTTCTAAAGGGAGAACACATTTTGGGACTAACAAATGTTCATTTTGAGAAAGATAGGGTTTGTAGCGCATGCCAAGCAGGAAAGCAAGTTGGCTCTCATCATCCACACAAGAACATCATGACGACCGACAGGCCGCTTGAGCTACTCCACATGGATTTATTCGGCCCGATCGCTTACATAAGCATCGGTGGGAGTAAGTATTGTTTTGTAATTGTGGATGATTACTCTCGCTTCACTTGGATATTCTTTTTGTAGAAAAAATCTCAAACCCAAGAGACCTTAAAGGGATTCTTAAGACGGGCTCAAAACGAGTTCGGATTAAGGACCAAAAAGATAAGAAGCGATAATGGGACGGAGTTCAAGAACTCTCAAATCAAAGGCTTTCTTGAGGAGGAGGGCATCAAGCATGAGTTCTCTTCTCCCTACACACCTCAACAAAATGGTGTAGTGGAGAGGAAGAATAGAACTCTACTAGACATGGCAAGAACCATGTTTGATGAGTACAAGACACCGGACCGGTTTTGGGCTGAGGCGATTAACACTGCCTGCTACTCCATCAACCGACTGTACCTTCACCGAATCCTCAAGAAGACATCATACGAACTCCTCACCGGTACAAAGCCCAATGTTTCATATTTTAGAGTCTTTGGAAGCAAATTTTTTATTCTTATTAAAAGAGGTATAAAATCTAAATTTGCTCCCAAGGCTGTAGAAGGATTTTTACTAGGATATGACTCAAACACAAGGGCATATAGAGTCTTCAACAAATCCACTGGATTAGTTGAGGTTTCTTGACATTGTGTTTGATGAGACTAATGGCTCTCAAGTGGAGCAAGTTGATCTTGATGAACTAGATGATGAAGAGGCTCCGTGCGTCGCGCTAAGGAACATGTCCATTGGGGATGTGTGTCCTAAGGAATCCGAAGAGCCCACACAAGCACAAGATCAACCGTCATCTTCCAATCAAGCATATCCACCAACTCAAGATGAGGATCAGGCTCAAGATGAAAATGAAGATCAAGGGGATGAGTCACCTCAAGAGGAGGACAATGATCAAGGGGGAGATGATAATAATAAAGACAAGGAAGATGATCAAGAAACACAAGGACAAAGACCACCACACCCAAGAGTCCATCAAGCAATTCAACAAGATCACCCCATCAACTCCATTCTTGGTGATATTCAAAAGGGGGTAACCACTAAATCTCAAGTTGCACATTTTTGTGACCATTACTCTTTTGTGTCCTCTATTGAGCCATACAAGATTGAGGATGCACTAAGAGATCCGGATTAGGTGCTAGCAATGCAAGAGGAACTCAACAACTTCACGAGGAATGAGGTATGGCATTTAGTTCCATGTCCTAACCAAAATGTTGTAGGTACCAAATGGGTATTCCACAACAAGCAAGATGAGCATGGTGTGGTGACAAGAAACAAAGCCCAACTTGTGGCCAAAGGTTATTCACAAGTCGAAGGTTTGGATTTCGATGAAACTTATGCACCCGTAGCTAGGCTTGAGTCAATTCATATATTACTTGCCTATGCTACTTACCATGGCTTTAAGCTCTATCAAATGGACATGAAAAGTGCCTTCCTCAATGGACCAATCAAGGAAGAAGTCTATGTTGAGCAACCTCCCGCCTTTGAAGATAGTGAGTACCCTAACCATGTGTATTAACTCTCAAAGGCGCTTTATGGTCTCAAGCAAGCCCAAGAGCATGCTATGAATGCCTGCGAGATTTCCTTATCAGTAATGGCTTCAAAGTCGGCAAAGCCTATCCTACACTCTTTACTAAAACTGTTGCAAAAGATTTATTTGTATGCCAAATTTACATTGATGATATCATATTTGGGTCTACTAAAAAATCAACTTGTGAAGAGTTTAGTAGGATCATGATTTAAAAATTTGAGATGTCTATGATGGGGGAGTTGAAGTATTTCCTAGGATTTCAAATCAAGCAACTCCAAGAGGGCACCTTCATCTGTCAAACAAAGTACATTCAAGATATACTTAAGAAGTTTGCGATGAAGGACGGCAAACCCATCAAGACACCCATGGGAACAAATGGGCATCTCGATCTCGACACGGGAGGTAAGTCCATAGATCAAAACGTATACCGGTCGATGATAGGATCTTTACTCTATTTATGTGCATCTTGACCGGACATTATGCTTTCTGTATGCATGTGTGCAAGGTTCCAAGCCGATCCTAAGGAAGTTCACCTTAGGGCCGTGAAGAGAATCATGAGGTACTTAGTTTACACTCCTAAGTTTGGACTTTGGTACCCCAAGGGATCCACTTTTGATTTAATAGGATATTCCGATGCCGATTGGGCAGGGTGTAAAATTGATAGGAAGAGCACATCAGGGAGTTGTCAGTTTCTGGGGAGATCCCTGGTGTCTTGGGCTTCAAAGAAACAAAACTCAGTAGCTCTTTCCACCGCCGAAGCCGAGTACATTGTCGCAGGCCATTGTTGTGCGCAATTACTTTGGATGAGGCAAACCCTCAGGGACTATGGCTACAAATTAAGCAAAGTCCCTCTCCTATGTGACAATGAGAGTGCAATCCGCATGGTGGATAATCTCGTTGAACATAGCCGCACTAAACACATAGACATTCGGTATCACTTTTTGAGGGATCACCAACAAAGGGGGGACATCAAAATAGCTTATGTAAACACCAAAGATCAATTAGCCGATATCTTTACCAAGCCTTTAGATGAGAAAACCTTTAGCAAACTTAGGAATGAACTAAATATTCTTGATTCTCGGAATTTTGATTGAAACATTGCACACATAGCTCATTTATATACCTTTGATCATATATCTTTCCTTTGGTACAAATGCATAATTCTTATCATCTATGTACCAAGACTATGACTAATGTGTTTTCAAGTGTATTTCTATACTAAGTCATAGATTGAAAGGGAAATGGAGTCTTCGGCGAAGACAAGGCTTCCACTCCACTCTACAGTATCATTTATTCTTCGCCGTCACTCCACATTACTCTCAATTGGTATAATTCTTCACTAATATTTACTTGTACCAATGGGGGAGAAAATAACAAAGGGCTCTCAACGTCTCCATTTTTGGCGATTAATGCCAAAGGGGGAGAAATATTAAGCCCAAAGCAAAAGGACCGCACCACCAACTTCAAAAATTTTTGAAATGAAGATTTATTTGGTTTTCACAAAAGTTTGTTTTTCAATTGGTATCTTGTGATAAGCAATTTCTTAAATTGGTATATTTTCAAAATTGGTATCTATTAAAACCCTCTTGAAAACTAAGAGGAGAATTTCATTCAGTGGAAGTTTTGTTTAGTCAAAGGATAAACATTTAAAACAGGGGGAGAAGTTTCAAAATCTTGAAAATGCTTCTTGCAATCTTACTTATATACCTTTGACTATTTGCAAAAGACTTTGAAAATATTTTCAAAAAAAGGATTTGCAAAAACAAAACAAGTGGTGCAAATGTGGTCCAAAATGTTAAATAAAAGAAAGCAATCCATTCATATCTAGTAAAATTATAAATTGGTTTAATTCCAAGTAATCTATGCACTTACCTTATGCAAACTAGTTCATTTCTGCACTTATTTATTTGCTTTGGTTAGTGTTGGCATCAATCACCAAAAAGGGGAGATTGAAATGGAAATAGGGTTAACCTTTTCCATAATTAATTTTGGTGGTTGAATGTCCAACACAAATAAATGGACTAACTAGTTTGCTCTAGAATATATGTTCTACAGGTGCATAAAGGTTCAACACAAACCAATAAATATACAAGTTAGGGATTCAAATACAAGGAGCAAAGAAACCGAGTGTGCTCTGGTCTGGCGGACCGGACTGTCCGGTGTGCCACCGAACAGTGTCTGGTGCACCAGGTCCATACAAGGATGAACTAGCCACTCTCGGGTTTCTCCAGGCAAGCTCCGCTATAATTCACCGGACTATCCGGTGTGCCACCGGACTGTCCGGTGTGACAGCGAAGCAACGACTACTTCGCGCAACGGTTGACTGCAAAAGCGCGGGTATCAGATGAACAGTGAGGAACAGTGCGCGTAAAGCTAGAGCCGCAGGTTAGAGGCATACCGGACACTGAATAGTCCTGTCCGATGCGGCACCGGACTATCTGGTGCCACTAGAGGACAAAGCCTCCAACGGTCAAAAGCTCCAGAACCCTAACGGTTGGGTAATGTGGCTGGCGCACCGGACTGTCTGGTGCACCCAACGACAGCAGCCCGCCCCAACAGTTGTTTGGTGGTTGAGGGCTATAAATATCCCCCAACCACCACCACTCCATGCATCCAAGATTTCTGAGTATCACATTCATTACAAGAGCTCTAGCATTCACTCCTAGACACAATTCAAAAGATCAAAGCCTCTCCAAGTCCCCAATTCATCTCAAACACTTAGTGACTTGTGTGAGAGAGATTTTTTGTTCTTTTGAGCTCTTGCCTCTTGGATTGCCTTCTTCCTCTCTCATTTCTTTTCTCAAGTGATTTGTAATCGAAGCAAGAGACACCTAAGTGTGTGGTGGTCCTTGCGGGGTCTAAGTGACCCGGGAGATTAAGGAAAAGGCTCACTCGGTCTAAGTGACTGTTTGAGAGAGGGAAAGGGTTGAAAGAGACTCGATCTTTGTGACCACCTCAACGGGGACTAGGTTCTTTAGAACTGAACCTCGATAAAACAAATCAGCGTGTTCATCCGCTTTATCTCTTGGTTGATTTGTTTTCCCCTCTCTTTCGGACTCGGATTTAATTCTAACGCTAACCCCAGCTTGTAGTGTGTGCTTAAGTTTATAATTTTAGATTCCGCCTATTCACCCCCCTCTAGGTGACTTTCAATACTCCTCTCGACACAAAGGAGCGAGAAGTATAGAAGTTGCTTGGGAATTAAAATGCCTAATTTGGGCAGCCTCGTCCGAGTCATAGTCCTCGTTGCCCACCTGCAGTAGCTGCGGTCCAAACTCAACAATATCCCAAATGCTTTCGTGGAGTGAGGTTAGATGGTGCCTCATTTTATCACTCCACATACAATAGTCTTCACCATCAAAGTATGGTGGTTTGCCTAGGGGTACATAAAGTAGATGAGTGTGTTTAGGAATGCGAGGATAGCGAAGAGGCATCTTACTATACTTCTTACGCTCTTGGCGTTTTGAAGTTGTAGACTCGGCGCCGGATGTGGAAGGTGATGAAGAGTCGATCTCGTAGTAGACCACCTTCTTCATTTTCTTCTTCTTGTCACCCTTCCTATGTGACTTGATGGAGGAAGCGAATTCCTCCTTGTACTTGTCATCATACTCTCTTAACGGAGTCTGTTCATTCTTCCTTCCCGAGCCTTTGGCCTTGTCGCTGGTGACTATCTCCCTCTTGGCGTGATCTCCTGACATCACTTCGAGTTGTTAGACTCTCAATGAAACACCGGGCTCTGGTACCAATTGAAAGTCGCATAGAGGAGGAGTGAATAGGCAAAACCTGAAATTTACAAACTTTAAGCACGCACTATGCCTGGGGTTAGAGTTAGAATAAAATCGGAGTGCAGAAGGTAGTTCTCCTTGCTTGGAGTTGCTCAATCAATGCGGACAACTTTGGGAGCAAACTCAAATCAATATGAGCAAGGGAACTTTTAGAGAGAGGAAAGAGGGGAAACAAATCAAGTGAAGATCAACAAGTGAACACGGTGATTTGTTTACCGAGGTTCGGTTCCAAAGAACCTAGTCCCCGTTGAGGAGGCCACAAAGGCCGGGTCTATTCCAACCCTTTCCCTCTCTCAATCGGTCACACAGACCGATCGAGGCTTCTCCTTAATCACTTGGGTCATTAAGACCCCACAAGGATCACCACACACTTAGGTGTCTCTTGCTAGCTTTACAAAAGCCCTTAGAGAAATAAGAATAGGAAGGAGAAAGCAATCCAAGCAACAAGAGCAACAAAAGAACACAAAACACCCTCTCTCAAGTCACTAAGGAATTGAGTTGATTTGGAGGCTTAGAGAGAATTTGATCTATTGATTGTGTCTTAGAGTGTAGTCTTTTGCTCTTGCAATGAATGTGAAGTTTAGAAAACTTGGATGACTTGAATGGAGGTGGTTGGGGGGTATTTATAGCCTCAACCACTATTCTAACCATTGCTGTCTGTTGGGGACTTGTTCTCAAATGCTAAGAGTTAAAAACAAGGCAACACGGAAAATGTTAAACGTTAAAGTCCTTCGTCCTTCGAAGCATTATTTCACTTGGGATATAATGATTTTCGGACGAAGGTTATGAAGGACATACCTTCATAAACATTACATATCATAATGAAGAAGGAATTACATGAAATATAAAAGATAACATAAACAGTTATGTATTATTATCAACTCATTTCTATTTTATTGCTATAGAAAAATAGAAATGATATCGAGTTACAAATATACCTTTGACTTGAAAGAAGGTAAAAGTACAAGCGTGACGCAAAAACAAATGCCAAGTCAGCGTGAACAGTACAGGGTTACTGTTCATCTATTTATAGGCACGGGACGCAACCCATGTAAAATTACACCTATGCCCTTTACATCTGCTAATAACTCTATAATAATTCATCGAGGTCTAAATAGCCTTTTCATCTTTAAGTCGGTTTCCCTTTCCGCTATCATGCCGAAGCTCTTCTACACACAGCTTCGGCTTCGCGCCATCCTTCGTACCCCTTCTGTGCTTCTTCACGTTATGGTTTTAACTCAGGTCCGAAGATACCTGTTCACACATTGTACTCTAGAAACATTGTTAAATCATGTTTTTGATGACCTTCGGAAGCCGAAGGCCCCCAACAGTAGCCCCTCGCAATATTAATTTGTTAGAATGATAAATTCAGATTGCGATATGGACGAAGGCCCCGAGTTGAAGGTCCAAAAAAACACCTTTCCTTTGCTAGAATAGCAACAGCCACTGACAAGCGGGACCCTTCAGTTTTCGACGTACTCGACATATAAATAAGAGCACATCGCGGATTCATTTGACACACTCCCTTGCCATCTGCTTTTGCTTGCCCAATTTTTTTAGCCCTTGCGTACCAACACTTTCTTGGCTTTGAGTTTTTAAGCTTCATATTCGAGAGCAGTTTTTCAGCACCTCTGAAGATGTCTCAAGATAAAAAAGCTGTTGCTGAAGCAAAACTGAGCCTTTCTGAAGTGAAGAATCTTGGTTTTCTTGAATTAATGGCAAAGACAAATACAGAGAGGATTACCAGGGAGATTTTGGAAGGCTTGTCTGAAGATACTGGTGATAGCGACAGTTATGATGTGGAAAGTGGTGGAGAAGACTCCGAAGATCGACCCTGGCGACCAAGTCATACAGTTTTTGGAAAATCAACTATTAAACAGAGTCATCTTGATAATATGAGGGGAAGATATTTTCGGGACATGTCTATTGTAAGGGCTGATGACGGAGAGAGGACTGTGCCTACTCCCGAAGAGAATGAAGTTGTGATCTTCCGAAGCTTTTTTAAGGCTGGGCTTCAGTTTCCATTAAGCAAATTTTTGGTTGAGGTTTTAAAGATTTATCAAGTCTACCTTCATCAAATTACGCCCGAAGCAATCATAAGAATGGGAATCTTTGTCTGGGCCGTGAGGAGCTAGGGCTTGGAGCCAAATGCAAAAAGCTTTTGTAATTTACATGAGCTAGTGTATGAGACGAAACCCTGGGGTAAAGAGCAATATCATAACAATTTTGGTTGTTATAGCTTCGGTGCCCGCTCTGGGTCAAGCTGTCCCATGCCAACTTTTCAGAAAAGATGGCCCGGGGACTGGATGAAGGAATGGTTCTATGTGAAAAACGATTTGAAGGCACGAGAAGATATTAAAGATATCATCATGCGCCCTATCTGGCAGCGTTTCGGACTCCAGAAACCGAAGGTGGAAATGGATGAAGCAGCCGAAGAATGCCAGAGGGCCTTCGGCATAGTTTGCTCTTTCATCGGGATGAGGGACTTAGTTCAAGAGCATGTGGCCTACAGGATATGGCCATTGGTAGCTAACTGGGAAATGCCGAAGGAAACCATCAGCAACCCACACGAAGGTGGTCTGGTTCGACTAAAATATACCTTCAGGTTCGTAGACCAATTTATTGAGCCAGACGACGATTGGTTGAAATGCGTTGAAGCTACAAGTGATGAAGTGCTCGAACCGTACTCAAAGGCAGAAGATACTGCGCTATCAGTGGCCTTCGGAGGCCGGAAAAAGAAGAGGCTGAACAGAGTTTTCGATGCTATCGGATTTGTCTATCCTGACTACCGTTACCCAATATGGGGTCAAAAAAGAAAAGGTACAACTTCTGTGAAGGAAGTTGCTTCGGCCGCTCCTAGTGAGCCAACGCCGAAGAGAAAAAAGATGAAGGTTCTTACGCACCGGCCACGCTATATTGAGCCGGCCACAGTGCCCGAGTTTGTTGGCGAGGCTTCTTCGGCTGCTAAAGCCAAAAAACCTATACCTGCGCAGAAAGCTGAAGAGCTGTCTGCAACACCGAAGGCTGAAAGAACTGTAGAGTTGAAAGCTGAAGGGACAAAAATATCAAAAAATTTAAGCCCTTCGGCAGAAGTTGGAGTGCCACAAGCTCAGAAGGGTCCGACTGTGATCCCCAAAAGAAAAAGGATGGTTAATGTTTTGGATGTACTGGAGACAATAAAGTCTTCCAGCTCTACGCCGAAAACAGTTGTCGAAGCTCAAAAAGCACAATTTGAAACAACAGCCTCTGTAGGCGAAACTACAAAGCGCCAGGCTGAAATCAAAACTGGACCTTCAGAGTCTGCCAAAGAAAAATCCTTGGAGACCGAAGGAGAAAGTAGAAAGGAAACTTTAAAGCAAATTCTGTCTGAAAAAACTCTTTCTTCTACTCCCGAAGCACCTTCCAAATTGCCTGATTATATTGTGCGACATGCTTCGGGCAAAATACTATCTGAAGAAGAAAAACGAGAAGCTCATCATTATGCCCAGAAATTAAAATATCCGAAAGGGGCGTTGATATTCAATGGCAGCGGAGAAGAAGACTTCTTGTATTATCTCCCAGACAGCAAGGAGATCTCTGTCTGCCGGGAGATGGCAAGAAGCTTCGGATTCCCAACTCTAGAAGATGGGCTTTCAGTTTTGTCAAAAGATGAATTGGCCGACATCTTAGCATATAACAGCTTAAAGGTGAGAAAATACACTTTTTGCGTGGTTAAATATTCGTGTGTTTATTTCTTAATATTACATTCCTTTTGCAGGGCCTTATTCTCAGCAATGCCCTCAGAGCGCAAAAAAGTGCCGAAGATGAAGGGTGCACCATAGCTTTAAACAACCTTCGTTCCGAAGTAATTGAGCTAAGGAACGAAGGTCTTGAGAAAGATAAAATATTAAATTCATTGATAAATAAAATAAAAGAAGACGAAGTTGCTTCCAAAGCCCAAGCTGAGGCCCAGAAGCGCGAAATTGAGGATCTTCGGAAACAGCTAGCCGAAGCTGAAGAAAAATACGCAGTTGCAGAAGCTAAACGGGAAATTAGTGAACAATGGACAAATCATTTAGAGAATAACGTTGCAGAACTTCGTGCATCCAAGGAAAGGTGTTATGAAAAGTATATAGAGTGTGTTAAGAAAATAAAAACTAGCTTCGCCAATGTTGACGCACTCTCTAACGAAGACAACTTCGTAAGAGGTGATCCTGAAGGCCCAATTGATTGGATCAGCAACGAAGCTGATGCTTTTGAGGAAGTTTCGAGTGGTCGCGGGGATATCTGCGCTTTCTCAGGTGCCCGAGGAATCGTGACTATTTTGGAGAAATCAGGCTGCGACCATGTGAAAACTTTGGCTCAAGCCAAAGCTACCTTAAGTATTGAAGATACAAAAGACCCTTCGGCCGAAGCCAGCTTAGTGGGCGGAAAATTCTTTACTGACATCTGGGAGAATGGCGGCCGAAAGATGGCGCACGAGATAATAAAAAAGAGTGAAAAAGATTCTCATGATGCAAAAGAAGCGATGAAGGCAGCTGAAAAAACTGTGGAACTAGAAAGGAGGATAGGTATTGCTTAATAACTTCTAACTTTATGTTTTATTTTTGCGACTTCGAACTTATTTATGTTTTCTATCGCAGCTGAGCTATCTCCTTCCCAGAGCCCTTCGAGCCAACGGCCGACCAAGAAGCAAAGAGAGAGGAAGAAATCACTAAAATGGCCGAAGCTATTTTAGATGAAGCTGTTTCTCGACTGTTGAACGAAGTTGCGGAAGCAGTTTTGAAAGAAGAATAGCTGTTATTGTAAAAACATTTGGAATGTAATATTTGCTGAACAAAGTGTGTAATATTTTTATAATTTTGAATGTAATATATAAGTTGCTTGTAACTTAATTCTTTACGATGCATATAATTTTACATACATACCGTTTTTGAGCCTTCGGCGAAAAAAACACCTTCCCTTCTTTTCATGCTTCGTGAAGAATATCCATAAAAAACATCCAATCTTCGTAAAAATCAGTAAGCAATAGATCTTTTCATTTTAGAGTTTGACGAAGGTATGCTTCTTCAATAATTATTTTGTGCCTTGGCACTGCTTCTTCAAAACAATCTCCGAAGATCAACATTGAACCCCCTTCTTGAGTCATTGATGCAATATGATGTATGATGTTATGCTATGCAAATGATGTGATGATGTGATGTTATGCAAAATGATATTTGTGCTGAAGATCAGCGCTGACTTTTCGCTGCAAGCCTCCCTTAGGAGCTTCTTCGCCTTCTATTTCGGCGGTATCAGCGTTTATTTTTCGCTGTAAGCCTCCCTTAGGAGCTTCTTCGCCTTCTATTTCGGCGGTATCAGCGTTTATTTTTCGCTGTAAGCCTCCCTTAGGAGCTTCTTCGCCTTCTATTTCGGCGGTATCAGCGTTTATTTTTCGCTGTAAGCTCTGCATTCCCTTTGGAACGACTTTTGAGCAGAAAACTTAGGCTATGCTCCCTTAGGAACGACTTTTTATTGCTTCGGGAAACTTACGCTGCGTTCCTTAGAACGACTTTTTGTTATTTCGGAGATTCTCCTTGCAACCATGAGTTCTTATGCTTCGACAACTTTTTTTTGAACTCCGTTATTCTGTGGAGAAGGTATATTTTTACTATGGCAAAAACGAAGCTATTACAAGAAATTGAAAACGACAAAAAACACTTAGGCTTTCAATAATTGTTCTTTATTAAAAAGAAAATGATACCGAATGCAAAAACTGTTGCCGAGGTAGGATATCCGTTAGTAGATATGCTTCGATTCTGGCACAGTACTATTGACTGTGCGAGCTTCGGACTCCTCTCTGAAGTCTCGTTGGTGGTGAGTGTGCTGACTCCCTTCTGGCTGCTGGCCTCGTTGCATTGGTGGTGGAGGTGGAGGTTGTTGCCAAGATGCCTGAGGTTGGCTTGCCGAAGCAACAGAAGCTGCAGGGTGGTTACCCACATACTCTGGAATATACGGTGAGTGGTACGAAGCAGTATGCATAACTTACTTCGGCTGGCTCTGTTGGGCTGCAGCTTCTGCTATCTCTTTCTATTTCTGGATGGTGACATGGCACATCCTGGTAGTGTGGCCCTTGTCCTCACCACAGAATAGGCAATAAATTTTTCGGGCTGATCCCCAAACCTTCCTCCGAAGCCCCTGGCGCCTCTGCCCCTTGGAGCTGGGGGCCGAGGATAGCTCTGTTGCTGCCCTGAAGCCTGGGAGGAATATTGCGGCCTCTGCTGCTGACTTCCCCTATCGTCATTCTGAGTGGAATGAATTGATCTGACATGCCTAGGATGGATTATCCCTCCGAAGCCCCTGGCCATTTCGGAGAACCTGTAAGCTTCCTCCCTTCTCTGTCGAAAGTCATTGTCGGCGCGGATGTATTCATCCATCTTCTGAAGTAGTTTCTCCAGGGTTTGAGGGGGCTTCCTGGTGAAGTATTGGGCTGAAGGTCCTGGCCGAAGTCCCTTAATCATGGCCTCAATTACAATTTCATTGGGCACTGTTAGCGCTTGTGCCCTCAGGCGCAAGAACCTTCAGACATACGCTTGGAGGTATTCTTCTTGATCTTGCGTGCACTGGAACAAAGCTTGAGCGGTAACTGGCTTCGTCTGAAACCCTTGAAAACTGGTGACCAACATGTCCTTCAGCTTTTGCCATGATGTGATTGTTCCTAGCCGAAGAGAGGAGTACCAGGTTTGTGCAACATTTTTGATTGCCATGCCGAAAGATTTCGCCGTGACCGCTGTGTTGCCGCCATAGGAAGATATTGTTGCTTCGTAACTCATCAGAAACTGCTTCGGATCTGAGTGTCCGTCATACATGGGGAGCTGGGGTGGCTTGTAAGACGGAGGCCAAGGTGTAGCCTGCAGTTCTGCTGACAGAGGAGAAGCATCATCAAAAGCAAAATTTCCATGATGGAAATCCTCATACCAGTCATCCTCGTTGAAGAAGCCCTCTTGATGAAGCTCTCTGTGCTGAGGCCTTCGGTTTTGCTCATCTTGAGCAAGATGACGAACTTCTTCAGAGGCTTCGTCTATCTGCCTTTGTAGATCAGCTAGCCGAGCCATCTTTTCCTTCTTCCTTTGTACTTGTTGATGGAGCATCTCCATATTTCTGATCTCTTGGTCCAAGTCGTCCTCCTGGGGCGTTGGACTGGTGGCCTTCCTCTTCTGGCTTCGGGCCTCTCGAAGAGAAAGGGTCTCCTGGTTCGGGTCCAGCGGCTGCAGAGCTGCAGCCCCTATCGCTGAAGCTTTCTTTGGCGGCATGACGAAGGTCGATGCTTGCCGAAGGTGTTCGAAACTCAAAAAGTGGAAGTGAGTTCACCGGAGGTGGGCGCCAATGTTGGGGACTTGTTCTCAAATGCTAAGAGTTAAAAACAAGGCAACACAGAAAATGTTAAACGTTAAAGTCCTTCGTCCTTCGAAGCATTATTTCACTTGGGATATAATGATTTTCGGACGAAGGTTATGAAGGACATACCTTCATAAACATTACATATCATAATGAAGAAGGAACTACATGAAATATAAAAGATAACATAAACAATTATGTATTATTATCAACTCATTTTTATTTTATTGCTATAGAAAAAATAGAAATGATATCGAGTTACAAATATACCTTTGACTTGAAAGAAGGTAAAAGTACAAGTGTGACGCAAAAACAAATGCCAAGTCAGCGTGAACAGTACAGGGTTACTTTCATCTATTTATAGGCACGGGACGCAACCCATGTAAAATTACACCTATGCCCTTTACATCTGCTAATAACTCTATAATAATTCATCGAGGTCTAAATAGCCTTTTCATCTTTTAGTCGGTTTCCCTTTCCGCTATCATGTCGAAGCTCTTCTACACACAGCTTTGGCTTCGCGCCATCCTTCGTACCTGATAGTCGCCTAGAGGGGGGTGAATAGGGCGAAACTGAAATTTACAAATATAAACACAACTACAAGCCGGGTTAGCGTTAGAAATATAAATGAGTCCGCGAGAGAGGGTGAAAAACAAATCGCAAGCAAATGAAGAGTGTGACACGCGGATTTGTTTTACCGAGGTTCGGTTCTCGCAAACCTACTCCCCGTTGAGGAGGCCACAAAGGCCGGGTCTCTTTCAACCCTTCCCTCTCTCAAACGGTCCCTCGGACCGAGTGAGCTTCTCTTCTCAAATCACTTGGGAATCAAACTTCCCGCAAGGACCACCACACAATTGGTGTCTCTTGCCTCAATTACAAGTGAGTGTTTGATCACAAGAAAGAATGCGAAAGAAAAGAAGCGATCCAAGCGCAAGAGCTCAAATGAACACTACAAATCACTCTCTCTAGTCACTAAGGCTTTGTGTGGAGTTGGGAGAGGATTTGATCTCTTTTGGTGTGCTTTGCAATGAATGCTAGCTCTTGTATTGTGGTTGGAAGCTGAAAAACTTGGATACAATGAATGGTGGGGTGGTTGGGGTATTTATAGCCCCAACCACCAAACATGACCGTTGGTGGAGGCTGTCTGTCGTATGGTGCACCGGACAGTCCTGTGCACACCGGACATGTCCGGTGCGCCAGCCACGTCACCAATGCCGTTGGATTCCGACCGTTGGAGCTTCTGTCTTCTGGGTCCGCCTGGATGTCCGGTGTACACCGGACATGTACTGTTCAATGTCCGGTGCGCCAGTATGGGCGTGCCTGCCTTCTGCGCGCTTCTGGCGCGCATTGAATGCGCCTGCAGGTGACCGTTGGCGCGAAGTAGTCGTTGCTCTGCTGGTTCACCAGACAGTCCGGTGTACACCGGACATGTCCGGGGAATTATAGCGGAGCAGCCGCTGCGTTTTACCGAGGCTGGCGAGTTCCGAAGGCCGCTCTTCCTTGGAGCACCGGACACTGTCCGGTGTACACCGGACAGTCCGGTGAATTATAGCGGAGTGCCTCTGGAAATTCCCGAAGGTGGCAAGTTTGAGTTGGAGTCCTCTGGTGCACCGGACACTGTCCGGTGGTGCACCGGACACTGTCCGGTGTACACCGGACAGTCCGGTGCCCCAGACCTGAGGTGCCTTCGGTTGTCCCTTTGCTCCTTTGTTGAATCCAATATTTGATCTTTTTATTGGATAAGTGTGAACCTTTTACACCTGTATAACTTATACACTAGAGCAAACTAGTTAGTCCAATTGTTTGTGTTGGGCAATTCAACCACCAAAATTATTTAGGAACTAGGTGTAAGACTAATTCCCTTTCAGTCTCCCCCTTTTTGGTGATTGATGCCAACACAAACCAAAGCAAATATAGAAGTGCATAATTGAACTAGTTTGCATAATGTAAGTGCAAAGGTTGCTTGGAATTGAGCCAATATAAGTACTTACAAGATATGCATGGATCGTTTCTTCGTTTTTAACATTTTGGACCACGCTTGCACCACATGTTTTGTTTTGCAAATTATTTTGTAAATCCTTTTCAAAGCTCTTTTGCAAATAGTCAAAGGTAAATGAATAGATTTGGCCACGCATTTTCAAGATTTGAAATTTTCTCCCCCTGTTTCAAATGCTTTTCCTTTGACTAAACAAAACTCCCCCTAAATGAGATCCTCCTCTTAGTGTTCAAGAGGGTTTTGATATGTCATTTTTGAAATACTACTTTCTACTACTTTCTCCCCCTTTTGAACACAATAGGATACCAATTGAAAATACTCTTTGAAAAACTAAGTTTTTGAAATTGGTGGTGGTGCGGTCCTTTTGCTTTGGGCTCATACTCTCTCCCCCTTTGGCATGAATCGCCAAAAACGGAATCATTAGAGCCCTTTTTAACTACTCTCTCCCCTTTGGTCATAAATAAATGAGTGAAGATTATACCAAAGATGGAGTCCTTGTGCTTTGTGCTCATGCTTTCTCCCCCAAGAATGGAGAGTGACTTGGAGCGACGGCGAAGAATGAATTACAGAGTGGAAGCCTTTGTCTCTGCCGAAGACTCCAATTCCCTTTCAATACACCTATGACTTGGTTTGAAATGGACTTGAAAACACATTAGTCATAGCATATGAAAGAGACATGATCAAAGGTATATAAATGAGCTGTGTGTGCAATTTAACAAAAGAAGTTCCTAGAATCAAGAATATTTAGCTCATGCCTTAGTTTGTTAAAAGTTTGTTCATCAAGAGGCTTGGTAAAGATATCGGCTAATTGATCTTTAGTGTTAATATATGAAATCTCGATATCTCCCTTTTGTTGGTGATCCCTAAGAAAATGATACCGAATGGCTATGTGTTTAGTGCGGCTATGCTCGACGGGATTATCCGCCATCTTGATTGCACTCTCATTATCACATAGCAAGGGGACTTTGGTTAGTTTGTAACCGTAGTCCCGCAGGGTTTGCCTCATCCAAAGCAATTGCGCGCAACAATGACCTGCGGCAATATACTCGGCTTCGGCGGTAGAAAGAGCGACCGAATTTTGCTTCTTTGAAGCCCAAGACACCAAGGATCTTCCCAAGAACTGGCAAGTCCCCGATGTGCTCTTTCTATTGATTTTACACCCCGCCCAATCGGCATCCGAATAACCAATTAAATCAAATGTGGATCCCCTAGGATACCAAAGCCCAAACTTAGGAGTGTAAGCCAAATATCTCAAGATTCGTTTTACGGCCGTAAGGTGAGCTTCCTTAGGGTCGGCTTGGAATCTTGCACACATGCATACGGAAAGCATAATATCCGGTCGAGATGCACATAAATAGAGTAAAGAACCTATCATCGACCGGTATACCTTTTGATCCACGGACTTACCTCCCGTGTCGAGGTCGAGATGCCCATTGGTTCCCATGGGTGTCTTGATGGGCTTGGCATCCTTCATCCCAAACTTGGTTAGAATGTCTTCAGTGTACTTTGTTTGGCTAATGAAGGTGCCCTCTTGGAGTTGCTTCACTTGAAATCCCAAGAAGTACTTCAACTCCCCCATCATAGACATCTCGAATTTTTGTGTCATGGTCCTACTAAATTCTTCACATGTAGACTCGTTAGTAGACCCAAATATAATATCATCAACATAAATTTGGCATACAAACAAGTCATTTTCAAGAGTTTTAGTGAATAGAGTAGGATCGGCCTTTCCGACTTTGAAGCCATTAGCGATAAGAAAATCTCTAAGGCATTCATATCATGCTCTTGGGGCTTGCTTGAGTCCATAAAGCGCCTTAGAGAGCTTATAGACATGGTTAGGATACTCACTGTCTTCAAAGCCAGGAGGTTGCTCAACATAGACCTCTTCCTTGATTGGTCCATTGAGGAAGGCACTTTTCACGTCCATTTGATAAAGCTTAAAGCCATGGTAAGTAGCATAGGCTAATAATATGCGAATTGACTCAAGCCTAGCTACAGGTGCATAGGTTTCACCGAAATCCAAACCTTCGACTTGGGAGTATCCCTTGGCCACAAGTCGAGCTTTGTTCCTTGTCACCATACCATGCTCATCTTGCTTGTTGTGGAAGACCCATTTGGTTCCTACAACATTTTGATTAGGACGTGGAACTAAATGCCATACCTCATTCCTAGTGAAGTTGTTGAGCTCCTCTTGCATCGCCACCACCCAATCCGAATCTTGAAGTGCTTCCTCTACCCTGTGTGGCTCAATAGAGGAAACAAAAGAGTAATGCTCACAAAAATGTGCAACACGAGATCTAGTAGTTACCCCCTTATGAATGTCGCCAAGGATGGTGTCGACGGGGTGATCTCGTTGGATTGCTTGGTGGACTCTTGGGTGTGCCGGCCTTTGCTCTTTATCCTCCTTGTCTTGGTCATTTGCATCTCCCCCTTGATCATTGCCGTCATCTTGAGGTGGCTCATTTGCTTGATCTTCTACTTCATCAACTTGAGCTTCATCCTCATTTTGAGTCGGTGGAGATGCTTGCGTGGAGGAGGATGGTTAATCTTGTGCATTTGGAGGCTCTTCGGATTCCTTAGGACACACATCGCCAATGGGCATGTTCCTTAGCGCGATGCATGGAGCCTCTTCATCACCTATCTCATCAAGATCAACTTGCTCTACTTGAGAGCCGTTAGTCTCATCAAACACAACGTCACAAGAAACTTCAACTTGTCCAGTGGACTTGTTAAAGACTCTATATGCCCTTGTGTTTGAATCATATCCTAGTAAAAAGCCTTCTACAGTCTTAGGAGCAAATTTAGATTTTCTACCTCTTTTAACAAGAATAAAGCATTTGCTACCAAAGACTCTAAAATATGAAATGTTGGGCTTTTTACCGGTTAGGAGTTCATAAGATGTCTTCTTGAGGATTCGGTGTAGATATAACCGGTTGATGGCGTAGCAGGCGGTGTTGACCGCCTCGGCCCAAAACCGATCCGAAGTCTTGTACTCATCAAGCATGGTCCTTGCCATGTCCAATAGAGTTCGATTCTTCCTCTCCACTACACCATTTTGTTGTGGCGTGTAGGGAGAAGAGAACTCATGCTTGATGCCCTCCTCCTCAAGGAAGCCTTCGATTTGAGAGTTCTTGAACTCCGTCCCGTTGTCGCTTCTTATTTTATTGACCCTTAACGTGAACTCATTTTGAGCCCGTCTCAAGAATCCCTTTAAGGTTTCTTGGGTTTGAGATTTTTCCTGCAAAAAGAACACCCAAGTGAAGCGAGAATAATCATCCACTATTACAAGACAATACTTACTCCCGCCGATGCTTATGTAAGCAATCGGGCCGAATAGATCCATGTGGAGTAGCTCAAGCGGCCTGTCGGTCGTCATGATGTTCTTGTGTGGATGATGGGCTCCAACTTGCTTTCCTGCCTGGCATGCGCTACAAATCCTGTCTTTCTCAAAGTAAACATTGGTTAGTCCTAAAATGTGCTCTCCCTTTAGAAGCTTATGAAGATTCTTCATCCCAACATGGGCTAGTCGGCGGTGCCAGAGCCAACCCATGTTAGTCTTAGCAATTAAGCATGTGTCGAGTTCAGCTCTATCAAAATCTACTAAGTATAGCTGACCCTCTAACACACCCTTAAATGCTATTGAATCATCACTTCTTCTAAAGACAGTGACACCTAAATCAGTAAATAGACAGTTGTAGCCCATTTTACATAATTGAGATACAGAAAGCAAATTGTAATCTAATGAATCTACAAGAAAAACATTGGAAATAGAATGGTCAGGAGATATAGCTATTTTACCAAGACCTTTGACCAAACCTTGATTTCCATCCCCAAATGTGATAGTGAAAGGGAATTAGGCTTTCACCTAGTTCCAAAATAATTTTGGTGGTTGAATTGCCCAACACAAATAATTGGACTAACTAGTTTGCTCTAGTGTATAAGTTATACAGGTGTAAAAGGTTCACACTTAGCCAATAAAAAGATCAAATATTGGATTCAACAAAGAAGCAAAGGGACAACCGAAGGCACCTCTGGTCTGGGGCACCGAACTGTCCGATGTACACCGGACAGTGTCCGGTGCACCAGAGGACTCCAACTCAAACTTGCCACCTTCGGGAATTTTCCAGAGGCACTCCGCTATAATTCACCGGAATGTCCGGTGTACACCGGACAGTATCCGGTGCTCCAAGGAAGAGCGGCCTCCGGAACTCGCCAGCCTCGGGAAAACGTAGCGGCTGCTCCGCTATAATTCACCGGACTGTCCGGTGTACACCGGACTGTCCGGTGTAACAGCGGGGCAACGGCTATTTCGGCACCAACGGCTACCTGCGACGCATTAAATGCGCGCGCTGCGCACGCAGAAGTCAGGCGTGCCCATACTGGCGCACCGGACACTCAACAGTACATGTCCGGTGCGCCACCGGACATCCAGGCGGGCCCAGAAGTCAGGACTCCAACGGTCGGAATCCAACGGCATTGGTGACGTGGCTGGGGCACCGGACATGTCCGGTGCGCACCGGACTGTCCGGTGCGCCATCGAACAGACAGCCTCACCAAACGGCTAGTTTGGTGGTTGGGGCTATAAATACCCCAACCACCCCACCATTCATTGCATCCAAGTTTTCCAGCTTCCAACCATTATACAAGAGCTAGCATTCATTGCAAAGCACACCAAAAGAGATCAAATCCTCTCCCAACTCCACACAAAGCCTTAGTGACTAGAGAGAGTGATTTGTAGTGTTCATTTGAGCTCTTGCGCTTGGATCGCTTCTTTTCTTGCGCATTCTTTCTTGTGATCAAACACTCACTTGTAATTGAGGCAAGAGGCACCAATTGTGTGGTGGCCCTTGCGGGAAGTTTGATTCCCAAGTGATTTGAGAAAAGAAGCTCACTCGGTCCGAAGGACCGTTTGAGAGAGGGAAGGGTTGAAAGAGACCCGGCCTTTGTGGCCTCCTCAACGGGGAGTAGGTTTGCGAGAACCAAACCTCAGTAAAACAAATCCGCGTGTCACACTCTTCATTTGCTTGCGATTTGTTTTTCACCCTCTCTCGCAGACTCGTTTATATTTCTAACGCTAACCCGGCTTGTAGTTGTGTTTATATTTGTAAATTTCAGTTTCGCCCTATTCACCCCCCCCCCTTTAGGCGACTATCAATTGGTATCAGAGCCCGGTGCTTCAGTAGAGCCTAACCGCTCGAAGTGATGTCGGGAGATCACGCCAAGAAGGAGATGGAGACCGGCGAAAAGCCCACTACAAGCCATGGGAGCACTTCATCGGAAGAGTCCCGCACCAAGAGAAAGGAGAAGAAGAACTCCTCCAAAGGGAAGAAGTCTTCTTCACACCAAAAGGAGAAGAAAGAGAAATCCTCTTCTCACAAGACGCGTCGGAGTGGGGACAAGAAAAAGAGGATGAGGAAAGTGGTCTACTACGAGACCGATTCTTCATCGCCATCCACCTCCGGCTCCGACGCGGCATCCGTCACTTCTAAGCGTCAAGAGCGCAAGAAGTATAGTAAGATTCCCCTACGCTACCCTCGCATTTCCAAACATACACCTTTGCTTTCCGTCCCATTAGGCAAACCACCAACATTTGATGGTGAAGATTATGCTAGGTGGAGTGATTTAATGCGATTTCATCTAACCTCACTCCACAAAAGTATATGGGATGTTGTTGAGTTTGGTGCACAGGTACCATCCGTAGGGGATGAGGACTATGATGAGGATGAGGTGGCCCAAATCGAGCACTTCAACTCTCAAGCGACAACAATACTCCTCGCCTCTCTAAGTAGAGAGGAGTATAACAAAGTGCAAGGGTTGAAGAGCGCCAAGGAGGTTTGGGATGTGCTCAAAACCGCACACGAAGGAGATGAGCTCACAAAGATCACCAAGCGGGAGACGATCAAGGGGGAGCTCGGTCGGTTCGGGCTTCACAAAGGGGAGGAGCCACAAAACATGTACAACCGGCTCAAGACCTTGGTGAATAAAGTGCGCAACCTCGGGAGCAAAAAGTGGGATGACCACGAGGTGGTTAAGGTTATTCTAAGATCTCTTATTTTCCTTAACCCTACTCAAGTTCAATTAATCCGTGGCAACCCAAGATATACACTAATGACCCCCGAGGAAGTAATCAGGAATTTTGTAAGTTTTGAGTGCATGATCGAAGGCTCAAGGAAGATCAACGAGCTTGATGATCCCTCCACATCCGAAGCTCAACCCGTCGCATTCAAGGCGACGGAGGAAAAGAAGGAGGAGTCTACACCAAGTCGACAACCAATCGACGCCTCCAAGCTCGACAATGAAGAAATGGCGCTCGTCATCAAGAGCTTCCGCCAAATCCTCAAACAAAGGAGGGGGAAAGACTACAAGTCCCGCTCCAAGATGGTTTGCTACAAGTGTGGTAAGCCCGGTCACTTTATAGCTAAATGTCCATTATCAAGTGATAGTGACAGGGGCGACGACAAGAAGGGGAGAAGAAAGGAGAAGAAGAGGTACTACAAGAAGAAGGGCGGCGATGCCCATGTGTGTCGGGAGTGGGACTCCGACGAAAGCTCAAGCGACTCCTCCGACGACGAGGACGCCGCCAACATCGCCGTCACCAAAGGACTTCTCTTCCCCAACGTCGGCCACAAGTGCCTCATGGCAAAGGACGGCAAAAAGAAGAAGGTTAAATCTAAATCCTCCACTAGATATGAGTCCTCTAGTGATGATAATGCTAGTGATGAGGAAGATAATTTACGTACCCTTTTTGCCAACCTTAACATGGAACAAAAGGAAAAATTAAATGAATTAATTAGTGCTATTCATGAAAAGGATGACCTTTTGGATTCTCAAGAGGACTTCCTAATTAAGGAAAATAAGAAACATGTTAAGGTTAAAAATGCTTATGCTCTAGAAATTGAGAAATGTGAAAAATTATCTAGTGAGCTAAGCACTTGCCATGAGACAATAGACAACCTTAGAAATGAAAATGCTAATTTGGTAGCTAAGGTTGATTCTCATGTTTGTATTGTTTCAACTTCCAATCCTAGAGATGATAATGTTGATTTGCTTGCTAGGATTGAAGAATTGAACATTTCACTTGCTAGCCTTAGAAATGAAAATGAAAAATTGCTTGCCAAGGCTAAAGATTTTGATGTTTGCAATGCTACAATTTCCGACCTTAGAAATAAGAATGATATGTTACATGCTAAGGTTGTTGAACTAAAATCTTGCAAACCATCTACATCTATAGTTGAGCATGTATCTATTTGTACTAGATGTAGAGATGTTGATATTAATGCTATTCATGATCACATGTCTTTAATTAAACAACAAAATGATCATATAGCAAAATTAGATGCTAAAATTGCCGAGCATAACTTAGAAAATGAAAAATTTAAATTTGCTAGAAGTATGCTCTATAATGGGAGACGCCCTGGCATCAAGGATGGCATTGGCTTCCAAAGGGGAGACAATGTCAAACTTAATGCCCCTCCTAAAAGATTGTCTAATTTTGTAAAGGGCAAGGCTCCCATGCCTCAGGATAACGAGGGTTACATTTTGTACCCTGCCGGTTATCACGAGAGCAAAATTAGGAGAGTTCATTCTAAGAAGTCTCACCCTGGCCCTAACCTTGCTTTTATGTATAAGGGTGAGACATCTAGCTCTAGGCAACCAACCCGTGCTAAGTTGCCTAAGAAGAAAACTCCTAGTGCATCAAATGAACATAGTCTTTCATTTAAAACTTTTGATGCATCTTATGTTTTGACTAACAAATCCGGCAAGATAGTTGCCAAATATGTTGGGGGCAAGCACAAGGGGTCAAAGACTTGTGTTTGGGTACCCAAAGTTCTTGTGTCTAATGCCAAAGGACCCAAAACCATTTGGGTACCTAAAGTCAAGAACTAAACTTGTTTTGTAGGTTTATGCATCCGGGGGCTCAAGTTGGATCATCGACAGCGGGTGCACAAACCACATGACAGGGGAGAAGAAGATGTTCTCCTCCTATGAGAAAAACCAAGATCCCCAACGAGCTATTACATTCGGGGATGGAAATCAAGGTTTGGTCAAAGGTCTTGGTAAAATAGCTATATCTCCTGACCATTCCATTTCCAATGTTTTTCTTGTAGATTCTCTAGATTACAATTTGCTTTCCGTTTCACAATTATGTCAAATGGGCTACAACTGTCTCTTTACTGATGTAGGTGTCACTGTCTTTAGAAGAAGTGATGATTCAATAGCATTTAAGGGAGTGTTAGAGGGTCAGCTATACTTGGTAGATTTTGATAGAGCTGAACTCGACACTTGCTTAATTGCTAAGACTAACATGGGCTGGCTCTGGCATCGCCGACTAGCACATGTTGGGATGAAGAATCTTCACAAGCTTCTAAAGGGAGAACACATTTTAGGACTAACAAATGTTCATTTTGAGAAAGACAGGGTTTGTAGCGCATGCCAAGCAGGAAAGCAAGTTGGTGCCCATCATCCACACAAGAACATCATGACGACCGATAGGCCGCTTGAGCTACTCCACATGGATCTATTCGACCCGATTGCTTACATAAGCATCGGCGGGAGTAAGTATTGTCTTGTAATAGTGGATGATTATTCTCGCTTCACTTGGGTGTTCTTTTTGCAGGAAAAATCACAAACCCAAGAGACCTTAAAGGGATTCTTGAGACGGGCTCAAAATGAGTTCGGCTTAAGGATCAAGAAAATTAGAAGCAACAACGGGACGGAGTTCAAGAACTCTCAAACCGAAGGCTTCCTTGAGGAGGAGGGCATCAAGCATGAGTTCTCTTCTCCCTACACGCCACAACAAAATGGTGTAGTGGAGAGGAAGAATCGAACTCTATTGGACATGGCAAGGACCATGCTTGATGAGTACAAGACTTCGGATCGGTTTTGGGCTGAGGCGGTCAACACCGCCTGCTACGCCATCAACCGGTTATATCTACACCGAATCCTCAAGAAGACATCTTATGAACTCCTAACCGGTAAAAAGCCCAATATTTCATATTTTAGAGTCTTTGGTAGCAAATGTTTTATTCTTGTTAAAAGAGGTAGAAAATCTAAATTTGCTCCTAAGACTGTAGAAGGCTTTTTACTAGGATATGATTCAAACACAAGGGCATATAGAGTCTTTAACAAGTCCACTGGACAAGTTGAAGTTTCTTGTGACGTTGTGTTTGATGATACTAACGGCTCTCAAGTAGAGCAAGTTGATCTTGATGAGATAGGTGATGAAGAGGCTCTGTGCATCGCGCTAAGGAACATGTCCATTGGGGATGTGTGTCCTAAGGAATCCGAAGAGCCTCCAAATGCACAAGATCAACCGTCCTCCTCCACGCAAGCATCTCCACCGACTCAAAATGAGGATGAAGCTCAAGTTGATGAAGTAGAAGATCAAGCAAATGAGCCACCTCAAGATGATGGCAATGATCAAGGGGGAGATGCAAACGAGGATGACACGGAAGATGAGCAACAAAGGCCGCCACACCCAAGAGTCCACCAAGCAATACAACGAGATCACCCCGTCGACACCATCCTCGGCGACATTCATAAGGGGGTAACCACTAGATCTCGTGTTGCACATTTTTGTGAACATTACTCTTTTGTTTCCTCTATTGAGCCACACAGGGTAGAGGAAGCACTCCAAGATTCGGATTGGGTAGTGGCGATGCAAGAGGAGCTCAACAACTTCACTAGGAATGAGGTATGGCATTTAGTTCCACGTCCTAATCAAAATGTTGTAGGAACCAAATGGGTCTTCCGCAACAAGCAAGATGAGCATGGTGTGGTGACAAGGAACAAAGCTCGACTTGTGGCCAAAGGATACTCCCAAGTCGAAGGTCTGGATTTCGGTGAAACCTATGCACCTGTAGCTAGGCTTGAGTCAATTCGCATATTATTAGCCTATGCTACTTACCATGGCTTTAAGATTTATCAAATGGACGTGAAAAGTGCCTTCCTCAATGGACTAATCAAGGAAGAGGTCTATGTTGAGCAACCTCCCGGCTTTGAAGACAGTGAGTACCCTAACCATGTCTATAAGCTCTCTAAGGCGCTCTATGGGCTCAAGCAAGCCCCAAGAGCATGGTATGAATGCCTTAGAGATTTCCTTATTGCTAATGGCTTCAAAGTCGGAAAAGCCGATCCTACGCTCTTTACCAAAACACTTGAGAATGATTTGTTTGTATGCCAAATTTATGTTGATGATATTATATTTGGGTCTACTAACGAATCTACATGTGAAGAGTTTAGTAGGATCATGACACAAAAGTTCGAGATGTCTATGATGGGGGAGTTGAAGTATTTCTTAGGATTTCAAGTAAAGCAACTCCAAGAGGGCACCTTCATTAGCCAAACAAAGTATACTCAAGACATTCTAAACAAGTTTGGGATGAAGGATGCCAAGCCCATCAAGACACCCATGGGAACTAATGGACATCTCGACCTCGACACGGGAGGTAAGTCCGTGGATCAAAAGGTATACCGGTCGATGATAGGTTCTTTACTCTATTTATGTGCATCTCGACCGGATATTATGCTTTCCGTATGCATGTGTGCAAGATTCCAAGCCGACCCTAAGGAAGCTCACCTTACGGCCGTGAAACGAATCTTGAGATATTTGGCTTACACTCCTAAGTTTGGGCTTTGGTATCCTAGGGGATCCACTTTTGATTTGATTGGTTATTCGGATGCCGATTGGGCGGGGTGCAAAATCAATAGGAAGAGCACATCGGGGACTTGCCAGTTCTTGGGAAGATCCTTGGTGTCTTGGGCTTCAAAGAAGCAAAATTCGGTTGCTCTTTCCACCGCCGAAGCCGAGTACATTGCCGCAGGCCATTGTTGCGCGCAATTGCTTTGGATGAGGCAAACCCTGCGGGACTACGGTTACAAATTAACCAAAGTCCCTTTGCTATGTGATAATGAGAGTGCAATCAAGATGGCGGATAATCCCGTCGAGCATAGCCGCACTAAACACATAGCCATTCGGTATCATTTTCTTAGGGATCACCAACAAAATGGAGATATCGAGATCTCTTACATTAACACTAAAGATCAATTAGCCGATATCTTTACCAAGCCTCTTGATGAACAAACTTTTAACAAACTTAGGCATGAGCTCAATATTCTTGATTCGCGCAATTTCTTTTGCTAAATTGCACACATAGCTCATTTGTATACCTTTGATCGTGTCTCTTTCATATGCTATGACTAATGTGTTTTTCAAGTCTATTTCAAACCAAGTCATAGGTGTATTGAAAGGGAATTGGAGTCTTCGGCGAAGACAAAAGGCTTCCACTCCGTAACTCATCCTTCGCCGTCGCTCTCTACCACTCTCCATCTTTAGGGGAGAGAGCAAAAGGACTTCGTCTTTGGTATAATCTTAACTCATTTATTTATGACCAAAGGGAAGAAAGGACTTCGAGGGGCTCTAATAATTCCGTTTTTGGCGATTCATGCCAAAGGGGGAGAGAGTATGAGCCCAAAGCAAAAGGACCGCACCACCACCAATTTCAAAAACTTAGTTTTTCAAAGAGTATTTTCATTTGATATCCTATTGTGCTCAAAAGGGGGAGAAAGTAGTATTTCAAAAAGGATATATCAAAACCCTCTTGAACACTAAGAGGTGGATCTCATTTAGGGGGAGTTTTGTTTAGTCAAAGGAAAAGCATTTGAAATAGGGGGAGAAAATCTCAAATCTTGAAAATGCTTTACAAAATCTTATTCATTTACCTTTGACTATTTGCAAAAGAACTTTGAAAAGGATTTACAAAAGAATTTGCAAAAACAAAACATGTGGTGCAAGCGTGGTCCAAAATATTAAGAATGAAAGAAACGATCCATGCATATCTTATGAGTAGTTATATTGGCTCAATTTCAAGCAACCTTTGCACTTACATTTTGCAAACTAGTTCAATTATGCACTTCTATATTTGCTTTGGTTTGTGTTGGCATCAATCACCAAAAAGGGGGAGATTGAAAGGGAATTAGGCTTTCACCTAGTTCCTAAATAATTTTGGTGGTTGAATTGCCCAACACAAATAATTGGACTAACTAGTTTGCTCTAGTGTATAAGTTATACAGGTGTAAAAGGTTCACACTTAGCCAATAAAAAGATCAAATATTGGATTCAACAAAGGAGCAAAGGGACAACCGAAGGCACCTCTGGTCTGGGGCACCGGCCTGTCCGATGTACACCGGACAGTGTCCGGTGCACCACCAGACAGTGTCCGGTGCACCAGAGGACTCCAACTCAAACTTGCCACCTTCGGGAATTTTCCAGAGGCACTCCGCTATAATTCACCGGACTGTCCGGTGTACACCGGACAGTGTCCGGTGCTCCAATGAAGAGCGGCCTTCGGAACTCGCCAGCCTCGGGAAAACGTAGCGGCTGCTCCGCTATAATTCACCGGACTGTCCGGTGTAACAGCGGGGCAACGGCTATTTCGGCACCAACGGCTACCTGCGACGCATTTAATGCGCGCGCTGCGCGCGCAGAAGTCAGGCGTGCCCATACTGGCGCACCGGACACTCAACAGTACATGTCTGGTGCGCCACCGGACATCCAGGCGGGCCCAAAAGTCAGGACTCCAACGGTCGGAATCCAACGGCATTGGTGACGTGGCTGGGGCACCGGACATGTCCGGTGCGCACCGGACTGTCCGGTGCGCCATCGAACAGACAGCCTCACCAAACGGCTAGTTTGGTGGTTGGGGCTATAAATACCCCAACCACCCCACCATTCATTGCATCCAAGTTTTCCAGCTTCCAACCACTATACAAGAGCTAGCATTCATTGCAAAGCACACCAAAAGAGATCAAATCCTCTCCCAACTCCACACAAAGCCTTAGTGACTAGAGAGAGTGATTTGTAGTGTTCATTTGAGCTCTTGCGCTTGGATCGCTTCTTTTCTTGCGCATTCTTTCTTGTGATCAAACACTCACTTGTAATTGAGGCAAGAGGCACCAATTGTGTGGTGGCCCTTGCGGGAAGTTTGATTCCCAAGTGATTTGAGAAAAGAAGCTCACTCGGTCCGAAGGACCGTTTGAGAGAGGGAAGGGTTGAAAGAGACCCGGCCTTTGTGGCCTCCTCAACGGGGAGTAGGTTTGCGAGAACCGAACCTCGGTAAAACAAATCCGTGTGTCACACTCTTCATTTGCTTGCGATTTGTTTTTCACCCTCTCTCGCGGACTCGTTTATATTTCTAACGCTAACCCGGCTTGTAGTTGTGTTTATATTTGTAAATTTCAGTTTCGCCCTATTCACCCCCCCTTTAGGCGACTATCAGATAGCTCGTTGGGGATCTTGGTTTTTCTCGTAGGAGGAGAACATTTTCTTTTCCCCTGTCATGTGGTTTGTGCACCCGCTGTCGATGATCCAACTTGAGCCCCCGGATGCATAAACCTACAAAACAATTTTAGTTCTTGACTTTAGGTACCCAAATGGTTTTGGGTCCTTTGGCATTAGACACAAGAACTTTGGGTACCCAAACACAAGTCTTTGACCCCTTGTGCTTGCCCCCAACATATTTGGCAACTACCTTGCCGGATTTGTTAGTCAAAACATAAGATGCATCAAAAGTTTTAAATGAAATGTCATGATCATTTGATGCATTAGGAGTTCTTTTCTTAGGCAACTTAGCACGGGTTGGTTGCCTAGAACTAGATGTCTCACCCTTATACATGAAAGCATGGTTAGGGCCAGAGTGAGACTTCCTAGAGTGAATCCTCCTAATTTTGCTCTCGGGATAACCGACAGGGTATAAAATATAACCCTCGTTATCCTGAGGCATGGGAGCCTTGCCCTTTACAAAATTAGACAATCTTTTAGGAGGGGCATTAAGTTTGACATTGTCTCCCCTTTGGAAGCCAATGCCATCCTTGATGCCAGGGCGTCTCCCATTATAGAGCATACTTCTAGCAAATTTAAATTTTTCATTTTCTAAGTTATGCTCGGCAATTTTAGCATCTAATTTAGCTATATGATCATTTTGTTGTTTAATTAAAGCCATGTGATCATGTATAGCATCAATGTTAATATCTCTACATCTAGTACAAATAGATACATGCTCAACAATAGATGTAGAGGGTTTGCAAGATTTTAATTCTACAACCTTAGCATGTAACATATCATTCTTAGTTCTAAGGTCGGAAATGGTAGCATTGCAAACATCAAAATCTCTAGCCTTAGCAATTAATTTTTCATTTTCATTCTTAAGGCTAACAAGAGATAAGTTCAATTCTTCAATCTTAGCAAGTAAATCATCATTATTATTTCTAAGATTGGGAATTGAAACATTACAAGCAAAAGAATCAACCTTAGCTAATAAATTAGAATTCTCATTTTTAAGGTTGTCTATGGTCTCATGGCAGGTGCTTAGCTCACTAGATAATTTTTCACATTTTTCTACTTCTAGAGCATAAGCATTTTTAACCTTAACATGCTTCTTATTTTCTTTAATAAGGAAGTCCTCTTGGGTGTCCAAGAGATCATCCTTTTCATGAATGGCACTAATCAATTCATTAAGTTTCTCTTTTTGTTGCATGTTGAGGTTGGCAAAAAGAGATCGCAAGTTATCTTCCTCATCACTAACATTTTCATCACTAGAGGATTCATATCTAGTGGAGGATTTAGATTTAACCTTCTTCTTTTTCCGTCCTTTGCCATGAGGCATTTGTGGCCGACGTTGGGGAAGAGGAGTCCCTTGGTGACGGCGATGTTGGCGGCGTCCTCGTCGTCGGAGGAGTCGCTAGAGCTTTCGTCGGAGTCCCACTCCCGACAAACATGGGCATCGCCGCCCTTCTTCTTGTAGTACCTCTTCTTTTCTCTCCTCTTGCCCTTCTTGTCGTTATCCCTGTCACTGTCACTTGATAATGGACATTTAGCTATAAAGTGACCGGGCTTACCACACTTGTAGCAAACCTTCTTGGAACAGGATTTGTAATCCTTCCCCTTCCGTTGCTTGAGGATTTGGCGAAAGCTCTTGATGACGAGCGCCATTTCCTCATTGTCGAGCTTGGAGGCGTCGATTGGTTGTCTACTTGGTGTAGACTCCTCCTTCTTTTCCTCCGTCGCCTTGAATGCGACGGGTTGAGCTTCAGATGTGGAGGGATCATCAAGCTCGTTGATCTTCCTCGAGCCTTCAATCATGCACTCAAAACTCACAAAATTCCCGATTACCTCCTCGGGGGTCATTAGTGTATATCTTGGGTTGCCACGAATTAATTGTACTTGAGTGGGGTTAAGAAAAATAAGAGATCTTAGAATAACCTTAACCATTTCGTGGTCATCCCATTTCTTGCTCCCGAGGTTGCGCACTTGGTTCACCAAGGTCTTGAGCCGGTTGTACATGTTTTGTGGCTCCTCCCCTTTGCGAAGCCGGAACCGACCAAGCTCCCCCTCGATCGTCTCCTGCTTGGTGATCTTTGTGAGCTCATCTCCTTCGTGAGCGGTTTTGAGCACATCCCAAACCTCCTTGGCGCTCTTCAACCCTTGCACTTTGTTATACTCCTCTCTACTTAGAGAGGCGAGGAGTATTGTTGTCGCTTGAGAGTTGAAGTGCTCGATTTGGGCCACCTCATCCTCATCATAGTCTTCATCCCCTATGGATGGTACCTGTGCACCAAACTCAACAACATCCCATATACTTTTGTGGAGTGAGGTTAGATGAAATCACATTAAATCACTCCACCTAGCATAATCTTCACCATCAAAAGTTGGTGGTTTGCCTAATGGGACGGAAAGTAAAGGTGTATGTTTAGAAATGCGAGAGTAGTGTAGGGGAATCTTACTATACTTCTTACGCTCTTGGCATTTAGAAGTGACGGACGCCGCGTCGGAGCCAGAGGTGGATGCCGATGAAGAATCGGTCTCGTAGTAGACCACCTTCCTCATCCTCTTTTTCTTGTCCCCACTCCGTTGTGGCTTGTGGGAGGAAGACTTCTCCTTCTTCTCTTTGTGTGAAGAAGATTTCTTCTTCTTCCCTTTGGAGGAGTCCTTCTTCTTCTCCTTCCCTTTGGAGGAGTCTTTCTTCTCCTTCCTCTTGGTGCGGGACTCTTCCGATGAAGTGCTTCCGTGGCTTGTAGTGGGCTTTTCGCCGGTCTCCATCTCCTTCTTGGCGTGATCTCCCGACATCACTTCGAGCGATTAGGCTCTAATGAAGCACCGGGCTTTGATACCAATTGATAGTCGCATAGAGGGGGGTGAATAGGGCGAAACTGAAATTTACAAATATAAACACAACTACAAGCCGGGTTAGCGTTAGAAATATAAATGAGTCCGCGAGAGAGGGTGAAAAACAAATCGCAAGCAAATGAAGAGTGTGACACGTGGATTTGTTTTACCGAGGTTCGGTTCTCGCAAACCTACTCCCCGTTGAGGAGGCCACAAAGGCCGGGTCTCTTTCAACCCTTCCCTCTCTCAAACGGTCCCTCGGACCGAGTGAGCTTCTCTTCTCAAATCACTTGGGAATCAAACTTCCTGCAAGGACCACCACACAATTGGTGTCTCTTGCCTCAATTACAAGTGAGTGTTTGATCACAAGAAAGAATGCGAAAGAAAAGAAGCGATCCAAGCGCAAGAGCTCAAATGAACACTACAAATCACTCTCTCTAGTCACTAAGGCTTTGTGTGGAGTTGGGAGAGGATTTGATCTCTTTTGGTGTGCTTTGCAATGAATGCTAGCTCTTGTATTGTGGTTGGAAGCTGAAAAACTTGGATACAATGAATGGTGGGGTGGTTGGGGTATTTATAGCCCCAACCACCAAACATGACCGTTGGTGGAGGCTGTCTGTCGTATGGTGCACCGGACAGCCCGGTGCACACCGGACATGTCCGGTGCGCCAGCCACGTCACCAATGCCGTTGGATTCCGACCATTGGAGCTTCTGTCTTCTGGGCCCGCCTGGATGTCCGGTGCACACCGGACATGTACTGTTCAATGTCCGGTGCGCCAGTATGGGCGTGCCTGCCTTCTGCACGCTTCTGGCGCGCATTGAATGCGCCTGCAGGTGACTGTTGGCGCGAAGTAGCCGTTGCTCTGCTGGTTCACTGGACAGTCCGGTGTACACCGGACATGTCCGGTGAATTATAGCGGAGCAGCCGCTGCGTTTTCCCGAGGCTGGCGAGTTCCGGAGGCCGCTCTTCCTTGGAGCACCGGACACTGTCCGGTGTACACCGGACAGTCCAGTGAATTATAGCGGAGTGCCTCTAGAAATTCCCGAAGGTGGCAAGTTTGAGTTGGAGTCCTCTGGTGCACCGGACACTGTCCGGTGTACACCGGACAGTCCGGTGCCCCAGACCTGAGGTGCCTTCGGTTGTCCCTTTGCTCCTTTGTTGAATCCAATATTTGATCTTTTTATTGGCTAAGTGTGAACCTTTTACACCTGTATAACTTATACACTAGAGCAAACTAGTTAGTCCAATTGTTTGTGTTGGGCAATTCAACCACCAAAATTATTTAGGAACTAGGTGTAAGACTAATTCCCTTTCAGTACCCCTTCTGTGCTTCTTCACGTTGTGGTTTTAACTCAGGTCCGAAGATACCTGTTCACACATTGTACTCCAAAAACATTGTTAAATCATGTTTTTGAGGACCTTTGGAAGCTGAAGGCCCCCAACACTGTCGATGGCACACCGGACAGTGACACTGTTCAGTGTCCGGTGCGTGCCACATCAGCAGCCCGTTGGGGTTTGGAGCGGTTGACCGTTGAAGTCCTTTGTCTTCTAGCTACACCGGACAGTCCGATGGCACACCAGACATGTCCGGTGCGTTCTGACTTCCTGCTCTGACTTCTGACCTCTCACTGTTCACTTTTGCAGTCGACCGTTGCACGCAGGTGACCGTTGCTCCGTTGGCTCAACGGACACTGTCCGGTGCACACCAGACAGTCCGGTGAATTATAGCGGAGCGCCTCTCAGAAAACCCGAGAGTGGCCAGTTCGTTGGTGCCTTGACCTAGGCACTGGACAGTGTCCGGTGCGCCACTGGTAGCACCAATGCTAGTCATTGCTCCAAACATGGTTGAGTCCCCAACTTAATTTCTTTCTTGGTTTATGTTGAACCTTATGCACCTAAGATAAATGTCATCTAAGCAAACTAGTTAGTTCACATGATTTGTGATGGACATCAAACACCAAAATCGATTATAGGAAATGTTTTAAGCTCATTTCCCTTTCACAGTGCTACCATAAGGGTGGAACGATATGTCCTTGGCTAACTAATTAGGAAAGCTAGTGGAGGACTACCTTACCCGAAAGGGGCAAGGGTGGTAGAGGAGCTACCGGTATAGGGAGGTTCTCGGGTCGATCATGATGTGATGGATTTTCAGATGAGGGATTCCTATGTCGCCCCTCAAGAAACTGTAGCGGGTTTTCTGAAGCTAGTGAAACTTTGTAAAGGCCTCATAGTGTACCCTCACCAACAAACCTTGGAAGTTTAGGGGTCCTTACAACCCTGGGCGAAAAGGGAACACGACTTGTGGGTAAAGATGAACAACCTTTGCAGAGTGTAAAACTGGTATATCAGCCGTGCTCACGGTCAAGAGTGACTCAGGACTCTCACATGATTAACTTATGGAATGAGCTTAATCTGTCATTTGCATTGCACTGTGAGATTTATTATTAATTGTGATCTCTTATTTAATTGGGTTGGTATGCACTTATACTTAGTAACTGTTAATAAATTTTTGACCAACTTATTAAAAGCAATGCTCAACTTTAACCCTTATTTGTTGATAAGCCTTACAATTCACATGAGCCCCCACCGTAAGTGAGCTCATGCACATTATTCCCCACAACTTGTTGAGCGATGAACGCATGTGAGCTCACTCTTGTTGTACTCACCCCATAGGTCAAGGGCAGATACCGCAAGATAAGGAGCATGAAGGATGTCACGACGAGTTCGTGAGAGATCTAGGCCGTTGTCTCCTAGTCAACTTTGGTTGTGGAGGATCGTTGTCTTCATATGATGTAATTATTTAGTTATTTTATACAGAACCCCTATTATATAATAAAGGTGTGACATTCATTTTCGCGCCCGTATTTTCCCTTAAATCCGGGTGTGACAAAGGCTGAGGTTGAGTTAAGAGCACCTGGCGGTGTAATTGAGATACACACTGTAACCATAGATGGCTAGGTTCATTTTAGTAGGTTCTTCTGTGCATTTCAAGGGTGCATACAGGGATTCAAATAACATGTTCTTACTTCAGTGCATACAACACCAGCACAACAACAAACACACAACTAACACAATCAACATCTTCAGTGTCCTGATTAGGTCATCTATCTTTCCTCCCAATCCATTGCTGTCCATGACATGTCTTCCACAACTTATTGTTGATGCCACTTTTTTCTCTTCATGGCTTACCAAACATGTCTCCCTCATCCACCCACTGAATACCAATTGGGACATTAGCTTCTACAACCACTTATAGGTATTGTTTCTGCCAATGAAAGAATGTACACCTCGCAAGCATCTGCAGTTCAACATCACAAGGCAACATATCAACAACAAGTACTCAGAATAATTTGTAGTCAACATAAATAGAAAAAGGCACATACTCCAATTGTGTTTCTAGGGCATTTAAAGAATACTCGTCCCTGGTTCTCATTTCCCTTCACGCATCAAAGCTCGATCACTCTCTCTTTTGCATTCTGGGCATATCAGCAAATTGAGACATGTCTCCTCACCGAAGAACAATGGCTAGCGCTCACCCGGCCTGCGATTGCTCTGCCTCTGCCGGCTTCCCTCCTTGACACCGACGACCCCAACTTCACCCGCCTGTCCATTGTTGTTCCCTTCATCGTCGTGGGGTGAGGAGGTGGGGAACAAGGAGTAAATGTTGGAGGTGGCGTGGTGAACTGGTCACTAGGTCTAGCGTTCTTTACTTTTAGATCTGAGCCAAGGGCATTGCATGTCTTTTGCCACCACAAGGCCATCCATGTGCACGCTGACAAGCCTAGATGATCTACTACACTAGAAAAAGTGGCAAAAATATTTGAGTTTTGCTTTGGACTTTGGCCAAATATTAGAGTCCACTCTAAAATTGGCAAAAAGGCGAGCGCCATCTGTAAGGATGTCAAAAGTTAAGAGGGTGTTCGTTTTTAGAGACTAATGTTTAGTATCTCTATCTTATTCTATTTTAGTTTCTAAATTATTCCATATTTAACAATTTAAAGATTAAAATAAAGTAAAATAGAGAGACTAGAAAGTAGTCACTAAAAATCAAACACCCTCTATATAACTTGAAAATTTTAATCTCTACTACTCCTTATGTCTTTAGTGTAGGCGTCCACATAATTTTTTGTTCTGCCATCGCGCGCTCTGCCTCCCTCCCCGTGCCCGTAGTCCCCGCCGCCGCGCCCGTAGTCCCGCAGTCCCCGCCGCCCGAGCACAGCCGCCACACCCGCAGTCCTTGCGCCAGCAACGCCCACAGAATCTGCCGCGCCAGCAACGCCCGCGATTCCCCTCCCTGTCCCTCGTCGTTCCCCAATCCAGTAGCGGCATAGGAACCAGCATCGCCCGCCCCCGAGTCGCCCTCCTGCTCGGATGAAGCTTCCCCTCGCGCCAACCCGTGCTCGGCACCGGCCACCCTGCTCTGCACCAGAGCACCCTCTCCCTGCTCCTTGCCCTTCCCCTCCGGCAAATCAGGAAGCTCGCGCTCGTCTTGCCCCATGGCAATTAGCAATCGCGTTCCAAGATCGTGGGGTAGGTGAGACGCTGAGAAGAGGAGCAAAGAGAGAAGTTCGAACGGAGAAGAGCAGGGGCTGCCTCCCCCGAGCGGCCATCGCCACCCCAACACCCATGACAGCCGCCTCCCCCACCCCGCTCGCGAGGTCCGTGCCCGTCGTGCACCCCTGTCCTCCCCTGCCCCTTCACCCTAGATAGTCGTCGCGACCGCCCATGCCCAAATCCGTGCTAACCGCCTCCCTAGCTTGCGAGGTCGGCCCCGACGAATCCAAAGACGCCAGCGTCGCCCCTCTCTGAGCTCCCCCTATGGTCGCCGTGGGCGAGTGCCCTTGGGCAGCCGACCGCCCCTCTCTCGCCGCCTCCGAGCTCCGACAAGCGCAGAGCTGGCAGGGTGCGGCCGGTGGTGCCGCAATGGACGTGGGTAGCTGGCGTCCGTTGCTGGCCGTCGAGGCCGAGCGCCCTCGGCCAAGGTCCATCCAGATCTAACCGTCTAGGGTGAGGTGACCATGCCGGCACACGTCGGAGGGGCGAGGCGACCAGCGGAGGCGCTTATCGACAGATGGGGGCAGCGACGGCGCACATCGGTAGGCGAGGTGGCCAACATAAGTGCTTGTCGGTCGGTGAGGGGGCCGAGAATCGACTGATGAGGTAATCGTTGTCACGCACGACAACAGGGCGAGGTGGCCAGCGGAGGCACAGATCATGTTGAGAAGCACCGACTCACCGGCGTCCTCCACTTCGCAGACGCCGCCGGCGTCTACGACGCCGGCTTCTTCAATGAGATCCGCTAGATCAAATCAGTACACTCTCTTACCTTGAATCTCGTCTTCCTATCTGCCTTGTTCGTTTTATTTTTTAATGTTGCTTAATGCTTGATTGGTTCATCTCCTGCATCAACAACGGCAGCGGGATTGTGACGGTGCTCCAATCGGCCACACACACGATCCCGGTGGCTCAGTTGGTTAGGTGGTGTCGGGATGGATGAGGCAACGAAGAAGATGGAGACTTTAATGCCAAAGGAATATTTATGTTCTTTAAATAATCTGTGTTGCCCCGCAACTCTGCAATGTTTGACTCATGCTCGCTCTAACTCTTCTGATGTGTTTACCTGGCTTTGGTTGTTGACATTCATATGCCAGCCAAGAGATTTCTGCCTTGGAGAGTAGCCACTGGTGCTCTATCAACCAGCAGGTACGTTTATGCTCGCAAAACTGTTAGGACTGGTTCATGGGTCCTATATAGGTGGACTAGATTAGTGGTTTTTGGTCAGAATGCAGGCCTTTGAGTGGTGCGGAACTAGATGCTTGTAGCTTGCTATTTTTACTCTCAAAATTCTATAGTCCTTGCTTATGTAAATTCATAAAATTGTTGTGTTATTTGAAATTCTGACCAGGTATTGTGTTACGACAAGAAAGATGTTAAAGTTTAGAGCCTGATAAATTATACCACAGAGAATGCTAACTGGGCCATCGAAATTTATCATAATAAGAATTAAATGTTAGCTTCATTTTTATTTAACAGATCCCCTACGTGATGTGACATTTTTGTATGTGTCAGGTAACTTTCTTGTGAAGAGAGGTTATAACATTGATGCAAAGAGGAGGCTTGCAACCAGCAGTAATTCTAAATACTCCACCGCTATTAGTTAATGGCATTACTTTCAAAGATGTACCTAAAGAGGTGCTAACTGTCAACGCCAGTTTTCTTTTTGGTGTTCCGAATTTACAAATTCTAACTGAACTTTTCCACTACTGCGACGTATTTTGTTGCACCTATATATATTGAAAGCAGCACTTGACAGATTTTGTGTAAATGCATTGTTGCTTCATTCATGTTGTGTATAATTTGTAGTGCAGTTGAGAATGCAGTGCATGCGCCTCTATGTACAGAATACTAACTGGAATCATCCTCATTCGATGTCAGGTTGCTCACATTGGGGGGCTACTACTGTGAAGATGAGGTAAAAACAATGGTTCAGAAAATGCTTAATCTTGGTATTCATTGATAAATCATTATGCCATCTGCTTTCATCATCCTAGGAGAAGCACTAGCAAGTAGAGAGTGTCAATGAATTTACGACGATACTTGCCAAGCGTTGAGTTACACAAGCCATCAAGCCATGTTGATAACAGAGACTTATATCGGGTATAAATCTGTTCTCCTCTAGCTTTATTGTCAGATCTCATAGTATTATGCATGGAGAAGTGTATATAATTAATTTTTCAATAATCCCTAGAGTCTTTTCTTTCATTCATTACCAAAGTTGGTTCCCTTATTTATGTCTGCCATTGTTCATTCAGGATTCAAAGCAATGCTCGCAGATCTTGGACACTTCTCCTACAACGCCATCTAGACAATTCCCCTCCCTCGTGACCCTGCACTTGATAAACCCGACCTCCTCTTTGAAGATGTGTGTTTCATGGTTCACTCTTCGTTAGTTGACAATTGATGAAGTATGTCCTTCTTTTACAGAAAAACAACAACTGCGGCTTGCTTTCACTTCTTTAGTGTACCCTTCACTAATCCTAAATGATATGCAACTGATAGGTTGTGTAGTTATAGAGGAAAAGATACGAGCCATGAATGAATGCTTAGACTGAATCATGACATCTTGCTGGCAAACCTGCAGCACATTCAATTGTGCTCTATAAGTAGTATCACTTTAATTATGCGCACACGAAAAGGCTTATCTTGCATGTTTTTAATCGGGTGGGGAGAGATTTTTTAGATTCTAAGAAACAGGTGCCATCGGGCTGCGTCCGCTAACCACCGCTGGGATGGAGGCGAAGGAAGGCGTGATGGCGACGGACTTCTTCTGGTCGTACACGGACGAGCTGCACGCGTCGCGCCACCGGGAGATCCTGGCCAAGTACCCGTAGATCAAGGAGCTCTTCCGCCCGGATCCGTGGGCCTTCCTCAAGGTGTTGTGATCTGCTTTCTTTGCGGCTTGCTCTTTGCGTCTGTTAATTTCTTTCTCCTGTGATTCTGTGTGTGCAATGCGGAATAGAGGATCCAGGATTCAGCTCTCTAGAAAGTTTGATTCACGCTGTTCCCTTTTACGACGTTTGGCGTTTGCTGAGCGGATGCAAGTCGGTTTGGATCCATTAAAGTTTTGTAGCCATGGACCATGATATGCAGATGATAGGTTGTGTAGTTATAGAGGAAAAGATATGAGCCATGAATGAATGCTTAGACTGAATCATGACATCTTGCTGGCAAACCTGCATCACATTCAATTGTGCTCTATAAGTAGTATCACTTTAATTATGCGCATACAAAAAGGCTTATCTTGCATGTTTTTAATCAGGTGAAACAACATTTTCTACTGTACATAAGGAAACACAAAGAGTAGTACAAGTAAACCCGTTCTTATAGGTAGGTGGGGAGAGATTTTTTAGATTCTAAGAAACAGGAGTGGCAAAACCATGGAAATTTTCGATATCGGGTGTGATCATTTTTTGTTTAATTCCTATAGGTGTTTTCAGCCGACTAGTTGGATCTGAATTTATCACTAAGAGACAAAGCAAGGTGACATTTGAGATTGTTCTTTTTAACTATCATGTTATTTTTGTTGGGACTTCATTATAAAGATTGATGTTTCATAATGATTTCTACTCTGGGACATAAAGACTAGGTACTAAAGATGATTTAACAATTTTAACTATCTTAGCCGGTTGATGTCGTGGCCACCTTTTTATAGCCTAATATTATTTCCCCTTTTGAACCAAACTGGAGCAAAATAACACCCCTACTTTTGTCAGTCGTGGCTTGCCTTATGATGGTCCAGTTATCCCACCCGCACCACAGCCTACACCTTCACCGGTCAGGAAGACGCACAAGAATTTGAAGTACGTACTGATCGGGGCCATTGGTGGAGGCCTCCTGCTGATAGCCATTGTTGCAGCCATTGTGTTCTGCTTTGTGTGTTCTGGGAGTACAGGGAGGAGGAATGATCAGAGAGAAAGTGGGGCATCACCAAGTGCACCATTGGGAGTGTCAGCTACCGGCACAACTGCAGCTACTGGTGGCACCTCGGGATTTGGGGAAGATAGGCTCATCAAGCACGGTCACTCAGGTGATCTATACCATGGTGTGCTCCAAGACGGGACTGTCGTGGTGGTGAAGAGGATCACTTCGCGTGTGCCTCGGAAGGATGCTTATCTGGCAGAGTTATATTTGTTTGCAAAAGGAGTGCATGAAACGCTGGTTCCTTTGTTGGGGCACTGCCTTGATAAAGAAGAAGAAAAGGTTCTTGTGTATAGGTTTGTCCGAAATGGTGACTTGTCAACTGCACTGCACAGAAAGTCAAGGGAGGAAAATGAAGGCTTGCAATCTTTGGACTGGATTAAAAGGTTGAAGATTGCAACAGGGGTTGCTGAGGCTCTTTGCTATCTGCATCATGAGTGTTCTCCACCAATGGTTCACAAGTACTAACTCATATAGTTTTGTGGATGTTATATTTGTTTGATGTGTATCTGTTAGCAAAAAAAAGTGTAAGACAACAGAGTTTTAGATTTCTCGTAGAAATTCAATCTTTATCATTACATGGGGTTTAGTAGTTGTCAGTCACTGTGGGTGCTCTGATAATTGATTTTTTTCGTTGTGGTAATGTAGGTTTCAGCAGCTATTGCAATAAGCTTTCCCCATAGACTAGGAATACGTTGAACATACGCTAATGTGTGCTAGCAATTGCTGACTCAGAAATTTAGTATCCCGTGCTTGATGCGACATGTTCCATGCATTATCTGGGTATTGGAAATTCAATGTGAACGCTGTTGTTATTTCATTTAATATTCTTGCTGAGATGTTTCTCCTGGCCTATATCATTTAAACATTCACCTATTTTGCCATACAAAATAACAGGAAGTTCTTTGTCACCCTAATTTCACTGGGAAGTTTTTTCCTTGTGTTGTTATCAATTGAGGCACATAGTAGAATAGTAGATCACAATCGATTCTGATTGTTTTGTCGTTTTGTCAGTTTTTTTTATGTCAACACGAAGGGTTCTGGCTGCATAGATGTTTCCTTCCATGGCCAGTAAATTAGATGCAATATGAAGGATTGTTGTTGACTAAATTTGTTGGTTCTCTACTACAGGGATGTGCAAGCCAGCAGCATCCTTCTTGATGATAAATTTGATGTTCGTCTTGGTAGCTTGAGCGAGGTGTGTCCTCAAGAAGGGGAAGGGCACCAAAATGTTATCACAAAGCCGTTAAAATTTTCTTCGTAAGTTTCAGATACCACCTCTGCAAGGCTTGCTTCTCTTTTCCACGCTGAATTCTTCCTTTGTGGAGTATGCAACTCCATACATATATTATATTCACTATTATTGGATCATCTTGTTTCAACGGTAGTTTTTGTTCAAGTGTTAACCATGAAATTAGTATTTACCTATTTTGTAGCATGAACTTACATGAATTACTTTTTGGATGAGCAAACAAATATTTGGTGAATTTAATAGTATGTTGTCAGCATTATTCCAGTCAATTACTATATGGCCCTGCTGTTTATGGTCTGATCTTTGTCATGTTGACGCTTTGCTGTGGACTAGAATCTGTAGGGCCATGAGAGCCTAGGAAATTGTTAACCATTTTATTCTGCCATATCTTAGCATCAATGGGAATGTAGAATCCTTGAGATCCAAGGGGTTGCGCCGTGTCCCTTACTTACACTGCGAGGACCACCATCGGCGCCCCTTCCCTTGCGTGATGGACGACATCTGCGCCATGTCCCTCGGAGATCCCCTTCCATCTTCGAGGCCGAGATCGACGCCCTCCATTCCTTACGCGATCCATTCCATCCCGAAATCCGCCCTTTCCCTGGCGAGATCCAAGGGGTCAGTGCTTTAGTGTTTTTTACCTATATATGTTTGCTGACTGATGGATGCAGATATTTCTTCACGATAGCTCTCTGCTCGCAACCATCTCCCAGCTGAGCCGCCGCGCCATCTCCCTGGCCATCACCAGTTGTGCCCTCGCGGCATTTGCAAGGTATAAATTTTGCTAACCACATTGGCCATCAGCCAGCGAACTCTTTTCTGTTTAAGTAGCATCGATTTTGTTTCTTAAAAAGGTGCTAAGTTAGGCACATTTGGAGTATTCAGTCACATTGCAATGATTGACTAGGTAGAAATATTTTCATGCTGTCTTTGATAAAATGAAATGTTGAAAGTCTTTGTTGGGTAGTAGTCGAGAGAAGTAATTAAATGCTTGACATTTATGTGATTTCTTACAGTGGGTTAGATGAAATAATCCTTTAGGGGAGTGAACTAAAGTGTTATACCGTAGAGTGACCTGATTACACAAAATCAGGGTTTCGGTGTTTTTCTTCTCATATTCAGGGATGAGGGACTGGACTACATGGCTTATAGGTTGAACTTGCACCGTGAAGTACTTCTGTAAAACTCAAAGTGCTTCTAAAATCAAAATATTGAGAGGAAATTTATTTTTTCAGTTTATGTGGTTTTGGTTTTTGTAAAAGTAAAGCAGTTCTCGTGGCAGAAACATTTTGCTCTTTTGAATTCTTTGGTGTACACTGGCAAATATTAGCATATTTGAAGAGTTGCCATTTTGATCATCATCTTCATTTGTACTTTTTGGGTCAGATCTAATAAAGCATCAGCATTAAATTTACAATGATCACCTAAATCCATGGTTTTTATTGTCTAGAGCTGGTAATGTTTCTCTGGTTTTGCATTAGTTGCTTGAAAACTGAAAGTATCTGCATGCTTCTCTATTGCATTTTACTGCACATGATAGATTTGTTTGATGTGTAGGGATTTTAAGGTATATAAAATATCTTAACTTTTAAAAGATGTTAATAAGAACATAAAATAGTAATTAGTATTTTGAATTTTAATATATCTTATCGTAATATGTTCACTCCGTAGCAACGCACGCACGAGCATCACCTAGTGTTCTCAAGAATAACGGAACGAAATTCTTTCCGTGACAAACTGAGCACCCTAATCCCAAATCGAGCGGCTGAAGCGCTGGGCTCCAGCTACTGCTGCTCGCCTGCTTCGGGACGGCCGATTGGGTGCCGGTTTGCCAAGGACATGGAGGATGCGAGCGGCAGCTCGTCGTCTCCAGCCGTCCTACGGAACAAGTATTGGGTCCTCCGCCACGGCCGCAGCGTCCCCAACGAGCGCGGTCTCATCGTCTCATCTCTGGTGCGAACCTCCCCGTCCCAAGAGCGCTCTTTTTTCCTTCGGCTTCGCGCTCCAAGCATCGCCTACCCCAAGTCCCAACCTAATTCTCTCCAACCGATGCTATCCTGGTCTGTCGACGGCAGGAGAACGGCACGAAGCCGGAGTTCGGGCTGGCCCCGCAGGGGGTCGAGCAGGCGCGCGCGGCCGGCGAAAAGTTCCGGAAGGTACCGGATCGTTGCCCCACTGCTGTGGATTCTATGTGCGGTAGTGAATCTGGCCCGTGTATTTTTCGTTTTGCGTGTGCAGGAGCTTGACGAGATTGGTGTGCCGGTGGGTTCCGTCAAGATTCGTTACTCGCCGTTCTCACGGACCACCGAGACGGCTAGAGTGGTCGCCGGTGTGCTCGGCATCCCCTTTGAAGCTCCTAGTTGCGAAGTGAGTTAGGCTTCAGCCTGGATAAGCCAATTTAGCAGTGCACGCAAATTTTCTGTGTCTGCCTTTGATGGTAACGTGTATGGGTAGGCAGGCGTTTGTTTCAATACGAATCTAGCACATTTTGTCCTGAGTTGGAATGGAATCTTGTATACGGATGATTGGTGATATAGGTTTAAGATCAATTGGGCATAATGATTATGGAATCTAGGACGATTAAGCCATGCCACCTTCTATATCTGTAACATAATATTTGAGCAAACATGGAATTTGCCTTTCTATTTTCTTTTCTCTTTATTGTCATTTGCAGAACTAGGTTGCAATGTTACTGTACCTGTAAAAAGCAAACAAGACATGAAAACTGGTACCATGGTACATATGAAAGCATCAAAGTACCTTTTTCAATTATCCTGTTCTGATTTATGATTTCTAAGGCAGCCTAAACATTACCTGGGTATATCAGAATGGATGTAATTTGCTTTAGTGTTATAAGGTCATAGCATAGTGGTAAATGTTTGATCAGTCCTCTTTTACATTTCTAGTGCTGCTATTAGAAGTCAATATATTGCAGCCAAATATTTTCAAATCAGATCTCACATAATTTTATGATCAGGTTGGCTCATAGAAGGACTTTTGCAGGCGGTGCTGGGACTTCGTGAGCGCTACTTTGGGCCATCATATGAGTTACTTTCACATGATAAGGTGGGTTTCCTTCTTAGGTTTCAGTTATATTGTTTCAGTAGAAATGAAATGACATTCTTGTCATATGAGCATCTACTGAGGTATTTGATACATGTTCAATTCTATAAAATGAATTGGTTGGTGAAATCTAAGTGATGCATTTTCATCTATAATCTAAGAAATCTTAGTCCTTCTAGCAACCTCCGCTTTGTCAGACATAAAAATGTCTTTATAGACATCCATCATCCTTGTATTTATCCTTTCAACTTTGTCAGTCACGGATACAGAACAAGGTTATATCTGAACCCACAGTTTGTCCAGCTGTTTTAGCATCGGAATTATCTTTGCCCCTGCGTAGATAGTTCCGATGCAGAAACATTTGGACAAACTCTGGATTTGGACAAACTCTGGGTCTAGTTGACACCAAGGCAAGTTGGAGCCGCTGCTCATAGGGTGTGCACCCCCTGTGTTGTGCTTAGCCAGGGCAGCTGCCTCCGTGGCTGTCCTCTACTGCCTCTTGGTCAGATGGACCAGCTTGGGCTGCGCCACCCTGGCCCATTCGCATGGCACATGTGTTGTGTTGGAAGTCGTATATGTTTTTTTTTCAGACTTCGTAAGATAAGTTTTTTTACTCTGGTTTGGAAACTTTTTTCTCCCACACCAACAGCACTGATCCACTGATGGTTTTATTATGATTTAACAGGTCTAGTGATAGAGTCCAAGTTGAACCACAGCTCTTACTCAGATATCTATAATTCAGTTATCATAGTAATTGATAGTGTAGTTGTTATTTTTTGTGTACCACTATAAGTTTCATTTTTTATGTTTCTTTCCGTTACTGAATCTGATATTATTAAGTAGTATGCAGACATATGGTCAGTAGATGAAGCACATCCCTGTATGGCTCCTGAAGGTGGCGAGAGCGTCGCAGATGTTGCTAGTAGATTTTCAGCTGTGCTGTTATCTGCAGAGACACAGTTTCATGGGTATGTATTCTTATGTATTGGCAGATTCAATTCTTATCTTTTGTTTTCACGTTCTACGACATGCCATTTTAATGAAACTACTATCAAAATGATGTAATTTACTAAAAGTTGTTCAGCAGAATGTGAGGAATAAAGGATTGCAGTTGATAGAAACCCATATGACCTATTGGAAAAGAATCTTTGCATGACCAAATATAAGATGGATTATTGAACACATTTGTGAAATTTGAACCTAATGTCATCCATAAATAGACTACACATCTGTTAACAAGGCTATGGTATCCTGCTAGTAATAATTCTACACCCAATCATTTGTGTTCTTGGCCAACAATAAATATGTGACTAAAAATCAGAATGCCATCACAAATTGACTGGGATTGGTTACATCTAGTGATTAAATTGTAGTTGAGTAAGCTGTCTGCTGCATATGATATTGCCTAGGGTTACTTCGATTATAATAGGAACCTTATTTGATGACCTTAAATTACTAGTTAAACAGATTTCTGATCTTAATGGCCACACAAATGTTTTAGTTTAGCTCATCTCAGATGACCAATAACTCTGTGGAAGTAGGAAAAAGAGATAGGCACCAATTGTTTCTCATAACACTAACAGCTCTCCAACAGGAGTCAATATGGTATATGAAGATGAATAACTACAGAGAATATGGTAAATTCACAAACTAGCATAACGCTAAATTGCTAATATTCAGACGTGACTTTGTAGTGACATTCATATTATCATGTAGCGTGTGTATGCTTAGTTTGTAGAGTTTCCTTGTCTAGCTATCAATCTACCAGGATTCTGGAGTGTCAACATTGTAACAATGTCTGTTCATTTAGAAGATATTTAAGATTCATACTTTTTACTATAGCAAAGCTACCCACTGTTCACATAGTTGGCGCTGACTTGTTAAGTCATGCTTGGATCTGTCTTGCTGAAGCTGACTTTTGTGCTTTGTTCCTTGCAGCTCTGCAATTCTTATTGTCAGCCATGGGGACCCACTACAAATCTTTCAAGCTGTCCTCAGTGGAGCCAAGGAGAACATGTCTTTCCTTGACGATCTCACCAACCTGAAGGTGAAAGATACTGACGATCTCACCAACCTGGAAGTGAAAGACACGATGGTGGCATCCATTCTGTCACAGCATCGTAAGTTTGCGCTCATCACAGGAGAGCTGCGCCGAGTTGTGTAACTTGCTGCTGCTTGGGTTTAACGTCGCCTGTCAATTGACCATATGTAAACCTGCAATGTTTGCCTAGCACATTCCTCCGTAACTTGACAGGGATATGAAATTCGTCTCCTATGGAATGCTATAACCTCAGAAGTCTTAAATTATTTTGAAGAAGCGGCCTAAATATTTGGTTGCTTGTTGAATTGTACGATTGAAACCCAGCTGCCTTTTATTTTGTCCTTTTTTGCAGTGTTTTGCTAATTTCTCTTACGAATTACGATTTGAGCTTCGGTTCATATTTTACTTCCAGGTCAGAGCTTGAGCGATTTGGCTTGTTTGCCCTTGTAATCTTCAATCATCGGGGCCAGAGCTATTTGTTGGCCACTCGTTTTTTATTCTTTCGGAATATAAAAAATAAGGTAACACAGTTAAATCAAACTTTATCTTTATCCCTTAATCTAATTTTTTGAAAGAGAAATTGATTAAATGATGAAGATATAAAGAATTAACAGAGACATTAAAGATAAATGGTGCATGTTATAAAGATGAAGCACATAATTAACCTTATAAAATATTATTTCCTTCTTTTATTATTTAACAAAGATTATAAATATACTTTGGCTCCTTGAAAAAGGTAAGAGAGATATAGCTTCATATGGAAAGCGATTTGATTCCCTCTGGCCTAAAAGTGTGTCTAGTGCATGATACTATTCCTCTATTTATAGTTGTGAGATACAACTTCAAAATTACAATCATGCTCTCAGGCCTATACTTACGAGTTATAAGACTAACTAAAAGCACTGCTGTCATTTCCCTTCACAGTCTTGCTGAACAAGTCTTGAGAACTTCGTCTTGCTCCAGCCGTCTCCCTGCTATGTGTGTATACTTCTGATTCGAAGCTCATAGCTTTGTCTTCACGATCACGACAATCGTACACCATCTCCAGCCGAAGGTGTTCTTCGACATTCATCCTTCTACACTTAAAACTTACTAAAGAATAATTAATAAGTTGATGTTTCGAGCACCATCGGAATGAGAGGGCCCCAACACTCAGGGGCAAAGCTACATATATTTTAGGGGGTGCACCCTAAAAATAGAAAACTAGTTATAAAGAGTAATTTTTATCTTATATGCACCACCATCACATGGTGTCTATGCACCCACAAGGCAATTGCACAACCCTCAAGTTTGCTCTAGCTTAACCATTGTCAACACTATTTATGTCTTGGTGACCTTCCAGTTATATCGACACTCAAATCTTGATTTATAGTGGCGGTCACTTGCCGCGTGATTGGTTTCTTGGTCGGAGGGAGCCCGACTGTTGGAGACTTGTTCTCAAATGCTATGAATTAAAAACAAGGCAACATAAAATGTTAAATGTTAACGTCCTTCGTCCACGAGGCATTATTCCCTTGAGGATAATGAACCTTGGACGAAGGTTGATGAGAATATAATTACGAAGGTTAAGTCTTCGTAATTGAATTTTAATAGATTGTATAAGATAACATAAAATAAAGGGTACCAAAGGTAAATGAACCATATTATATTTACTTAATATATTGAATCACTGAATATAGTTATACCTCTGCCTTGACAAAGATTGGTTCCTGAATGATGCGATTGCAATTACAAGAATGCGTGAACAGTAAAGGAATACTGTTCACTATTTTATAGACACAGGACACAGCCTGTGAAGAATTACAATTGTGCCTCTCATAAAAGTTTACAACATTGACTCAGACCTTTATGGACTAAAAGGTCATTCTATCTTTAAGTCGGTTTGTAATACCGAAGCTTCATGAAGAGGAACCTTCGGCCATCTCATACAAACAGCTTCAGCCGAAAGCCGCTTTTTCTTACAAGACCTTCGGCGACGAAGCATAGTCCCAACAGTAGCCCCTTTCGCGGTGCTAGATCGTTTTTCGTAACGAGCTTGATCCGTGAAAAAAGTCTCTTAAGCTTCGGCGAGCCGAAGGTCCAAAAAACACCTTCCCTGAGCTCGTTGTCGAGAAACGATTCAGTTTCCCAGCACGTAGCGGTCCCACCTTGCAGAGTTACTGTTTGTCTCTGCGGTCCACCACGCAGCGAGTGCAAGCGGGTGTCCGCCTGGTGTAAAAATCCTGGCGCTTCACCTTGTTACCTGCAGTACTATATAAACAGACGAGTAGGTGTGAAGTTACTACAGCATTCATTGCTATTTGCACTGTTTTGCTGCCAAAATTTTTAACCATCGCCGAAGCTTGACTCTCGGAATCGAACGAAGCTCCAACTTGAAGCCTGCTTCGGCAGAAGAAAAAACTTCGGAAGAAAAAAGTATTTAATTTCCACAAATTCAGAATTAAATGGCCAGAGTGCGTTCTACCGCTAGGGTTGAGCGTGAGGGGGACGAAGCTGAAGGTTCGGAGACTGTTCCCATTTCCGAAGCGATGCAACGATCCGGGCTGGTAACTTCGGAAAAGATCCCCAGTGATGATGCAAAACAAGCAGAACAGGCAACTGCCGAAGCAGAAGAAGAAAATATTGAGGAAACTGATCCCGAAGATGATTATCGTATTGCCATGCCGAGCAAGCCCAGCCACTTGGACTTCGGAAAGTCTACTGTTTCGAAGGCTGATCTCTCCAAGATGGTAAAGTTGGGCTTTTTCAGTGAAAATCAGAAGAAGCTATTACGCTTCGGGGGAGAAGAAACTACCCCAAAGCCGGAGAAGGATGAAATAGTCATTTTCAAGAGCTTTCTAAAGGCTGGATTAAGATTCCCCCTACATGGGATTATTGCAGAGGTACTGAAGAGATTTGGTATCTACTTTCATCAGTTGACTCCTAACGCTATCGTTAGGCTTAGTGTTTATATCTGTGCACTCCGAAGCCAAGCGGTGGAGCCGTTTGCGGACAGCTTTTGTCGAGTTCACGAGCTGCACTATCAGACGAAGGCTAGAAAAGATGGATTGCATGACAATTTTGGTTGCTATAATTTTGCTTATCGGAAAAGCACAAAGTTTCCTGTAATCAGTTACCGAAGCAAATGGGCAGCAGGCTGGAAGTCGGAGTGGTTCTATGTCAAGGTTGATGATGACAAGGAGAAGCTTGTGCAAAGTCCACTTGAATTAATCTTCGGAGAAACCCGACCTCGTTGCAACATGACACCAGAAGGTCCAACCCAACAAGCGTTGGATGAATTCAGAATTATTGCAGAGCATATCAGTACAAGAGACCTGGTTCATGAGTTTTTGGCTTTCAAGGTTTTTCCTAGTTTAAAAGAATGGGAAATGCCGAAGCTAAAGGGGGAGAAGAAAAAAGGAGAACTTGTGCGTTTACCTTACTATTTCAAGTTTAAGAAATACTTTAAAACACCTTGTCAAGAGTGGCTGGATACAATTGAAGTAATGTGCAATGAAATACTTGGCAATTACTCCAAAAAAGAAGATCAGTTGATGACTGCGGCCTTCGGCACCCGTCCGAAGCGAAGACTGAATCGAGTGCTGGACGCCTTGGGTTTTGAATACCCTGACTATGAAAATCTGAATAAAGGTGTCGGGGGCCAGAAAAGGAAAAGGATAACTGAAGCCTTAAATGAAGATGAGAAAGAACCATCAAAGAAGAAAATTCCGAAGAAGAGGAAAGCGTCTTCTCCGAAGCAAAAAATATCCGACGAAGAAGAAACCCCCGCATCACCCTCTGCCACTGACGTGGAGGAAATTTTGAAGGTAATGACTGAATCCCTGCCTGCGAAGCTAAGTCCATTGGGGCCTCAACTGACAAAGTTTTTTCAGAAGGAAAAGGAGCCCGAAAAAACGAAGAAAACGACTAAAGCAAAGAGACAAAGAATCATCACTGTGATAGAGGTCATTGACAAGACACCACCAAGAGCTTCAGCTCAGAAGACACCAGCGGCTGAGGAAAGAACAAATATTGAAATCACACCTTCGGAGGTCGCGGCTGCCGAAGCTGCCTCAATTGAAGATTTGAACCTGGAAAGCACAATCGAACACATCGACAAAATACTGCTAGACATGGCCACAGAAGAAGCTACCACTGCCGCCGAAGAGGCTATGGCCGCAGTGCCGGGGAAAGAAAAGGAAATTGTTGACGAAGCTTCAGAGGACGAGGCCTTCATGTTTCAAAATCTAGTTGGAGAAAAATTGTCAAAACCCGAAATAGAAGAGCTTAAAGAGTATGCCAAATCTTGCGGGTATAAACCAGGAGCACTCCTCTTCGGAGGTATTGATGATGAAAAATTAGATTGTATCCGAGATCAAACTGGAGCCAAAGTTATCGGTACTCTGTCAAAGAGTATCGGTTTTCCGAAGCTAGAAACGGACATTAGCCGCTACCGACGACAACATATCGTTGGTAGTTTATTTTATTCCAATTTCAAGGTGAACTACTTTTCCCTTAACTTTTATTGTTTTTAATAATGAAAACATGTCTAACGAAGGTTGTTCTCGTGCAGAGTATGCTGTTGAGCAAAGCTTTGAAAATGCAGCAAGATTTGGAAGACAAGAAACACGAAGTTATAATTGAAAATTTAGAAAGCAAAATAAAGGAGCAATCAGCTGCTATTGAGAAGAAGAACTTCGAGCTCCAAGCAACTGAAGGTTTATTGGCGGAAGCCGAAGCTAAAATAACAGAACTGAACACGAAGCTTCTCTGCCAATCTAGGCAGTTTGAACAAGAAAAGCAAGAACTTAATGCAAAACTTGAAGCCAAAGTTCAACAAAATTCAGATTTGAAAAAACTATTGACGGGCCTTCAAGAAAAATGTTTGGAATTTAGCAACAAATGTATTCAACGACTAAGAAAAATTTTCTACTCAGTTGGAGCCAGCAGTGAGAAATTTACCCCGTCAGCTGAAGATTTACCAAAGACCTTCGAACATATTGAGGGTGAAATTGATGAGCTTGACGAAGTTATAGCCGGGCACGGTGACTTCTGTGCCTGGGTAGCTTCTCGGGGCACTGCTGCAGCTTTCCTAAAAGCTGGCTGCGATCATGGAAAGATTGTCAATAGGCCCAATTTCACTTTATCACCATCAATCCTAGATGACATTCCTGATCTCGCCCGAAGTATTTCCAATAGATTTGTAAAGATGATATGGACAAAAGGCGGGCGAGAAAAAGCTGGAGACGAAGCTCGGAGTCATCTTGAACCAGTAAGAAGTCATACCTTGTGCTTACCTCTTCCTTCAAGCTCGATTTTTACTTACAACAACTTAATTCATGTAGGATGACGAAGCCGAAGCCGATAGTTAAGAATGTCGCCGAAGCTGAAGTCCCTTGAAGATTAAATAGGAGTAGACTGTAGACAGACTCAAGAAACTTTTGAGATAACTTTTGTAAATGTAACTAAACTTGTCTTTAATGAATTTTGTTCATACCTTGTAATATGCTCTTATCCTTCCAGTAATGTATGAGAGGTGCTTTGATGTGGACGAAATTATCTTTTTGAGCCGAAGGCGAAAAAAAACACCTTCCCTTCTTTTCGTACACAGCGAAGCATAGAAAACAACATTTCCCTTTCTTCCGAAGCTCTCCTTTTTGTACACGAAGAACCTCTTCTTTTTTTGGCCGAAGCAACCACTTATGCCATGATGATGATTATCCTACATATGCCTGGATGAATATTTATGAATGCAAATGCTATGATGTAATGTGATGTGCAAATGAATGTCCAAACACATATCCGAAGCCATACTCACAGCCATTATTTCCTTAGAAACAATCACACATCAGCTCTGCATTCCCTTAGGAACGACTTTGGAGCTTCTTCGCCTTTTACTTTCGGCGAAATCAGCGTTGACTTTTCGCTGTAAGCTCTGCATTCCCTTAGGAACGACTTTGGAGCTTCTTCGCCTTTTACTTTCGGCGGAATCAGCGTTGACTTTTCGCTGTAAGCTCTGCATTCCCTTAGGAACGACTTTGGAGCTTCTTCGCCTTTTTACTTTTCGGCACTCGATGGTGCGTTCTCAGCTTTTACATTTACATTCCTTGGGGGATTTTGCTCTTATAGAACTAAAAAAGGAAGTTACATATGATGGCCCCATTAAAAACCTTTCTCCCCCTTCAGAAAGGAAAAGGGTGCCATGAAAAAGAAAAAACATAAAAAATTACATCAAGTTACACATAATATCGCCGAAGCTCATCCGCATTCCAAGATCTAGGAATGTCGTTGCCGTCCATATCCTTCAATCTGTATGAACCGGGTCTTGACAAAGATGCTACTAAGAAAGGTCCCTCCCATTTCAACTGCAACTTGCCCACTGTATCTGGGTTAGCCACTCGCCGAAGCACCAAATGTCCAGGCTCAATATTCTTTAGCCGAACTTTTCTATCACGCCATTTGATTGTTTCGGCTTGATACTTATTGATGTTCTCCACAGCTTGAAGCCTGATCCCTTCTATAGCATCTTTTTCCACAGAATAAACAGCTTCAGAATCTGACTCTGCCGAAGCTACTACTCTTATTGATCCAGTTTTGGCTTCCTCCGGAGTTATTGCTTCGTCACCAAACAATAGTTTGAATGGAGTAAAGCCTGTTGACCTTGATATTGTTGTGTTGTGGCTCCATACCACTTTGATTAATTGATCTGGCCACTTTCCCCTAGGTTGATTGAAGATTAACTTCATTATTCCTGTCATTATAATGCCATTGGCTCTTTCAACGAGTCCATTTGACTCCGGATGCCTGACTGATGCAAAATGGATCTTCGTACCAATTTGATCACAGAAATCTCTGAAAGCTTCGGAATCGAACTGTGTTCCATTATCTACAGTGATGGCCTTTGGTACCCCGAAACGACAAACAATATTCTGCCAGAAAAACTTTTGGACGGTGGCCGAAGTTATTGTGGCTAAAGGCTTTGCCTCAATCCATTTAGAAAAATATTCCACAGCCACTACAACATATCTTAAGTTCCCTTGGGCCAGTGGTAATGGACCTAACAAGTCAAGGCCCCACCTTTGCAATGGCCAGATGGGTTGTATGAGCTGTGTTAAGGACGAAGGTTGTTTTTGATCTCTTGCACATTTCTGACAACCTTCGCACTTTTGAACTAATTCCGCTGCATCCGAAGCTGCCTTCGGCCAATAAAACCCTTGGCGGAAAACTTTTCCAAGTAACGGCCTAGATCCAATGTGAGATCCACACATGCCTGCATGTATTTCTTTCATCAACTCTATGCCTTCGGTTCTAGATAAACACTTGAGTAGCGGAGCACAAACTCCATGCTTGTACAACTCCCCTTCTATCATGACATATGGACGAGCTCTTGCCTCTATCCTCCTGTTATAAGTTTCGTCATCTGAAAGGAATTTACCCTGAAGGTAAGAGATGATCTCAGTTCTCCAATCTTCGCTATAAACAGGAGATATATTGAGGACTGCTCTTTCAAGAAGTTCCACTGAAGGTGCCTTTATTGTTTCGAAGAACACATCCAAAGGTAAGGGGCAGCCCCTGTGCTGCTGACTTAGCTAGCAAATCAGCATGCTCATTTTGTCCTCGAGGGATATTTTTGACAGAAAATCCTTCGAAGGAAGCTTCGACTCTTCGAACCATGTCTAGATATTTTTCAAGCTTCGGATCTTTAGCCTTGCAACTCTTGTCGATATGACCCGAAACAACCTGGGAATCAGTTTTAAGAATGGCCCTTCTGATTCCCATTGCTTTTAGCTTCCGAAGACCCAAAAGCAGGGCTTCGTACTCGGTAATATTGTTTGTACAACTGAAATCGAGTCTTGCCGCATAACAAGTTTTAACTTTGGATGGCGAGACCAACACAGCAGCTGCTCCTGCCCCGAAGGTTCCCCAAGACCCATCACAGAACACTGTCCATACTTCGGCATCTTTATTTGTTTCTTCATCCTGAGCCCCTGGCGTCCAATCGGCGATAAAATCTGCCAACGCTTGGGACTGGATCGAAGATCTATGCACATAATCAATGCAAAATTCATTGAGCTCTGCAGCCCATTTTCCAATCCGCCCAGTAGCTTCTCTATTTCTCATAATATCCTTCAACGGCTGCGAAGAAGGAACAATAACATTGTATGCTTGAAAGTAATGCCGAAGCTTCCTGGATGCCATCAAAACAGCATATAACACCTTCTCTAATTCTGTATAGTTTTTCTTTGATATACTAAGAACTTCAGATACAAAATACACTGGGACCTGCTTCTTGACTTGGCCGTCAAGCTTCTCCTGGACAAGTGCTGCACTTACCGCTGAGTGCGAAGCTGCCACATATAATAACAACGGAGCCCCTGGCGTTGGTGGAGTTAATGTTGTTAAATCTATCAAATATTGCTTCAGGTCCTCGAAGGCTTTTTGTTGGCTTGGTCCCCATTGAAAGACTTCGACTAATTTCAGTACTTCGAAGAATGGTAGATTTCTTTCTGCTGATCTGGATATAAATCTATTAAGAGATGTCAGCCTCCCTATCAATCTTTGGGCCCCCTTTTTTGTAGTTGGTGGCTCCATTCGAAGTATAGCTTCAATTTTACTTGGATTAGCTTCAATTCCCTTTGTTGAAACCAAGCATCCAAGAAATTTCCCCTTCTTGACTCCGAAGACACATTTTTCTGGATTCAACATTAGGCCAGCTTGCCTAAAACTGGCGAAGGTCTCTTGCAAATCAGCAATGTGATTTTCCTGCTTCGTGCTTTTTACAATGATATCATCAACATAAGTTAGCACATTTCTGCCTATTTGAGATTGGAGAACCTTCGCAGTCATTCTGCTGAAACTTCCTCCAGCGTTCTTGAGCCCTTCAGGCATCCGAAGATAACAATATGTTCCACTAGGGGTTATGAAACCGGTCTTTGGCTCATCCTCCTTCTTCATCCAAATTTGATGATAGCCTGAATAACAATCGAGAAGACTCATAAGCTCTGACGAAGCTGCTGCATCAACTAAGGAGTCTATCCTTGGCAATGGGAATTCGTCCTTTGGACAAGCCTTGTTGAGATCTGTAAAATCGATACACATTCGCCATTTGCCATTGGCCTTTTTTACCATAACAGTGTTAGCTAGCCATTCTGGGTACTTTACTTCTCTGATAACTCCTGCACTGAGGAGTCTTTTGACTTCATTACGAGCACCTTCGGCCTTATCATCAGACATTTTCCGAAGCCTCTGCTTTCTGGGTCTGAAGGATGGGTCAACATTGAGCGAGTGTTCAATAACATCCCTATTAACTCCGCAGAGATTATTGGCTGACCATGCAAAAACATCTTTGTTGTTGAACAAAAACCTTATCAAGGTTTTCTCCTGTTCTTCGGATAATTGAGAGCCCAACAGCACCTTCTGCTCTGCTATGTCCTCACATAAGAGCATGGGCTTCGGCTGATCTGCTGAAGCTGCTTTCTCCCTTCTGAATTTGTACTGTTCACAAGCTTCAGCTCCATCTATGTTATGGATTGCTTTTGAGTCAGTCCAGTTTCCTTCGGCCCTTCTGGCAGCTTCCTGACTTCCATGAATAGCGATGGGTCCTTGATCCGAAGGTATCTTCATGCAAAGATAAGCAGGATGAAGAATTGCTTCGAAAGCATTGAGGTTGCCACGACCAATAATTGCATTGTAAGGGTATTCCATGTCAACAATGTCAAACACAACTTGCTCAGTTCTAGTGTTGTTGATGAACCCGAAGGTCACTGACATGGTGATCTTGCCCAGTGCTACAATCTGTCTTCCTCCGAAGCCACAAAGAGGGTGTGTAGCATCATGAATCTTATCTTCTGGCTCTTGCATTTGCCTGAAGGCCTTAGCAAATATGATATCAGCTGCACTGCCTGTATCAACCAAGACATTGTGGACCAGAAATCCTTTGATAACACAAGAGATAACCATGGCATCGTTGTGTGGGTAATCCTTGAGTTGAAGGTCCTCTTGGGAGAAGGTAATAGGAATGTGAGACCATCTTGACTTGATGAAGGGTCCTTGCACCCCAACATGCTGTACCCTTCTCTGTGCTTCCTTCTTCTGCTTCTTGTTGGCTGGCTCTGAACATGAACCGCCTGTTATCGGGAGTAGCAGCTTCGGAGCCGAAGCAGCTCCAGCTTGATCGTTGAACGAAGCCATCAGCTCAAAAAAGTGGAAGTGAGTTCACCGGAGGTGGGCGCCAATGTTGGAGACTTGTTCTCAAATGCTATGAATTAAGAACAAGGCAACATAAAATGTTAAATGTTAACGTCCTTCGTCCACGAGGCATTATTCCCTTGAGGATAATGAACCTTGGACGAAGGTTGATGAGAATATAATTACGAAGGTTAAGTCTTCGTAATTGAATTTTAGTAGATTGTATAAGATAACATAAAATAAAGGGTACCAAAGGTAAATGAACCATATTATATTTACTTAATATATTGAATCACTGAATATAGTTATACCTCTGCCTTGACAAAGATTGGTTCCTGAATGATGCGATTGCAATTACAAGAATGCGTGAACAGTAAAGGAATACTGTTCACTATTTTATAGACACAGGACACAACCTGTGAAGAATTACAATTATGCCCCTCATAAAAGTTTACAACATTGACTCAGACCTTTATGGACTAAAAGGTCATTCTATCTTTAAGTCGGTTTGTAATACCGAAGCTTCATGAAGAGGAACCTTCGGCCATCTCATACAAACAGCTTCAGCCGAAAGCCGCTTCTTCTTACAAGACCTTCGGCGACGAAGCATAGTCCCAACACCGGCTCGCGTCGGCCTGCACGGCTAGCGATGCTCTATCTCCGTATCTCTACGCATACAGGCGATATGTGTTTTTTTGCCTGGGTTGTATCTGCGCGTACAAACTACCCTCTCTGCATGCAGGAAACCATTCAACGGCTGTAGCATGGTCAACGGGATGCAATGGGCCTGAAATCCTGGATGCATTCATCAGGGCAACCAATCACGCCCCTGAGGAAATCCATTCCTGATGGAGAATCTTGATTTATAGTGGCGATCACTTGGTGTGTGAGGAAGTCCATTCCTGATGGAGAAGTTTCGCAGTGGCAGTGGTAATCTTAGACCCTGTCTATTGAGAATAGGAACTAGGCCAGGAAGGATCTCGTGCGAGGATTTGTCAGGAGGAGAGGTTACACCTGCACGAGCACGACCGTGGTTGAAGGAGGAGCGATCACACATTGGGACCTCACTTCTACGAAGTGGACTAGGAGTGTCATGCATGCTACGTCTGTGACATGCTAAGGGCCTGTTTGTTTCAGCTTATAGATTATATAATCTAGATTATAATCTAAAATATACAATCCATATTATAATCTAGATATATTATAATCTATATGTAGTTGTTTGGTAGTTTAGATTATACAAATGTAGATTATTCACAAAGACAACAATACCCTTATTGTTTATTTGAGGTGAGAAAAGAAGGATGTCATATATTGTAATTTCTATTTACATTACCATGGGTAGTGGGTCTTTTGCCAAAATAATCTCAAATAAGCTAGTCTTGAGGAGATTATGAGATTATCATAATCTGAAGTTTAGATTATATAATATGAACTTATAATCTATGTGTTTGTTTAACTATTAGATTATTTGCGCTGGATTATATAATCTAGAGAGATTATAATCTGAAACAAACAGGGCCTAAGACTACATCCCAGCAAATGTCAATCCAGCCACGTATACATATTTTATACGGATCATATTCAACTATTCATGCTTCTAGTGGATCGTGGATGTGATCGGGCAGAATAAATGCTTGACCACTCGACCACGCATAGAGATGGCAATGGGTACCCGCGACCCGATACCCGATGGGTATTTACTCCATTAGGGTATGTATGTAGGCTAAATATTCTACCCGTGGGTCTGTTATTGGGCAAAAATCTTCACCCAATGGGTAAACGAGTATTAGAACGTTCCACCTTCACCCATACCCGTTAACCCGTGGGTATAAAATACCCAATATAAACTTAGCCCAAGCATGAACTTAGACTTTAGTCATCCATCTTTTTTACTATTTAATAACCTTTTAGGCCATTATGTCATAGAAGGCTTAATGACAATTTAGTGACCATGTAATGGAACATGTAATTCACCCAATGTGTGTTGAATGGATGGTTAAATTATGCTAAAAATTTTGTAATGGTATTTAGATAGATATACTTGATATTTGTATAATATAATATTTTGATAGATGTTTAATTTTTATGGGTACGGGTGACCCGATGGGTGACCCATACCCACGTGGGTATGGGGGTAAATCCATACCCATCAGTGTATATGGGTGATCCGATGGGGTTATTTTTTTATCGTGGGTATGAGTATGAGGTAGTAATACCAATAGGTATTTAACCATTGCCATCTCTAACCACGCATTCTCCTGGGACCCTCCCTCATCTGCGGGTCTGCATGCACGTGCTGTTGGGCGCGCCAACTTTTCACGTTGCATGTAAACGTGAAAATTGATATTTTCGCATGTACAAGAAGGATCCACTGGGGATAGCCTAAGGAGGGCTGAGGGAATGTACGAGAGTGCTAGGTGTCAGGTTTAGTCATTTTGGGGGGAAAGACTGAGTTATACGGATGAGTCACGACCTCACCGACGCACACCCATCAAACTGGTTGGAGCGAGAAATGTGCATGGAGTCTGATTCTAACACGTGAAGAGTTTGTAGGCCATAATTGTTGAAATCTAGAGATGGCAACAAGTCTTTCCCGATTATGTTGAAATATTAGATATTTTAGATATATTTTAATACAGAAAAACGAAATACATAGTTTGGTGATAGTATGAAAAAACGCGTGATCTTAGCAAGTTAAACATGAACAAAGCAGAAAATAACATAACTATATATTGTTGAAAATGTGAACTATACCTAGGCAAGACATATTGCTAGTCGGATTAGTCGTCCGCTTGATAATTTAATGAAGCATCACAGTGTAGAAATGAAACAATACTGGTCAGCAACCAAACGATGAATCTCAATACCAAGAAGGAGATGAAATCAACAATTGTATCACTGACACTCCCCAAAAATATGATTGATGTTTTAGAGGCATGCTCTTGTCAAATCTATGCGCCCATAGATAAAAAACGTAGCAAAGAGCATAACATAGAGGTAGAAGAGAGAAGTCTCCTAAGCAGAAGTATTTGTGAGTTGTCACTTCGTGTTGGGGCAAGAAGGGGTGACTATCTCTTCTATAGACATAGTAGGAGGTTGGTTCACTGAACCTAGACTCCCTCTAGTGTGTTTTGATGGTCATCAAATCGTTAATAATTAGAGGTAAGTACTAGATAGTTATTGGTAATATCTTAGTTATAAGTTACTCACTTTTGATGGCTAGTTAATGCCTATAATGACAAAACATTCATCTTATCATGTCTCGTTGCACCGCACCATACTGACATAATGTAACACCCTAAATTTTAGGATATAAAAATTTCTTTTCTTAATGCTTAAAATTCAGGTTTACCCTCTCTTTTCTTTCCTTCTCTTTCCTTTTTCCTTAAGAAGGAGAGTTATTTTGGAGATATGTGTGTTAACTTAGCAAAATAAACCCCTAAAGAAGTTATAATTGTTGCATCTCATGCCAGAGCATCTTTTTACTTGTCAAATTATCTTGGTGTGCGTTCATCCAAATTATGAAAAACCCATTTGAATTTGAATTCAAAAGATAAATTCAAAATAGAAATAGAAAAAAGTTTTCTTTCTCTCTTTCCCCCTCCAGCCTAATTCTTGGCAGGCCCAGCTGAAAGTTTCCTTTGCTCGGGAACATGATCTGGATGTCGACTAGAGGGGAGGGTGAATAAGCAAATAAAAATAACACTTAAAAACTAGAGTTTCTTAAAGACTGGATCGCAGAGGAATAAAAGACACTTCGTGTAGATTGCAGAGGAAATGAAGTTCCTGTCTCAAAATACCCTGCACTTCAAAGACAACTATACCACAGATAAGTATTGAAGTGCAAGTATAAAAGCAATGAAGACAAAGAGACAGAACACAACACATAGCAGAGCACACAGACATAGGGATTTATCCTGAGGTTCAGCCAAGCCTGAAATGCTTGCCTAGTTCTCATTAGAGTTAGCCACACCTTGGCTTGGAGTATATTTCAACTCCTTCCTCTGTCTGCTCATATGTGATATCCTAGCCCTAATGGATGGTGATATCCTGGCCCAAGGCTTAATAGAATTAATAGAGTACTCATATCAATAAGGTGCATCTTCTTTTTCGGAAGCCTATCTCGAAAGAACCTCCAAGTTAAGCGCGCTTGGCTTGGAGAAATTTGGGATGGGTGACCGACTGGGAAGTTTTCTCGGGTGCGTATGAGTGATGACAAAGTGCACACAAAAGACCCGTGCTGGTCTGTGGGGATGGTCTATGGTCCTAAAGGGCTGCCAGGAGTAAGTACTACCGTTACAGGAGTGGACAGGGTGTTACAAATGGTATCAGAACCGACCCTCACGGTTTCACATGCGTGTGTGGGTTAGGGGTTCGGGTATATGGCACATGACACATGTGGGCCCGAAGTGGTCACATGGTATGGCATATGATGACACTAGACACATAGACGTGGCTAAGAGGGAACGCTTCTGGATTGGGGTTGACCGACGAGGACGTCGATCTTCTAAGGGGGGTGGATTGTGATAACCTGACCCTAATAGATGGTGATATATTGGCCCAAGGCTTAATATAATTACTAGAGTACTCATACCAACAAGGTGTATCTTTTTTCGGAAGCCTATCTCGAAAGAACCTCCAAGTTAAGCGTGCTTGGCTTAGAGAAATTTGGGATGGGTGACCGACCGGGAAGTTTTCTCGGATGCGTATGAGTGAAGACAAAATGCGCACAAAAGACTCGTGTTGGTCTATGGGGATGGTCTTGAACCTAAAGGGCTAACAAGAGTAAGTACTGTCGATCTGGTAGTGTACGTGGTGTTACAAATCATAATAGAGCCGACCCTCGCGGTTTCATGGGCGTATCTAGGTTAGGGGTTTGGATTTATGGCGCATGGCACATGTGGGCATGGAGTGGTCACATGGTATGGCATATGACGACACTAGACACACAAACGTGGCTAAGAGGGGAGGTTCTTGGATTTGTGTTGACTGACGAGGATGTCGGTCTTCTAAGGGGGTGGATTGTGATATCCCGACCCTAATGGATGGTGATATACTGGCCCAAGTCTTAATAGAATTACTAGAGTACTCATACAAACAAGGTGCATCTTCTTTTTCGGAAGCCTATCTCAAAAAAAAAATCCAAGTTAAGCATGCTTGGCTTGGAGTAATTTGGGATGGGTGACCGACTGGGAAGTTTTCTCGGGTGCGCATGAGTGAGGACAAATTGCGCACAAAAGACCCGTGTTTGTCTATGGGGACAATATATGATACTAGAGAGCTGCCAGGAGTAAGTACCACCGATCAGGGAGAGGACAGGGTGTTACAAATGGTATCAGAGCCAGCCCTCGCGGTTTCACGGGCGTGTGTGGGTTAGGGGTTCAGGTATATGGCACATGGTGCATGTGAGCCCGGAGTGGTCACATGGTATGGCATATAACGACACTAGACACACAGACGTGACTAAGAGGGGATGTTCCTAGATTGGGGTTGACTGACGAGGACGTCGGTCTTCTAAGGGGGATGGATTGTGATATCCTGGCCTTAATGGATGGTGATATCCTGGCCCAAGGCTTAATAGAATTACTAGAGTACTCATACCAACAAGTTTCACCTTCCTTTTTGGAAGTCTATCTTGAAAGAACCTCCAAGTTAAGCGTTCTTAGCTTGGAGAAATTTGGAATGGGTGACCGACCGGAAAGTTTTCTCGAGTGTTTATGAGTGGGGAAAAAGTGTGCATAAAGACTTGTGCTAGTCTGTTTGGATGGTCTATGGTCCTAAAGGGCCATCAGCAGTAAGTACTACCGGTCCAGGAGTGGACGGGGTGTTACAAATGGTATTAGAGCCGACCCTCGCGGTTTGACGGACGTGTATGGGTTAGGGGTTCGGGTATATGGCACATGGCGTATGTGGGCCTAGAGTGGTCACATGGGCGTGTATGGGTTAGGGGTTCGGGTATATGGCGCATGGCACATGTGGGCCTAGAGTGGTCACATGGTATGACATATGACGACACTAGACACATAGATGTGGCTAAGAGGGGAGGTTCCTGGATTGGGGTTGACCGACGAGGACGTCGTTTTCTAAGCGGGGGTGGATTGTGATATCCTGGCCCTAATGGATGGTGGTATCATGGCCCAAGGCTTAATAGAATTACTAGAGTACTCATACCAATAAGGTGCATCTTCTTTTTCGGAAGCCTATCTCGAAAGAACCTCCAAGTTAAGCGTGCTTGTCTTAGAGAAATTTGGGATGGGTGACCGACCGAAAAGTTTTCTCGGGTGCGTATGAGTGAGGACAAAGTGCACACAAAAGACTCGTGTTGGTTTGTGGGGATGGTCTGTGGTCCTAAAGGGCTACCAGGAGTAAGTATTGCTGGTCCGGGAATGGACGAGGTGTGACATCATATCTATCAATGCGACAGATAGAGCCTTCCACTATGTTGATGTTGGTTACAACAATGTTGTGGCTGCTTACAATATTCTCAATAGCACTCCAGCAGAGTAACAATGCGCTCAAGCTCTTGCACTTGATGTCAGAAGCATTTCCCCTCTCTCTAAAGGCTTATAACCAAGCCTCTACACAAACTAGAGAAATACACAAGAGAGGGAGAGAAAGAATATGATCAGTTGATGTATTGACTTGTTGGCTGCACTTCTGCGCACGTCAAATGGGCGCCTATGGGGTCCTTTTATAGCCCCAAATGAGCCTCTAGTTGTTGCCCCTTTCCTTGTGAAGATCTCAATTTACTTCTGTCCGCGGTCTATTTTGTTCTATGGCCGAGCCGATAGTTGAAGCCTTCGGCCGGCTGGCACACCGGATAACGACCCCCTGAGGCCACGGTTCGCTTGAGGCCACAGTTCGCCCGAGGCCACGACCCGACGAGAGATGTAGACACGGCTCACCCGAGGCCATCCTCCGACAGGAGACACAGTCATGGCTCGCTCGAGGCTATCCTCGGACGAGAGACACATCCACGGCTCGCCCGAGGCCATCCTCGGACGGGAGACACAATTTTGATTTTCCCAAGGCCAACCTCAGCGAGAGACGCAGTTCCGATTCGCCCGAGGCCAACCTCGGTGGGAGATGCAGTTCTAATTTGCCAGAGGCCAATCTTGGCGGGAGACACAATTTTGATTCGCTCGAGGCCAACCTCGGCTGGAGACGTAGTTCTGGTTCGCCCGAGCGTAGTCACGACCCGCACGAGCGTAGTTACGGCTCGCCCGAGCGTAGACACGCTTCGCTCGAGCGCATCTCTGATTCACCCGAGCTAGGCATGATTCGCTAGATCGCATCTTCGACTCACCCAAGGGCGTCTCGGGAGACTCTCCGAAGAGGCCTTGACAGAGCCAAACTTCTCCAACTCTTATCCACTTGATTTCAACTCTTGGGAGGATCTTCCTATGAGTTAGACAAACACATTTAGAGTATAATTCAATTTACTAAGTCACATAAGATTACCTCTTCTCCCAACTTTTCTGTTTCACCTCAAATAGAGCTCCAGATGTCACTTTCTCTACAAACATGGTTAGAGAGCAAAACCAAAGTGCCATATGCATATTAGAAGGTGCATGCAATATATTCGAACACTCAACCCTGCATACTTAACCTTCTTCACCTTTTTGTTCCTTTTGGCTTGTTTGAGGTCGATGTTGGACTGCAAAACTCCAAGTCTCCAAGACTTGATTCAGATTGCCGTCTATGAGCTCCAACACCCTGCATAGATAAAGGAAAATAGGGTTAACCGTTTCCCACAATTAATTTTGGTGGTTGAATGCCCAACACAAATATATGGACTAACTAGTTTGCTCTAGAATACATGTTCTACAGGTGTAAAAAGGTTCAACACAAACCAATAAATATTCAAGTTAGGGATCCAATTCAAAGGAGCAAAAAGAAACCAAGTGTGCTCTGGTCTGGCGCACTGGACAGTATCCGGTGCACCAGGCCCGTACAGGGTTGAACCAATCACTCTCGGGTTTTAGCAGGCGCACTTCGCTATAATTCACCGGACTGTCCGGTGTGCCATCAGACTGTCCGGTGCACCCGCGGAGCAACGACTATCTCGCGCAACGGTCGACTGTAAAAGGTGCTGATAGCGTGAACAGTGTGCGGCAGAAGTCAGCGGCGCACCAGACAGTGTCAAGTGTGGCACCGGACTGTCCGGTGCCACAAGAGGACAAAGCCTCCAACGGTCAACTGCTCCAGAACCCTAACGGTTGGGTGACGTGGCGGCGCACCGGACTGTCCGGTGCGCCCATCGATAGCAGCCATCCCCAACGACCATTTGGTGGTTGGGAGCTATAAATACCCCCCAACCACCACAACACCAATTATTCAAGCATTCTAAACATTGCATTCAATACAAGAGCAATAGACTTCACTACAAGACACAATCAAAGCGATCGATTCCCTCAAAGTTCCCAAATCAACTCTAGTGCATTAGGACTTGTGAGAGGGTCTCTTGTGTTCCCTTGTAGCTCTTGTTTGCTTGGCTTGGCCTTCGTTTTCTTTTCAATTCTTACTCTCAAGTGCTTTGTAAGCAAGGCAAGAGACACCAATTGTGTGGTGGTCCTTGCAGGGTCTAAGTGACCCATGAGATTAAGGAAGAAGGCTCACTCGGTCTAAGTGACCGTTTGAGAGAGGGAAAGGGTTGAAAGAGACCCGATCTTTGTGACCACCTCAACGGGGACTAGGTTCTTTGGAACCGAACCTCGGTAAAACAAATGATTGTGTTCATTCGCTTGATTCTCATTTGATTTGTTTTCCCCTCTCTCCCGGACTTGTTATTTGTTCTAACGCTAACCCTGGCTTGTATTGTGTGTTTAAAGTTGTAAATTTTAGATTACGCCTATTCACCCCCCTCTAGGCGACTTTCAATTGGTATCAGAACCCGGTGCTTCAATAAGAGTCTAAGAACTCGAAGTGATGTCGGGAGAACACGTCAAGAGGGAGATCGTGACCGGCGACAAGCTCGCAAGCTCAGGGAGAACCCTTTCAAGGGAGTCCGGCCACAAGAATAAGGAGTAATCCTCTTCCTCCAACAAGACGCATCGGAGAGGTGACAAGAAGAAGAAGATGAAGAAAGTGGTCTACTACGAGACCGACTCTTCGTCACCCTCCACCTCTGGCTCTGTCTCATCGTCCACTACTTCTAAGCGCCATGAGCGCAAGAAGTATAGTAAGATGCCCCTTCGCTATCCTCGCATTTCTAAGCGCGCTCCTCTACTTTCCATTCCCCTAGGCAAACCACCATATTTTGATGGTGAAGATTATTGTATGTGGAGTGATAAAATGAGGCATCACCTAATCTCACTCCACGAAAGCATATGGGACATAGTTGAGTTTGGAGCACAGGTACCACAGGTGGGGGACAAGGACTACGACTCGGACGAGGCTGCCCAAATACAACACTTTAACTCCCAAGCCACATCTATACTCCTCGCCTCCTTGTGTCGAGAGGAGTATAACAAGGTTCAAGGGTTAAAAACCGCCAAAGAAATTTGGGACGTCCTCAAGACCGCGCATGAAGGGGACGAGTTGACCAAGATCACCAAGTGGGAGACGATCGAGGGGGAGCTCGGTCGTTTCATTCTCAACAAAGGAGAAGAGCCACAAGCTATGTACAACCGACTCAAAACAATGGTGAACCAAGTGCGCAACCTCGGGAGCACCAAATGGGATGACCATGAGATGGTCAAGGTTATTCTAAGATCCCTTGTTTTTCGCAATCATACTCAAGTGCAATTAATTCGTGGGGATCCTAGATACAAATTATTGTCTCCCGAGGAAGTGATAGGCAAGTTTGTGAGCTTTGAGCTAATGATCAAATACTTCAAACACATCGTCAACTTGGAGCAAGGCGCCACCTCAACACCCGAGGTGCAACCCGTCGCATTCAAGGCAACAGAAGAAGAGAAGAGGGAGTCTACACCAAGTAGGATCCATCGACGCCTCCAAGCTCGACAATGAGGAAATGACGCTCATCATCAAGAGCTTCTGCCAAATTCTCAAGCATAGGAGGGGGAAGGACTACAAACCCCGCTCCAAAAGGGTGTGCTATAAAGTGGTAAGCCCGGTCATTTCATAGCTAAATGTCCAATGTCTAGTGAAAGTGACAGGGACGACGACAAGAAGGGGAAGAAGAAAGAAAAGAAGAGGTACTACAAGAACGTGGGCGGCGATGCCCACGTGTGTCGGGAATGGGACTCCGACGAGAGCTCCACCAACTCCTCCTTCGACGAGGACGCCGCCAACATCGCCGTCAACAAGGGCCTCCTCTTCCCCAACGTTAGCCACAAGTGTTTCATGGCTAAGGACGGCAAGAAAAAAAGGTACAATCTAGAGCCACCCCCAAGTATACAACATCTAGTGATGAGGGTAGCTCTAGTGAAGATGAAGATGATTTACTTACTCTTTTTGCCAACCTTAACATGCAACAAAAGGAAAAATTAAATGAACTAATAGGAGCTATTCATGAGAAGGATGAACTCTTGGATAGCCAAGAGGAATTCCTTATTAAAGAAAACAAAACATGTTAAATTGAAAAATGCTTATGCTCAGAAAATAGAAAAATGTGAAAACTTAACTAAGGAGCTTAGCATTTGTCATGATCCTATTTCTAGCCTTAGGAATGAAAATGCTAGCTTAATTTCTAAGGTTAAAGAATTAAATGTTTGCAATGATTCTATTATCTGTCTTAGAGATGAGAATGATTGATTAAAAGCTAAGATAGATGAATTAAATGTTTGCAAACCCTCTACATTCACTGTTGATCATGTTTCTATTTGCACTAGTGAAAGGGATATGTGCCCTTGGGCAATTTCTATTATGTTTTGGTGATTAAGTGCCCAACACATTCAAATTAAGTTCTTATGTGCTAAATGAAGAGAAAAGTGCAAATCAAGACATGAGGTATGTTTCTAGACTTAGTACATTGTTTTGAGTACTAACATATTTTGTCTAAGTGTTAGAAACAGTGAGAAGAGGAGAAGAAAAGAACCAAAAAGACTTGGCTCGGTGAAGCCAAAACTCAGCTCAGTCTGGCACACCGGACTGTTCGGTGGTGTACCGGACAGTGTTCGGTGCGCCAGGCTGGACTCCGGTGAAAAGGCCGCTCTCGGGAAAAATTGGCGGCGTACGGATATAATTCACCGGACTGTCCGGTGGTGCACCGGACTGTCCGGTGGTGCACCAGACTGTCAGGTGAGCCAACGGTCGCCAGTGCAACGGTCGGCAGCGCAATCCGCGGGCGACGCGTGGCCCGCGCCAACGGTCGACAGGGGGCACCGGACTGTCCGGTGTGCACCGGATAGTGTCCGGTGCGCCAACTGGCCCGGAGGTGCAACGGTCGTCTGCGCCAGAAAAGGAAGGAGATCGGCATCGGACCGTCTACAGTGACTGTCCGGTGGCGCACCGGACTGTCCGGTGCACCACTCGACAGAAGGCAAGGATAGCCTTCCTTGTTGATCTTCAACGGCTCCTAGCTGCCTTGGGGCTATAAAAGGGACCCCTAGGCGCATGGAGAAGCTACCAAAAGCTTACAAGAAACATTCTAAGACTCCAAGACTCCAACTTCACGCATTCGATTCTTTGAGATAATGACTTGAGCTCCATTTGAGTTGTGAACTCCGTGCGTTGTGTTTTGAGCTCAAGTTGTGACTTGTGTGCGTGATTGTGCTGTGGATTTGAGTCTTGTGTGTGTTGCTCTTCCCTCCCTTACTTCTGTGCTTCTTTTGTGATCATCATTGTAAGGGCGAGAGGCTCCAAGTTGTGGAGATTCCTCGCAAACGGGAGAAAGATTAAGAAAGGAAAAACCGTGGTATTCAAGTTGATCATCGGATCACTTGAAAGGGGTTGAGTGCAACCCTCGTCCATTGGGACGCCACAACGTGGAAGTAGGCAAGTGTTACTTGGCTGAACCACGGGATAAAATCGCGTGTCTCTTGTGTGCTTTATCTTTGATTGTCTGTGTTCACAAGAGCTCGTTTCAAGCTACTTAGCCATTCTAACTTTTATAACTAAATTTTGTGGCTATTAGTGTTGAATTTTACAGGATCACCTATTCACCCCCCTCTAGGTGCTCTCAATTGGTATCAGAGCCGTTCTCTTCATCTAAGGGACTAATCACCCAAAGAGATGGATCCTAAGGGAAAGGGGATGGTGTTCAACGACAAGGAGAAAGAGTCCCTCTTCAACGAGCCAAGGGACGACAAGCCCACTGACTCAGGATCGAGTCACAAGAAAAGGGACGGGAAGAAGAAGAGGCGCATCAAGAAGATCATTTACTACGACAGCGACGCCTCCTCTTCTTCACCAAGAGACGACGACGATGACTCATCTAAAAAGAAACCGGTTAATCAAAACGATTCATTTTTATTCTCGTATTCCATTCAATTCTAATGCTCATTTGCTATCAATTCCACTTGGTAAACCTCCACGCTTTGATGGAGAATACTCGTTTTGGAGTCACAAAATGCGTAGTCACTTATTTTCTCTCCATCCTAGTATTTGGGAGATAGTTGAAAATGGAATGCATTTCGATAGTACGGATAACCCTGTGTTTATTAAAGAGAAATTCGAAAGAATGCACAAGCTACCACTGTTTTGCTAGCATCTTTGTGCAGGGATGAATACAACAAGGTGAGCGGCTTGGACAACGCCAAGCAAATCTGGGACACCCTCAAGATATCTCATGAGGGAAACGACGCCACCATGATCACCAAAATGGAGTTGGTGGAAGGCGAGCTGGGGAGATTTGCAATGATCAGGGGAGAGGAGCCAACGCAAACCTACAACAGGCTCAAGACCCTCATCAACAAGATTAGAAGCTATGGAAGCACAAGATGGACGAACCATGACGTCGTTCGACTTATGCTAAGGTCATTCACGGTAATTGACCGCCATCTTGTCAATCTCATTCGTGAAAACCCCAGGTACACCAAGATGACGCCCGAGGAGATACTCGAAAAATTTGTGAGCGGGCGTATGATGGTAAAGGAAGCGTGATACGTGGATGATGCTCTTAATGGCCCTCTACCCGTCTACGAGCCTCAACCCGTTGCTCTCAAAGCAACAAGCAGTAGGGAGGCGCTACCAAGCAAGGTGGCTCAAGTTGAGGCTGCCGGGCTAAACGAGGATGAGATGGCCCTAATCATCAAGCGCTTCAAGACCGCACTGAAAGGACGCAAGGAGTATCCCAACAAGAACAAAGCAAGGGGAAAGCGCTCCTATTTCAAATGCGGTAAGACTGGTCATTTCATAGCACAATGCCCCGATAATGATAATGACCAGGAACAAGAGAAGCATGGGAAGAGGGAGAAGAAGAATGTTTACAAGAAGGCGAAGGGCGAGGCGCACCTTGGCAAAGAATGGGATTTGGACTGCTCTTCATCCGACTCCGACGATGAAGGACTAGCAGCCTCGACCTTCAACAAATCTTCGCTCTTCCCCAACGAATGCCACACTTGCCTCATGGCTAAGGAAAAGAAGGTAAGTGTTCGAGATACCCCTAAGTACTCTACTTCTAGTGATGAGGATTCCTCCGATGATGAAGTAGATTACTCTACTCTATTTAAAGGATTAGATAGAGCTAAAGTATAAAAGATTAATGAATTAATTTATGCTCTAAATGAAAAGGATAGACTTTTAGAAAAGCAAGAGGATATTTTGTATGAAGAGCATGATAAATTTGTTAGTGTTCAAAAATCTCTTGCTCTAGAAACTCAGAGAAATGAAATGTTATTCTCTGAATTATCTGCTTGCCATGAATCTATCTCTAGTTTAAATATTTTGAATGATGATTTGAATGCTAAGCTAGAGGAAGCTAATAAATCTAGTTCACGTGTAGACCATGTTAGTATTTGTAATAGATGTAAGGACTTTGATGTTGATACATGTAATGAACACCTTATTGCTATTACAAAATTGAATGATGAAGTGGCAAGTCTTAATGCTCAACTTAAGACTTGCAAAAATGATTTTGATAAGTTAAAATTTGCTAGGGATTGTGACACCCCAGTGTCACCTAGGGTTTCTCTTAAAAAGCCAAACCAAGAACCATTATTTTATGTGAACCAAAGTAAGCATGAGCATCAAAATAACTTAAGTAAGAAAGAATTCACCAAGTATATGCTTAAAAGTGTCATGATCAAGACAATTGAGTCTCTTAAAGGATAAGAATGTGCAACCCTAATTAAGAACCCTAAGTGAACCCCATGAACAAAATTCAAGAAAATAAGCAAAAGGGAATGAAAAGTTTAAAACTTTGAGTTGAGCCAATTATATAAGTTAAAGTATATTTGATAAGCAACAAGATAGATTGAGAAAGCTTAGCCAAAATAATTCAAGAAAACCCCCAAATCAAGCTTCTTTTGTTGGGACTCATTGGGAATTCTGAATTTCAGAATTCTGAAATTCAGACCTTGAGCCAAAGATCAGGGATGTTCACCTTGATCCCTAACTCGAATCCTAATGGCCCCATTGACAAAATTGTGTCTAACTAACCCCTCTGTCGTGTGCCAGAAGATGGCATTGGGACGCGAGCCCTAGGCACGACAAAACTTGGGATTTGCCTCGGGTTTGGGCAGGGAGACAGACCAGATTTCCTGGCTCCATATCTCTGCAACCAGTAGGCAAAATCCTATGACCTCCACACAAGAATGGTAGCTTGTAGGGAGGAGAAGAGGTTTTGTGCACTGACCAAGGCGAGAGCAGGCTCGGATGAGCGACCACACGCGCCAGAGCTTGGGCAGAACGCACGGGCACACGTGTTCGACCCTGGTCGGCACGCCAGAGCTCGCCCAACCCGCGCGCGCGCTCGCCCCGGCGTCCGGTCAAGTCCGCCGCGCGCCCACGCCCTCGGCCGTGCCCGCCCGCGCCTATAAAGCCTCCCCGGGCGCACCTCTCTTCGCCCCGCACTCACCCTCACCGGCCAGCCACCGTTCCTTAGCTCCGGCGAGCTCATTTCCGCCCGCCATTGCCGCCAGAGCTACGGCCGCCGTGGCCAGCCCACTCCAGCCACCCTCCAGCCCAACCAGTGCTTCGGCTAGCTCCGCCAGTAGCCCGTGAAGCTTGCCAAGCCCTCGGACCCGACCGGACTTCACCGGAGGCCCGAGATCAACCTCACCGGACTTCGGTCTTCCGCCGCCGCGCGTGGACCGAGCTATCCAGTGAGTCTCCGCCCGATTCCTTTCGCTCATGTCTTCTCTGGCATCCCATGGACCTCCCTGACCTATTTGATTGAACTATCTCGCCGTGACCAGGCCGGTCTCCTCGCCGCCGACGAGCATCCCCGCCTGCGCGCGTGGACCGACCGACTCCGGCCATCTCCGACGGTGTTCCGCACACCGTTGTGATCCCCGCGACCTCCCCTTCACCCTCGGCCACTTCACCGGAACAGTCTCGCCGCCGGTAAGCCCCTCCGCCCTTTTCTTCGCCGCGGCTACTGTTTAAGGTAGAAGAAGGACCTCGGGTTAGGTTCTATAGAACCCGAGGGGTTTTTCGTAATGTCAGCGACTCATGTGAATAGTAACCTAAGGACTGATTTGCGAGGAAAACTTAGAAAAACCGCCAGGGACCCCAGTGCAAAGTGGATTTCCATTAATCAATTCTGTTATTCTTTTTAAAATAACCAGAGAACTTAGGAAATCCATAATTTGATGAAATCTTAATGAAAAGCTGTCAAACCAATTTTGCTAGCTCTGGAATATTATGATCTATCATTTAAAAATAGTAAACCCCATGCTTTCTGTTCAAAATTTTAGAGTTTAAATTTAAAAACAGAAACCCCCTAAACCTTGTTTAATTAAGGAAAATTAGTTTTTCTTTTGTGCTGAGCTTAAGAAAATTTGTAGATGCTTATACCTTAATTAGACACTGTTTAAAAATAGTAGGAGCCCCAGCATTAGAGATTATGATGTAGTTATTCATTTAAAGCCATTTTGTCCAAAACTTAGAGAAAATCAGAAAGGCCTTAGAGATTAATGAACAATGATTAGTAATATTTTTCCTAGATTACTTATGCAACAGAGAACCTAGGAAAAATGCAGAGACCATTAATTTGGACCAGTTTCTAATTAAGATGCTTTAATTAGCATTATGTAGACTGAAAATCAATTATTAGAATTGCAAAACTATAACCAAAGTGGTTAACAAAAATCCAGTGAACTTATAACCACCAGAGCCCCACTACAAAAATACAGAGCACCCCAGCCTAACTTTTTAAGTAGGGAAAATAAATACAGAATGATAATAAGGCATTTTCCCACTAAATCATGAGCAACCCCAAATAATGTGATAATGGGCAACCAAAATTTTGCTAAGTCCATGATGAGATAAACCACCAGAGAAAAATACAAACCCATGAAAAAGAAGTGAACCCATGCCTTTTGCTAGTAATTTGTGAGAAAGGCCATTTAGCTCAAATAATGCAAACCACCCCTTCCCTTAAGCAAAAGGAAGCCAAACTCCAGAATGATTGCTCTTGCACAAAATACTAGCTAAGAAAAATAAGAACTCTGTTGTTTGATGTTTTTCAAGTATAGTGGTAGTAGAAAGCACCCCTTTGGCTAGAAACCTTAAGAAAATCTTGGGGAAAGAATTAAAGGGTATTAATGACTAGAAATTTGTATCAAGTCGTGTTACAACACCTAAAAGCCAGCAAAAATACGTTTTTGAAAACTACCCACTGTTAAATAATAGTTGTAGTTCAAGGTACCCCTTCTGCCCTAAAATTTGGTAATTTTGTCCAGAGAAAACCATTCACTTTCTGAACCCCAAATTTTGAGACAGAGAATCATACACCAGTAACAAGCCACTGTAATTTTTGCAGAATTTTTGGAATTTTATAAAAGCAACTTGTAGTTCAAACCTACTCCAAAACATTAAAGAGAATAAAAGAAAAGAGAAGAATGAATAAACCTCATCCCAATAAGACTAACCCAATTTACCAAGTATACCACTAAAGGGTTTTACATAAGCAAAGTTAACTGGTTTTAACTCAAAAGATCATACATCTTTAAAGTTATAAATTCTAAAGCACATATCATATCATGCATATATCTTACGCATTGCATTCATTAGATTGTAATCTTGCCGACGGAGAGTACGTGCTCATCCCCGAGCAAGGACCTGTCCAAGAGAAGGACCAGGAGCAGGCTTCAGAGGCTGCTATTGAGGATCTCCCCGCAACCCCAGCAATTGAAGGCAAGCCCCGGTTTTATGCATAACCATGTTATTATATGCTACTTTACTACACTTAATGCTTGTAGGATTGCAATGTGCACTTAAGTGTAGGAGTTGCTTGAAACCTCTAGTTGCATGAACTTAGGATTCCTTTTTGAGATGAATACTAGTATGCTAGGTCGAGTAGCTGCTTGCTAATCAGGATCTCGGTAGAAGTCGAGTGATTTTTCTAGCACTCGCGCGAGGTCAGGAATTGATTGTATTCATCTTGATAATGGGATATATGTTGGTCCGTGGACTTGGATCCAGGGAGGATGCCATGTCCATGAGACGGGAAAAATGAATTAAGGATTAATGTGTGGATACCTGAGTCAAGCTTTTGAACGTACTAAGCACATGCCGGGAAAAATGGTAACCGGTAAACCTAGTACCTGAGTGAAGCCGGGCGCGGACTTTATCCCTCATGCGACCTGAGACAGGGTCTCCCATGCTAGCTATGGTGGGTACAAGTGCGGCCACTGCACGACGGCAGTCGGGGTCAGTGGAGCATTGTACGCCAAGGCGGTGAGGCCTGGACGCGAACGGGGAATCGATGGGGACGGTTGTCATGTGTGGGGTCGGAGTACCCTGACATGCCGTGTGTTTAGGTTTACCTTGCAAGGTTTAAAAACTCGATTCGAATCGTCTGCTTCTCGCAGCTAATGAGACTGCTTGATTCCTTGTACTGCATCGAGTAAGAAGTGAAATGTGGATTATATGAGATAACTTGTTGATTGAACTAATTGATTGTTACCATGTATGCTTAGAAGGAGCAAATCTAGCTAAGATAATGGTGGTAGAATTTGAAAAGCTAAAAGTTGATTTTAGAAACAGCTAGTGCTTTTGGCAAACCAAACCCCTCAGCCAAACAGCTGCATAGTCTAGAGGTAGAGGAGTAGACTCCTCACACCGGTTAAGTCTAGCTGAGTTTTAGTATACTCAGCCTTGCTTGTGGCACCATTTTTGCAGGTACCATGCAGGATGTAGTTGATGGTGTGACTTGGCCTACCACCCTGCCACCGGGTTGGACGGTCGAGTGGGATGTTGCTCCGGCAGGAGAGGAGCATGAGGAGTAGTGGGCTAGGCCTTGCCCATTTCCTCATTACCGACGACATCGATTATCCGCTGCACTTTAATTTGTGAACTTTACTTGCTACTCAAAAACTCCGATTTATGTAATAACTCAGTACTTAATTTGAGGTTTCCTGTTTTATTGTATTTCTTCTGTGACTCACCTTCGAGTGAGATTGTGGAGTTTGATCCTGGTTAAGTGGCTCTATCAGACTAGATCTGAGGGACTGACGGGTTATCCCAATTTAAGTGTGTTACGGCCCCTGAGGCGTGACTTAGGCACTTAAGCTGGAATAATTCGGGCGGTTCTGCCACAGCTGGTATCGGAGCAAATTCCACCACAGAGAAGGGCAATAAACCATGAATACCAATTTTCAAAATCTAAAACCTGCCTAGAAGCTACTACGGATCGTCAAGACTAGACCGCTAGACCTAGGACGAAAGGCCTTAGGCATAGAGGGAGAAATAGGTGGCTAACTAATTAGGCCCTGTGGGCCAATACTTATATTGTAGGATGCCCTAAAAAGGCACCCTATTTTCCTTTTGAGAGGCAACGTTTCTTTCCGCATGCATGCATTATAAAACATAAAGAGGAATTAAAATTGAGCTAACCCCCTTTTCTTCGAAATCATCCGGGCTCTCTTTTTCTTTTTCCTTCCACCATAATCTTTATCTTTGATTCCCTTCCGCAGATGAATTCACCCACCCCCGCCAGTGGAGGAGACTCTCGTTTCAGTTCTGACTTCCTTTCTCGCGATGGCTTTCCTTCCATTTTGTGGGAAGTGCTTAATTCCGCCGGTTACCCTACGCCCCCTTTGTACACGGTGCAGTTGTATGAGGAGCATTGGGTACCTCGTTGTCGGGTCTGGCTAACTTTGGAGGCTCATCCCCTTCAGCCGGGTTGGCGTTCTCTTGACTCTGAGACGATTGGACTCAGGACGGACGACACCGTTGAGGCAGCAGCCATGAAGACTCTGACGACTTTTTGTGGCTACCATCCCCTGGAGATGGTGATGCACCCCTTGGGACTCTTCCCCGCTGAGAAGAAGGATGATCCCATGTGGTGTAACCGCGTGAGCCATGTGAAGGATGTGTGGGCAATGTATCCTGACTTGGTTGGGAGGGTCACTGTTCAGTGCATGAGTGCGCTGTACCGCCTTCAGGCCCTTCAGAGCGATGCTATGACACTTCTTGCTAACACCACTCAGGCTGCCAAGCTCACTCTCGACAGTCGGGAAGATTTTGTGGTCGACCTATCCACAGAGTTGGTGGAAAAGGATCTGCAGGTGGAGAGGCTGAACCAGCGTATTACCACCCTGGAGCAGCAAGTGGAGATCCGAGATAACACTATTGATGTCTTGGAGAACCAGCTTCACGACGTGCAGAGGGAACTCGAGGAAGCAAATGACCACTTGGACATGCACCACCTGGAGATGGAGGCCAATGAAGCAGGAAGCGAGGGAGAAGAGGCTCCCGAGGAGCTAGGACCAGCCCCTGGTGCCAATGGGACTACCTCCGCGATACCTCCTTCACCCGTATCCAGTGTCGCTTCCACCGCTCAGGGTTAAGCAGTCGCTTTGACATTTTTAGGCGGATAGAAACCTATGCGAGCTTAGTGGTATCACATTTTGGACTAGGCTTGTGGGTACCTTCCCCTGATTAATGTAACCCTGTAAACTTTTGATATCTGTGGGATCCTTGTCACCATGTTATCTTCATTCGAACCTAATATTATGATTATGGCATTTTCCTTCCATATGAGATGATATCTTGTCGTTCGGAAATGTGAATTGGGATAACAATGGCGACAATCTCTGTTTTCAGATGGCAGCGAGGCAGCGTCGCGGGCAAAATGAGCAAGCTCCCCCGCCACCTCCTCCAGCTCCCACAGTGCAGGAGCTGATGGCCCAGCAGAATGAGATTCTGCGACAGCTCTTGCAGCGCCAGCCCCACCCTCAGCATCCTGGTGGAGGCCAGCATCAGCGACCTCCGGCTATGGCAACATACCAGGAGTTTCTGAGCACGTAGCCGCCCTTGTTCACCAAGGCAGAGGATCCGTTGGACGCCGACGTGTGGCTTCGCGTCGTCGAGTCCAAGTTTCCCCTCCTCACAGGAGACTGCCCTGATGAGGCCAAGGCTCGCTTCGCCGCACAGCAGCTTCGCGGCCCTGCTCGGACTTGGTGGGATCACTTCCGTGCTATGCTCCCCGATGATCGTGAAGTATCTTGGGAGGAATTCAAGACTGCCTTCAGAGGGCACCACATTCCAGCTGGCATTCTTGATCGGAAGTTGAACGAATTCCTGGCCCTCAATCAAGGAACCCGCACGGTACTGCAGTATGCGCAAGCCTTCAACGACTTATGCCAGTATGCAGGGTATCATGCTGATTCTGATGAAAAGAAGAGGGATCGCTTCCGCAGGGGTCTCAATACCAAGCTGCGGGAACGACTCAACACTGTCCGGGCCGATAGCTTCAATGAGTTGGTCAACATGGCCATCTCTCAGGAGGATTGCATTGTTGCTCACCGAGCAGAGAAGAAGAGGAAGGCACCAATGGCAGCACCATCCGCTCAGGCTCAGAGGTTCCGGATTGTTTCTCACAATCAGAGCAGGGGTTTTCAGTAGCAGGCAGGCAGATGGGTGATCAGGCCACCTCAGTAGCAGCAGCAGCCGGCACCCAACCGCTATCCAGCTCCCGCCCCAAGAAACAATCAGCCTCCGCAGCAGCAGCAGTTCCGCCAGGGCAATGGGAACAAGTGTTTCACTTGTGGCAATGTGGGCCACTATGCCAAGAATTGTCCCAGGAACCAGCAGAGGCAGATCCCAGCACCAAATCAAGACAAGGGAAGAAAGCAGAAGGTGCAAGTCAGGCAAGGGAAGCTCAACTTCACTGCTCTAGAGGAAGTGCCAGAAGGAGCTCCTATCATGACCGGTACCTTTTCAGTTTATAATCAACCTGCTTTAATTCTGTTTGATTCTGGTGCATCTCATAGTTTCATTAGCCAAAAGTTCAGTGCTAATTGCAAACTGCCATTCTCTCACTCAAAAGGGTCATTCATGATAGTCACACATGGGGGTAAAATTGCAACTAATCAATTAAACCAAAGTGTGCCTATTCAACTGGGAAGCCACATTATCAAAACCACTCTTCTTGTGTTGGGATTGGAAAATGTGGACATTATTCTAGGAGCAAATTGGATGACCTTGCACCAAGTTGTGCTCGACGTAGCCAGTCGTACCGTGGAAGTTAATTCTCCCTTCTGCGGGAATTTCACTTTGATTCTGCCTAGTCAGGGTTCTTCTCAGTCATGTGCTTTCTCTATGACGGAGTTACCCCTGAAGAAGATCCCAGTGGTCTGTGAGTATGCAGATGTCTTTCCTGATGAATTGCCAGGAATGCCACCGGACCGGGATATTGAGTTCGCCATCGAGTTGCAACCGGGAACGGCCCCAATTTCCAAGAGGCCCTACCGAATACCACCCGCTGAGTTGGCAGAGTTGAAGAAGCAGTTGCAAGAGTTGCTGGATAAGGGATTTATTCGCCCAAGCACTTCGCCTTGGGGCTGTCCAGCACTGTTTGTGAAGAAGAAGGATGAAAGCTTGAGGCTGTGTATAGATTACCGCCCTCTTAATGTGGTAACTATCAAGAACAAGTATCCTTTGCCTCGTATTGATGTTCTCTTTGACCAGTTGGTCGGGGCCAAGGTGTTTTCCAAGATAGACCTTCGCTCTGGCTACCATCAGATCAAAATACGAGCAAGTGATATTCCGAAGACGGCATTCTCAACCAGATATGGGCTATATGAATTCTTGGTGATGTCATTCGGGCTGACAAATGCACCAGCATATTTCATGTATCTGATGAATTCTGTTTTCATGCCAGAATTGGACAAGTTCGTGGTGGTTTTCATCGATGATATTCTGGTGTACTCAAGGAACGAAGAAGAACATGCCGGGCATTTGCATGTAGTACTTCAACGTCAGCGAGATCACCACCTTTATGCCAAGTTATCCAAATGTGATTTTTGGCTAAAGGAAATCAAATTCTTGGGTCACACTATCTCTCAGGCTGGAATAGCTGTTGATCCTGATAAAGTGCAAGAGGTGATGAACTGGAGGCCACCAACGACTGTTCGCCAGATTCGGAGTTTTCTGGGATTGGCTGGTTATTACCGAAGATTTATTCCGGACTTCTCTCGAATTGCGAAGCCTATTACTGAGTTGCTGAAGAAAGAGGTCAAGTTTGTGTGGAGTCAGAAGTGCGAAGATGCCTTCCATGCGTTAAGGCAACATCTGACCACAGCACCAGTATTGGCGCAACCCGACAGCAGCAAGCCTTTTGACGTGTATTGCGATGCCTCTGGCACCGGGCTAGGTTGTGTCTTGATGCAAGACAACCGAGTCATTGCTTATGCCTCAAGAGCACTCAGGCCTCATGAGCAAAATTATCCTACTCATGACCTGGAGTTAGCAGCAGTGGTTCATGCATTGAAGATGTGGAGGCACTATCTAATGGGAACCCATTGCAACATCTTCACTGATCATAAGAGCCTTAAGTACATTTTTACTCAGGCTGATCTCAACATGAGGCAGAGAAGATGGCTAGAGCTGATCAAGGATTATGACCTGGAGGTACATTATCACCCAGGGAAAGCTAATGTGGTAGCAGATGCCTTGAGTCGGAAGTTGCAATGCAACTGTATTCTGATGGATTCTCATGTTAACACCTTGTGTGATGAGTTGAGCAAGATGCAGATTGAAGTGATTCCTTCTGGTTCTTTGTCTCACATTGCTGTTGAGCCAGCTTTGCAAGACCAGATTATCATGGCCCAGCTCAGTGACAAGGGAGTGCAAATTATCAAGAAGAATCTCCATCAGAAGGTTGAGAAGTATAATTGTTTCCGCCAGGATGAGAAGGGTGTGTTATGGTTCAAAAGCAGATTGGTAATTCCTAAGGACCAGGATCTCAAGAAGAAAATTTTGGATGAGGCTCATCTCTCCAAATTCTCTATGCATCCGGGAAGCACCAAGATGTACCATGATTTGAAGCTTTTGTACTGGTGGACCAGAATGAAGAGGGAGATAGCCCAGTATGTATCAGAGTGTGACACCTGTCAGAGGATAAAGGCAAGCCACTTGAAGTCCGCTGGAGCTTTGCAACCACTGTCCGTACCTTCGTGGAAGTGGGACGACATCAGCATGGATTTCATTGTGGGTCTACCCAACACCTCTCGTCATCATGATTCGATTTGGGTTATTGTGGACCGATTGACGAAAGTGGCACATTTTCTTCCTGTGCACACCACTGATAAGGCTCAGAAGTATGCAGAATTGTATATCGACCGGATCGTGTGTTTGCATGGATTACCTCGGACCATTGTTTCTGACCGAGGAGCCCAATTTGTTGCCAGATTTTGGGAACAATTGCAAGAGTCTTTGGGAACTAAGCTAATCAGGAGTTCAGCTTACCACCCACAGACTGATGGTCAGACGGAAAGGGTAAACCAGATTCTGGAGGATATGCTGAGAGCTTGTGCGATCGATTGTGGCAAGAACTGGGATAAGCACCTCTCCTTGGCAGAGTTTGCTTATAACAATAGTTATCAATCCAGCCTAAAGATGGCACCTTTTGAAGCTCTCTATGGAAGAAGGTGCAGGACACCACTCAATTGGTCTCAGCCTGGTGAAAGAGAAGTTTTTGGACCTGATTTGGTGACTGAAGCCGAAAGGAAGGTCAAGTTAATCAGGAAGAATCTAGAAGCTGCTCAGGCCAGGCAGAAGAGCTATCATGATAGAAGAAGGAAACCTCTCCAGTTCGAGGTGGGAAGTTTTGTATACCTCAAGGTATCACCCACCAAGGGAGTGCAGAGGTTTGGGATCAAAGGCAAGCTAGCCCCTCGTTACATTGGACCTTATGAGATCATAGAAGCATGTGGACCCGTGGCATACAAGTTGAAGTTACCTTCAAAGATGTCTGCCATTCACAGCGTATTCCATGTATCTCAGCTGAAGAAGTGTGTTCGATTGCCGACTGAGATCATAGCAGAGCCAGAATTGGAGATAGAGCCAGATCTCTCGTACCAAGAGTACCCCTCCAAGATTCTGGACTGCAAGGAAAGATCAACTCGGGCTAAATCAATCAAGATGTTCAAGGTCCAGTGGAGTAATCACTCAGAGGAGGAAGCTACTTGGGAAACCGAGGAATTCTTAAGATCCAACTTCCCCGATTGCCTACCTAAGGAAGCTGGTATGTAATCACCCCCAACCCCTCCTCCTGCCTTTCGAATCTAATTTCCAAAAATATGATCTTAATTCAGAATGAAGTGACTATAAAGTAAAACTTAAAAGGACATTCGAAGAGCAGTTTTGCCCTAATAATAACAATCCCCACCCTTTTCCTATCAGTCTCACCCTTCGCTTCACCTCGAAAGGACTCTGGCCCGAATCTCGGGACGAGATTCCTTTAAGGGGGGAAGGCTGTGACACCCCAGTGTCACCTAGGGTTTCTCTTAAAAAGCCAAACCAAGAACCATTATTTTATGTGAACCAAAGTAAGCATGAGCATCAAAATAACTTAAGTAAGAAAGAATTCACCAAGTATATGCTTAAAAGTGTCATGATCAAGACAATTGAGTCTCTTAAAGGATAAGAATGTGCAACCCTAATTAAGAACCCTAAGTGAACCCCATGAACAAAATTCAAGAAAATAAGCAAAAGGGAATGAAAAGTTTAAAACTTTGAGTTGAGCCAATTATATAAGTTAAAGTATATTTGATAAGCAACAAGATAGATTGAGAAAGCTTAGCCAAAATAATTCAAGAAAACCCCCAAATCAAGCTTCTTTTGTTGGGACTCATTGGGAATTCTGAATTTCAGAATTCTGAAATTCAGACCTTGAGCCAAAGATCAGGGATGTTCACCTTGATCCCTAACTCGAATCCTAATGGCCCCATTGACAAAATTGTGTCTAACTAACCCCTCTGTCGTGTGCCAGAAGATGGCATTGGGACGCGAGCCCTAGACACGACAAAACTTGGGATTTGCCTCGGGTTTGGGCAGGGAGACAGACCAGATTTCCTGGCTCCATATCTCTGCAACCAGTAGGCAAAATCCTATGACCTCCACACAAGAATGGTAGCTTGTAGGGAGGAGAAGAGGTTTTGTGCACTGACCAAGGCGAGAGCAGGCTCGGATGAGCGACCACACGCGCCAGAGCTTGGGCAGAACGCACGAGCACACGTGTTCGACCCTGGTCGGCACGCCAGAGCTCGCCCAACCCGCGCGCGCGCTCGCCCCGGCGTCCGGTCAAGTCCGTCGCGCGCCCACGCCCTCGGCCATGCCCGCCCGCGCCTATAAAGCCTCCCCGGGCGCACCTCTCTTCGCCCCGCACTCACCCTCACCGGCCAGCCACCGTTCCTTAGCTCCGGCGAGCTCATTTCCGCCCGCCATTGCCGCCAGAAATACGGCCGCCGTGGCCAGCCCACTCCAGCCACCCTCCAGCCCAACCAGTGCTTCGGCTAGCTCCGCCAGTAGCCCGTGAAGCTTGCCAAGCCCTCGGACCCGACCGGACTTCACCGGAGGCCCGAGATCAACCTCACCGGACTTCGGTCTTCCGCCGCCGCGCGTGGACCGAGCTATCCAGTGAGTCTCCGCCCGATTCCTTTCGCTCATGTCTTCTCTGGCATCCCGTGGACCTCCCTGACCTATTTGATTGAACTATCTCGCCGTGACCAGGCCGGTCTCCTCGCCGCCGACGAGCATCCCCGCCTGCGCGCGTGGACCGACCGACTCCGGCCATCTCCGACGGTGTTCCGCACACCGTTGTGATCCCCGCGACCTCCCCTTCACCCTCGGCCACTTCACCGGAACAGTCTCGCCGCCGGTAAGCCCCTCCGCCCTTTTCTTCGCCGCGGCTACTGTTTAAGGTAGAAGAAGGACCTCGGGTTAGGTTCTGTAGAACCCGAGGGGTTTTTCGTAATGTCAGCGACTCATGTGAATAGTAACCTAAGGACTGATTTGCGAGGAAAACTTAGAAAAACCGCCAGGGACCCTAGTGCAAAGTGGATTTCCATTAATCAATTCTGTTATTCTTTTTAAAATAACCAGAGAACTTAGGAAATCCATAATTTGATGAAATCTTAATGAAAAGTTGTCAAACCAATTTTGCTAGCTCTGGAATATTATGATCTATCATTTAAAAATAGTAAACCCCATGCTTTCTGTTCAAAATTTTAGAGTTTAAATTTAAAAACAGAAACCCCCTAAACCTTGTTTAATTAAGGAAAATTAGTTTTTCTTTTGTGCTGAGCTTAAGAAAATTTGTAGATGCTTATACCTTAATTAGACACTGTTTAAAAATAGTAGGAGCCCCAGCATTAGAGATTATGATGTAGTTATTCATTTAAAGCCATTTTGTCCAAAACTTAGAGAAAATCAGAAAGGCCTTAGAGATTAATGAACAGTGATTAGTAATATTTTTCCTAGATTACTTATGCAACAGAGAACCTAGGAAAAATGCAGAGACCATTAATTTGGACCAGTTTCTAATTAAGATGCTTTAATTAGCATTATGTAGACTGAAAATCAATTATTAGAATTGCAAAACTATAACCAAAGTGGTTAACAAAAATCCAGTGAACTTATAACCACCAGAGCCCCACTACAAAAATACAGAGCACCCCAGCCTAACTTTTTAAGTAGGGAAAATAAATACAGAATGATAATAAGGCATTTTCCCACTAAATCATGAGCAACCCCAAATAATGTGATAATAGGCAACCAAAATTTTGCTAAGTCCATGATGAGATAAACCACCAGAGAAAAATACAAACCCATGAAAAAGAAGTGAACCCATGCCTTTTGCTAGTAATTTGTGAGAAAGGCCATTTAGCTCAAATAATGCAAACCACCCCTTCCCTTAAGCAAAAGGAAGCCAAACTCCAGAATGATTGCTCTTGCACAAAATACTAGCTAAGAAAAATAAGAACTCTGTTGTTTGATGTTTTTCAAGTATAGTGGTAGTAGAAAGCACCCCTTTGGCTAGAAACCTTAAGAAAATCTTGGGGAAAGAATTAAAGGGTATTAATGACTAGAAATTTGTATCAAGTCGTGTTACAACACCTAAAGCCAGCAAAAATAAGTTTTTGAAAACTACCCACTGTTAAATAATAGTTGTAGTTCAAGGTACCCCTTCTGCCCTAAAATTTGGTAATTTTGTCCAGAGAAAACCATTCACTTTATGAACCCCAAATTTTGAGACAGAGAATCATACACCAGTAACAAGCCACTGTAATTTTTGCAGAATTTTTGGAATTTTATAAAAGCAACTTGTAGTTCAAACCTACTCCAAAACATTAAAGAGAATAAAAGAAAAGAGAAGAAGGAATAAACCTCATCCCAATAAGACTAACCCAATTTACCAAGTATACCACTAAAGGGTTTTACATAAGCAAAGTTAACTGGTTTTAACTCAAAAGATCATACATCTTTAAAGTTATAAATTCTAAAGCACATATCATATCATGCATATATCTTACGCATTGCATTCATTAGATTGTAATCTTGCCGACGGAGAGTACGTGCTCATCCCCGAGCAAGGACCTGTCCAAGAGAAGGACCAGGAGCAGGCTTCAGAGGCTGCTATTGAGGATCTCCCCGCAACCCCAGCAATTGAAGGCAAGCCCCGGTTTTATGCATAACCATGTTATTATATGCTACTTTACTACACTTAATGCTTGTAGGATTGCAATGTGCACTTAAGTGTAGGAGTTGCTTGAAACCTCTAGTTGCATGAACTTAGGATTCCTTTTTGAGATGAATACTAGTATGCTAGGTCGAGTAGCTGCTTGCTAATCAGGATCTCGGTAGAAGTCGAGTGATTTTTCTAGCACTCGCGCGAGGTCAGGAATTGATTGTATTCATCTTGATAATGGGATATATGTTGGTCCGTGGACTTGGATCCAGGGAGGATGCCATGTCCATGAGACGGGAAAAATGAATTAAGGATTAATGTGTGGATACCTGAGTCAAGCTTTTGAACGTACTAAGCACATGCCGGGAAAAATGGTAACCGGTAAACCTAGTACCTGAGTGAAGCCGGGCGCGGACTTTATCCCTCATGCGACCTGAGACAGGGTCTCCCATGCTAGCTATGGTGGGTACAAGTGTGGCCACTGCACGACGGCAGTCAGGGTCAGTGGAGCATTGTACGCCAAGGCGGTGAGGCCTGGACGCGAACGGGGAATCGATGGGGACGGTTGTCATGTGTGGGGTCGGAGTACCCTGACATGCCGTGTGTTTAGGTTTACCTTGCAAGGTTTAAAAACTCGATTCGAATCGTCTGCTTCTCGCAGCTAATGAGACTGCTTGATTCCTTGTACTGCATCGAGTAAGAAGTGAAATGTGGATTATATGAGATAACTTGTTGATTGAACTAATTGATTGTTACCATGTATGCTTAGAAGGAGCAAATCTAGCTAAGATAATGGTGGTAGAATTTGAAAAGCTAAAAGTTGATTTTAGAAACAGCTAGTGCTTTTGGCAAACCAAACCCCTCAGCCAAACAGCTGCATAGTCTAGAGGTAGAGGAGTAGACTCCTCACACCGGTTAAGTCTAGCTGAGTATTAGTATACTCAGCCTTGCTTGTGGCACCATTTTTGCAGGTACCATGCAGGATGTAGTTGATGGTGTGACTTGGCCTACCACCCTGCCACCGGGTTGGACGGTCGAGTGGGATGTTGCTCCGGCAGGAGAGGAGCATGAGGAGTAGTGGGCTAGGCCTTGCCCATTTCCTCATTACCGACGACATCGATTATCCGCTGCACTTTAATTTGTGAACTTTACTTGCTACTCAAAAACTCCGATTTATGTAATAACTCAGTACTTAATTTGAGGTTTCCTGTTTTATTGTATTTCTTCTGTGACTCACCTTCGAGTGAGATTGTGGAGTTTGATCCTGGTTAAGTGGCTCTATCAGACTAGATCTGAGGGACTGACGGGTTATCCCAATTTAAGTGTGTTACGGCCCATGAGGCGTGACTTAGGCACTTAAGCTGGAATAATTCGGGCGGTTCTGCCACAGGGATGCCTACACAATTGGTAGACACCCCTCTATTAAGGATGGACTTGGTTTTGGAAAGGAAACCAAGAACTTAACAAGCCAAAAGGCTCCCATTCTTAATAAGGAGAAAGGGAAGGCTCCTATGGCTAGTAGTTCTCAAAAATGTCATGCTTACATTTATAATATAAAGTTTTCTAGGAATGCTCATAGGGGTTATGTTCATAATACTTTTGATTCACATGCTATGTTTGCCTCTAGCCCTACTTTTGTGCATGGTAGAAGTAGGCCTAGGAGAAATCATGTTGTGCATCATGTGCCTAGGAAAGTGTGCAATGAACCTTCTACCATTTACCATGCTTGCAATACTTCATTTGCGCTTCTATGTAAGAATGAAAAAGTAGTTGTTAGAAAGTTGGGATCCAAATGCAAGGGAGACAAGACTTGCATTTGGGTTCCAAAGGCTATTGTGACTAACCTTGTAGGACCCAACAAGAGTTGGGTACCTAAAACCCAAGTGTAAATTGCCTTGCAGGTTTATGCATCCAGGGGCTCAAGCTGGATTATCGACAGCGGATGCACAAACCACATGACGGGGGAGAAGAAGATGTTCACCTCCTACATCAAGAACAAGGATTCCCAGGATTCGATCATCTTTGGAGATGGTAACCAAGGCAAGGTTAAAGGATTGGGAAAGATAGTCATTTCATCCGAGCATTCTATATCCAATGTGTTCTTAGTTGAATCGCTCGGGTACAACTTATTGTCTGTGAGTCAATTATGTAACATGGGTTATAATTGTCTATTTACCAATATAGATGTATCTGTCTTTAGAAGGAGTGATGGTTCATTAGCGTTTAAGGGTGTACTAGACGGCAAACTCTACTTAGTTGATTTTTCGAAAGAGGAGGCCGATCTAGATGCATGCTTAATAGCTAAGACTAGTATGGGCTGGCTGTGGCATCACCGTCTAGCACATGTTGGGATGAAGAACCTTCATAAACTTCTAAAGGGAGAACATGTGTTAGGACTAACCAATGTATGTTTCGAAAAAGATAGACCTTGTGCAGCTTGTCAGGCAGGGAAACAGGTGGGAAGCACTCATCACAACAACAATGTGATGACAACATCGAGACCACTGGAGCTTCTTCACATGGACCTCTTCGGACCCGTCGCCTACCTTAGCATCAGGGGAAGTAAGTATGGTTTAGTAATTGTTGATGATTTTTCCCGCTTCACTTGGGTGTTCTTTTTGCAGGATAAATCAAAAACCCAAGGGACCCTAAAGCGCTTTCTAAGGAGGGCTCAAAACGAATTTGAGCTCAAGGTGAAAAAGATAAGATGCGACAACGGGTCCGAGTTCAAGAACCTGCAAGTAGAGGAGTATCTTGAGGAAGAAGGCGTCAAGCACGAGTTCTCCGCTCCCTACACACCACAGCAAAACAGTGCGGTAAAGAGAAAGAACAGGACGCTTATCGACAAGGCGAGGACGATGCTTGGAGAATTCAAGACGCCCGAGCGGTTTTGGTCGGAAGCTGTAAACATAGCTTGCCACGCCATAAATCAGCTCTACCTACATCGCCTCCTCAAGAAGACCTCCTATGAACTCCTTACCGGTAACAAACCCAATGTTTCTTACTTTCGTGTATTTGGGAGCAAATGCTACATTTTAGTGAAGAAAGGTAGACATTCCAAATTTGCTCCCAAAGCTGTAGAAGGGTTTTTACTAGGATATGACTCAAATACAAAGGCATATAGGGTCTTCAACAAATCATCGGGTTTGGTTGAAGTCTCTAGCAATGTTGTATTTGATGAGACTAATGGCTCTCCAAGAGAGCAAGTTGATCTTGATGACATAGATGAAGATGATGTTCCGACGACCGCAATGCGCACTATAGCGATAGGTGATGTGCGACCACAGGAACAACAAGAGCAAGATCAGCCATCTTCCTCAACAATAGTGCATTCCCCAACTCAAGATGATGGACAGGTTCCTCAAGAAGAGGCGTGTGATCAAGGGGAGCACAAGAAGAGCAAGTTATGGAGGAAGAAGCACCATTGGCCCCTCCAACTCAAGTCCGAGCGACGATCCAAAAAAAATCACCTTGTTGATTAGATTCTGGGTGACATAAGCAAGGGAGTAACAACTCGCTCACGTTTAGCTAATTTTTGTGAGCATTACTCGTTTGTCTCTTCTATTGAGCCTTTTAGGGTAGAAGAGGCCTTGCAGGATCTGGACTGGGTGTTGGCCATGCAGGAAGAGCTCAACAACTTCAAGAGGAATGAAGTTTGGAGCCTGGTGCCACGTCCAAAGCAAAACGTTGTGGGAACCAAGTGGGTGTTCCGCAACAAGCAAGACGAGCACGGAGTGGTGACAAGAAACAAGGCTCGACTTGTGGCAAAAGGTTATGCCCAAGTCGCAGGTTTGGATTTCGAGGAGACTTTTGCGCCTGTGGCTAGGCTAGAGTCTATTCAAATATTATTAGCCTATGCCGCTCACTACTCTTTCAGGTTGTTTCAAATGTATGTGAAGAGCGCTTTCCTCAACGGACCGATCAAGGAGGTATACGCTGAACAACCCCCTGGCTTTGAGGATGACAGGTATCCCGACCATGTATTTAAGCTCTCTAAGGCGCTCTATGGACTTAAGCAAGCCCCAAGAGCATGATATGAATGCGTTAGGTATTTCTTAATTGCTAATGCTTTCAAGGTTGGGAAAGCCGATCCCACTCTTTTCACTAAGACTTGTGATGGTGATCTTTTTGTGTGCCAAATTTATGTCGATGACATAATATTTGGTTCTACTAACCAAAAGTCTTGTGAGGAGTTTAGCAGGGTGATGACTCAAAAGTTTGAGATGTCGATGATGGGCGAGTTGAACTACTTCCTTGGGTTCCAAGTGAAGCAACTCAAGGACGGCACCTTCATCTCACAAACGAAGTACACTCAAGATCTTCTCAAGCGGTTTGGGATGAAGGACGCCAAGCCCGCACCGATGGGAACTGACGGGCATGTAGACCTCAACAAAGGAGGTAAGTCCATTGATCAAAAGGCATATTGGTCTATGATAGGGTCATTACTTTATTTATGTGCTAGTAGACCGGATATTATGCTTAGCGTATGCATGTGTGCTAGATATCAATCCGACCCAAGGGAATGTCACCTTGTGTCCGTTAAGCGGATTCTTAGATATTTTGTTGCTACGCCTTGCTTCGGGATCTGGTATCCAAAGGGGTCTACCTTTGACTTGATTGGATACTCAGACTCCGATTATGCTGGATGCAAGGTTGATAGGAAGAGTACATCAGGGATGTGCCAATTCCTAGGAAGGTCCATGTTGTCTTGGAGCTCAAAGAAACAAACCTCCATTGCCCTATCCACTGCTGAGGCCGAGTATGTTGCCGCAGGACAGTGTTGCGCGCAACTACTTTGGATGAGGCAAACCCTCCAGGACTTTGGCTACAATCTGAGCAAAGTCCCACTCCTATGTGACAATGAGAGTGCAATCCGCATGGCGGATAATCCTGTTGAACACAGCCGCACTAAGCACATAGACATCCGGCATCACTTTTTGAGAGACCACCAGCAAAAGGGAGATATCGAGGTTTTCCATATTAGCATCGAGAACCAGCTAACTGATATCTTTACCAAGCCGCTAGATGAGAAAACCTTTTGCATGTTGCGTAGTGAGCTAAATGTCTTAGATTCACGTAACTTGGATTGATCTATAACATACATGTATTTTATGCCTTTGATCATGTTACTTCATGCATTTATATGTAATTTGTTGCTTATTTATAGTGCTCAAGTTGTGCAAGGGATCCCCGGACCTCACAAGTCCATGTGTGAATGATGCACATATTTAGGGGGAGAAGTGCTACAACCTGACCCTTTGAGACTAACCCTTGTGTTTGAGTATACTTGATGTAGTCTCAAAGGTGAATTGAAAGGGAAAGGTGAACTTGGACCATGCAAAGACTTCCACTGCACTCTGGTATTAGTGTACTCACCTCCAAGTTCATACTTATGCTCTCAGTGCCTTTTTGCTCTTAAGTGACAATTTTGGTGAGGCAATGGGGTTAAAGGGCCAAGAATGATCTCGTTTTGGTGCTTAATGCCAAAGGGGGAGAAATTAAGGCCAAAGCAAATGGATCAGCTACCACTAGTGAATTATGAAAACAATAGAGTTAGAACTTTTGATTTGTCCAAAATGCTCTTATTGCAAAATTTGGCCTCTTGTGGGGGAGAATTTTTTATTATGGCAAAAAGGGGGAGTTTTTTGGCACTTGAACATTTTTTCCATTGGAATATCTCTCTTTGTGCCTAAACAAGTGTGTTTGACTTAGACATAGGAAAATGAATTTGATCCAAGTGGTGGCAAAGAATGATCCAAATATGTTAAAACTTGTGCAAAGACAATTTTGTTCTCAATTGCATTGATGTTGCACTTCTTTTGGTTGCTTTTGGATGTGTTGGCATAAATCACCATAAAGGGGGAGATTGAAAGGGAAATGTGCCCTTGGGCAATTCCTATTATGTTTTGGTGATTAAGTGCCCAACACATTCAAATTAAGTTCTTATGTGCTAAATGAAGAGAAAAGTGTAAATCAAGACATGAGGTATGTTTCTAGACTTAGTACATTGTTTTGAGTACTAACATATTTTGTCTAAGTGCTAGAAACAGTGAGAAGAGGAGAAGAAAAGAACCAAAAAGACTTGGCTCGGTGAAGCCAAAACTCAGCTCAGTCTGGCACACCGGACTGTCCGGTGGTGCACCGCACAGTGTCCGGTGCGCCAGGCTGGACTCCGGTGAAAAGGCCGCTCTCGGGAAAAATCAGCGGCGTACGACTATAATTCACCAGACTGTCCGGTGGTGCACCGGACTGTCCGGTGAGCCAACGGTCGCCAGCGCAACGGTCGGCCGCGCAATCCGCGGGAGTCGAGTGGCCCGCTCCAACGGCCGGCAGGGGGCACCGGACAGTGTTTGGTGTGCCAACTGGCCCGGAGGTGCAACAGTCGTTTGCGCCAGAAAAGGGAGGAGATCGGCACCGGACCGTCTATAGTGACTGTCCGATGGCGCATCGGACTGTCCGGTGCGCCACTCGACAGAAAGCAAGGATAGCCTTCCTTGTTGATCTTCAACGACTCCTAGCTGCCTTGGGGCTATAAAAGGGTCCCCTAGGCGCATGGAGAAGCTACCAAAAGCTTACAAGAAACATTCTAAGACTCCAACTTCACGCATTCATTTCTTTGAGATAGTGACTTGAGCTCCATTTGAGTTGTGAACTCCGTGCGTTGTGTTTTGAGCTCAAGTTTTGACTTGTGTGCGTGATTGTGCTGTGGATTTGAGTCTTGTGTGTGTTGCTCTTCCCTCCCTTACTTCTGTGCTTCTTTTGTGATCTTCATTGTAAGGGCGAGAGGCTCCAAGTTGTGGAGATTCCTCGCAAACGGGAGAAAGATTAAGAAAGAAAAAACCGTGGTATTCAAGTTGATCATCGGATCACTTGAAAGGGGTTGAGTGCAACCCTCGTCCATTGGGACGCTACAACGTGGAAGTAGGCAAGTGTTACTTGTTCGAACCACAGGATAAAATCGCGTGTCTCTTGTGTGCTTTATCTTTGATTGTCTATGTTCATAAGAGCTCGTTTCAAGCTACTTAGCTGTTCTAACTTTCATAACTAAGTTTTGTGGCTATTAGTGTTGAATTTTACAGGATCACATATTCACCCCCCCTCTAGGTGCTCTCAACTAGATGTAGAGATATTAATATAGAAGCTATGGATGATCACCTTGCTATGATTAAACAACAAAATGATCACATAGCTAAATTAACTACAAAAATTAATGAGCATGAACTTCAAAATAAAAAATTTAAATTTGCTAGAAGCATGCTCTATAATGGGAGACACCCTGGTATTAAGGATAGCATTGGTTTCCAACAGGGGAGCAATGTCAAGCTTAATGCCCCTAAAAGATTATCTAATTTTGTAAAGGGCAAGGCACCCATGGTTCAAGATAATGAGGGTTACATTCTATATCCTGCTAATTATCCTGAGCACAAAATTAGGAGAATTCATGCTAGGAAACCTCATAACATTTCTCACCATGCATTTATGTATAAAAATGAGGCTTCTAGCTCTAGGCATTCTACACATGTTAAAATGCCTAAAAAGAAAACTCCTGCTGCATCAAATGAACGTAACATTTCATTTAAGACTTTTGATGCATCTTATGTTTTAACTAACAAATCAGGCAAAGTAGTTGCCAAATATGTTGGGGGCAAACACAAGAGCTCCAAGACTTGTGTTTGGGTACCCAAGGTGCTTGTTTCTAATGTGAAAGGACCCAAGACCGTTTGGGTACCTAAGAACAAGAACTAAAATTGTTTTGTAGGTTTATGCATCCGGTGGTTCAAGTTGGATAATCGATAGCGGGTGCACAAACCACATGACGGGGGAGAAAAGGATGTTCTCCTCCTATGAGAAAAACGAAGATCCCCAACGAGCTATCACATTTGGGGATGGAAATCAAGGTTTGGTCAAAAGACTTGGTAAAATTTCTATATCACCTAACCATTCTATTTCCAATGTTTTTCTTGTAGATTCTTTAGATTACAATTTGATTTCCGTTTCTCAATTATCCAAAATGGGCTACAACTGTCTATTTACAGATATAGGTGATACTGTCTTTAGAAGGAGTGATGATTCAGTAGCATTTAAGGGAGTGTTAGAGGGTCAGCTATACTTAGTTGATTTTAACAAAGCTGAACTTGACACTTGCTTAATTGCTAAGACTAATATGGGTTGGCTCTGGCATCGCCGACTAGCCCATGTTGGGATGAAGAATCTTCACAAACTTCTAAAGGGGGAACACATTTTAGGACTAACAAATGTTCATTTTGAGAAAGATAGGGTTTGTAGCGCATGTTAAGCAGGAAAGCAAGTTGGTACTCATCATCCACACAAGAACATCATGACGACCGATAGGCCGCTTGAGCTACTCCACATGGATTTATTCGGCACAATCGCTTGCATAAGCATCGGCAGGAGTAAGTATTGTCTTGTAATTGTGGATGATTATTCTCGCTTCACTTGGGTATTCAATTTGCAGGAAAAAACTCAAACCCAAGAGACCTTAAAAGGATTCTTAAGATGGGCTCAAAACGAGTTTGGATTAAGGATCAAAAAGATAAGAAGCGACAATGGAACGGAGTTCAAGAACTCAAAAATTGAAGGCTTTCTTGAGGATGAGGGCATCAAGCATGAGTTCTCTTCTCCCTACACACCTCAACAAAATGGTGTAGTCGAGAGGAAGAATAGAACTCTACTGGACATGGCAAGGACCATGCTTGATGAGTACAAGACACCGGGCTGGTTTTGGGCTGAGGCGATTAACACCGCCTGCTACTCCATCAACCGGCTCTACCTTCACCGAATCCTCAAGAAGACATCATATGAACTCCTCACCGGTAAAAAGCCCAATGTTTCATATTTTAGAGTCTTTGGTAGCAAATGTTTTATTCTTATTCAAAGAGGTAGAAAATCTAAATTTGCTCCTAAGGCTGTAGAAGGCTTTTTACTTGGTTATGACTCAAACACAAGGGCATATAGAGTCTTCAACAAATCCATTGGATTAGTTGAAGTTTCTTGTGACATTGTGTATGATGGGACTAATGGCTCCCAAGTGGAGCAAGTTGATCTTGATGAATTAGATGATAAAGAGGCTCCGTGCGTCGCGCTAAGGAACATGTCCATTGGGGATGTGTGTCCTAAGGAATCCAAAGAGCCTACTCAAGCACAAGATCAACTGACATCTTCCATGCAAGCATCTCCACCAACTCAAGATGAGGAACAGGCTCAAGATGATGAAAATGAAGATCAAGAGGATGAGCCACGTCAAGTGGAGGACAATGATCAAGGGGGAGATGATAATGTTAAAGACAAGGTAGATTATCAAAAAATTTAGGGTCAAAGACCGCCACACCCAAGAGTCCACCAAGCAATTCAACGAGATCACCCCGTTAACTCCATCCTTGGCGATATTCATAAGGGGTAACCACTAGATCTCGAGTTGCACATTTTTGTGAACATTACTCCTTTGTGTCCTCTATTGAGCCTTACAGGATAGAGGATGCACTAAGAGATCTGGATTGGGTGCTGGCAATGCAAGAGGAGCTCAACAACTTCACGAGGAATGAGGTATAGCATTTAGTTCCACGTCCTAATAAAAATGTTGTAGGTACCAAGTGGGTATTCCGCAACAAGCAAGATGAGCATGGTGTGGTGACAAGAAACAAAGCCCGACTTGTGGCCAAGGGTTATTCACAAGTCGAAGGTTTGGATTTCGATGAAACTTATGCACCTGTAGCTAGGATTGAGTCAATTCGTATATTACTTGCCTATGCTACTTACCATGGCTTCAAGCTTTATCAAATGGACGTGAAAAGTGCCTTCCTCAATGGACCTATCAAGGAAGAGGTCTATATTAAGCAACCTCCCGACTTTGAAGATAGTGAGTACCCTAACCATGTTTATAAACTCTCAAAGGCGCTTTATGGGCTCAAGCAAGCCCCAAGAGCATGGTATGAATGCCTGCGAGATTTTCTAATCACTAATGGATTCAAAGTCGGAAAAGCCAATCCTACACTCTTTACTAAAACTGTTGCAAAAGATTTGTTTGTATGCCAAATTTATGTTGATGATATTATATTTGTGTCTACTAACAAATCTACTTGTGAAGAGTTTAGTAGGATCATGATTCATAAATTCGAGATGTCTATGATGGGGGAGTTGAAGTATTTCCTTGGATTTCAAATCAAGCAACTCCAAGATGGTACCTTCATCAGCCAAACAAAGTACATTCAAGACATACTTAAGAAGTTTGGGATGAAGGATGGCAAACCCATCAAGACACCCATAGGAACCAATGGGCATCTCGACCTTGACACGGGAGGTAAATCCGTAGATCAAAAGGTGTGCCGGTCGATGATAGGATCTTTACTCTATTTATGTGCATCTCGACCGGCTATTATGCTTTCCATATGCATGTGTGCAAGGTTCCAGGCCGATCCTAAGGAAGTTCACCTTAGGGCCATGAAGAGAATCATGAGATACTTAGTTTACACTCCTAAGTTTGGGCTTTGGTACCCCAAGGGATCCACCTTTGATTTAATAGGATATTTCGATGCCGATTGGGCAGAGTGTAAAATTGATAGGAAGAGCACCTCAGGGACTTGTCAGTTTCTGGGGAGATCCCTGGTGTCATGGGCTTCAAAGAAACAAAACTCAGTAGCTCTTTCTACCGCCGAAGCCGAGTACATTGTCGCAGGCCATTGCTGTGCACAATTACTTTGGATGAGGCAAACCCTTAGGAACTATGGCTACAAATTGAGCAAAGTCCCTCTCCTATGTGATAATGAGAGTGCAATCCGCATGGCGGATAATCCCGTTGAACACAGCCGCACTAAGCACATAGACATTCGGTATCACTTTCTGAGAGATCACCAACAAAAGGGGGATATCGAGATAGCTTATGTAAACACCAAAGATCAATTAGCCGATATCTTTACCAAGCCTTTAGATGAGAAAACCTTTAGCAAACTTAGGAATGAGCTAAATATTCTTGATTCTCGGAACTTTGATTAAAACATTGCACACATAGCTCATTTATATACCTTTGATCATATCTCGTTTATTTGGTACAAATGAATATTTCTTATGTACCAAGGCTACGACTAATGTGTTTTCAAGTGTATTTCTATACTAAGTCGTATATTGAAAGGGAAATGGAGTATGTGACGAAGACAAGGCTTCCACTCCACTTTCACGGTATCATCAATCCTTCGTCGCTACACCGCTCACTCCAAATTGGTATAATCCTTCACTCTTAGTTACTTGTACCAATGGGGAGATAGTATTAAAGGGCTCTCAAAGTCTCCGTTTTTGGCGATTAATGCCAAAGGGGGAGAAAATATTAAGCCCAAAGCAAAAGGACCGCACCACCAATTTCAAAAAATTTCGAAATGAAGATTTACTTGGTTTTCACAAATGTTTGATTTTCCAATTGGTATCACAAATGAAGCTTAAATTGACATTTTTCAATGGTATCTATGTCATGACAATATAATATCCTTATCTTTAGAAAGCAAAATCTCAATTAGTATTGTTTTAGACTTCAATTGGTATCTTGTTATGATAATCTTTTCAATTGGTACATGTAAAGATAAATTTTCAAAATTGGTATCTATTAAAACCATCTTGAAAACTAAGAGGAGAATTTCATCCAGGGGGATTTTTGTTTAGTCAAAGGAAAAGCATCTGAAACAGGGGAGAAATTTCAAATCTTGAAAATGCTTCTTGCTATCTTAATCATATACCTTTGGCTATTTGCAAAAAGTCTTTGAAAAGATTTTCCAAAAGGATTTGCAAAAAACAAAACAAGTGGTGCAAATGTGGTCCAAAATGTTAAATAGAAGAACGCAATCCATTCATATCTAGTAAAATTATAAATTGGTTTAAATCCAAGTAACCTATGCACTTACCTTATGCAAACTAGTTCATCTCTGCACTTTATATATTTGCTTTGGTTTGTGTTGGCATCAATCACCAAAAAGGGGGAGACTGAAAGGGAAATAGGGTTAACCGTTTCCCACAATTAATTTTGGTGATTGAATGCCCAACACAAATATATGGACTAACTAGTTTGCTCTAGAATATATGTTCTACAGCTGTAAAAAGGTTCAACACAAACCAATAAATATTTAAGTTAGGGATCCAATTCAAAGGAGCAAAAAGAAACCAAGTGTGCTCTGGTCTGGTGCACCGGACTGTCCGGTGTGCCACCGGACAGTGTCCGGTGCACCAGGCCCGTACAGGGTTGAACCAGCCACTCTTGGGTTTCAGCAGGCGCACTCCGCTATAATTCACCGGACTGTCCGGTGTCTGGTGCACCAGCGGAGCAACTGCTACCTCGCGCAACGGTCGACTGCAAAAGGTGCTGACAGCGTGAACAGTGTGCGGCAGAAGTCAGAGCAGAAGTCAGTGGCGCACCGAACTGTCCGGTGCCACAAGAGGACAAAGCCTCCAACGGTCAATTGCTCCAGAACCCTAACGGTTGGGTGATGTGGCGGCGCACCGGGCAGTGAACAGTACCTGTCCGGTGGCGCACCGGACTGTTCGGTGCGCCCATCAACAGTAGCCATCCCCAACGGCCATTTGGTGGTTGGGGGCTATAAATACCCCCCAACCACCACAACACCAATTATCCAAGCATTCTGAACATTGCATTCAATACAGGAGCAATAGACTTCACTCCAAGACATAATCAAAGCGATCGATCCATTCAAAGTTCCCAAATCAACTCTAGTGCATTAGGACTTGTGAGTGGGTCTCTTGTGTTCCCTTGTTGCTCTTGTTTGCTTGGCTTGGCCTTCTTTTCTTTTCAATTATTACTCTCAAGTGTTTTGTAAGCAAGGCAAGAGACACCAATTGTGTGGTGGTCCTTGCGGGGTCTAAGTGACCTGTGAGATTAAGGAAGAAGGCTCACTCAGTCTAAGTGACCGTTTGAGAGAGGGAAAGGGTCGAAAGAGACCCGGTCTTTGTGACCACCTCAACGGGGACTAGGTTCTTTGGAACCGAACCTTGGTAAAACAAATCATTGTGTTCATTCGCTTGATTCTCATTTGATTTGTTTTCTCCTCTCTCCCGGACTTGTTATTTGTTCTAACGCTAACCCCGGCTTGTAGTGTGTGTTTAAAGTTGTAAATTTCAGATTATGCCTATTCACCCCCCCCTCTAGGCGACTTTCAATAGATCACATAGAACTCAGGGTCAAAGTCATAGCTCTTTTGGGTTGCTTCCTGGTTCTGACTTTGAAACTACTCCTCCTTCTAGTAACCTTGCTCAATGTCATGAGCTTGATCTTGAGCCTTGTGACTTACACCACAACCATAGATATTACCTCATTGATTGTAAGTCATGTTCTTAAGTCATGTTCTTAAGTCTTGGACAAATCGAGCCGTGATTTATGTGTGTGCAATCTTGTTGGTCAGCTTTTGGTGTGTAGATGTGGAGCACAGGGATGGTGGTCGACAGTGAAGGTGAAGGTCATGCGGGTTCATGCCAATGGACCAGGAGCGGTGAAGGACGAGCGCTAGGACTTGATCGAGTGACCAGAGTCGTCGGATGACTAGTCGTGGTTGCTGACACCTAGAACACGCACCAGTGCGACAATGTGTCAGAGTGGGTCGTGTTGCCGGTGCGGTTGAGGACAGGCGAGACACGTGTCCAGGACGTGGGGGACACGCACGCGGTGCGATACTCATGGGGTTTGGTGGTTGAACCTCGAAAACCACCTAGCGCTATGGATGATGGTTTTCGATGAGTTTGGCCTCAAAACTTGGTGGTGGCGGTTCTTGTGAGAATCGGAGGCGGCCCGTGGCATCATCACGGAGGGTGCGTCGAGACAAACAAACTTCGTGAGGAGTGCGTGGTCGTTAGATCAAAATCCTAGGAGTTGGTCCATTTTGTCCTCGACTAAGAGGATCTATGTAACTAGGGGTAGTTTAGGAAGTAGTAATAACACTCAATTAATAGAAGGATGGACTAATTGTTTCAGCATCTCTTAGCTATTTGTTTTAGGCTTCTGCTTAGAAACTCTAGTTTTCCTCTCCCTTGTGTAGCCGAGATCCACAAATGTTTTGAACTTGCGTTTTTGTTTGTAATCTTCATTGCTTGATCTAATGGAAGGGTGGCCAGATCCATCCATAGGGCTAGTTCGACTTGTTCACTCAGTTTGTGCCTTGCTGCGGTTTTTGGTTTGATCCAATCTTCGACTCGATTTCCTTTCGTCTCTTTTGACTCTAGCAAGAAATTTTGATTGCTTGAGTTTGGGGATTGTTTTGGGAACACATACTTCTAGAAGACCATCCATAGATCATTTTGAGTCTCACGTTTGAGCAGATCATGGGTAGGTTTCGTTTGTCCTAAGTTTGAGTTCATTTGAGAAAACCTCGACAAAACCCCACTCACATTTGGGATTTTGAATCCGCGCTTGAAATTTTGAGTTGCTCATGTTCATAATTCATGAATGGACTTCTTTCCCTCTGCACAAACTGCCTACGAAGTTTGAGATTTTTCTGAGGTTTTTTGAGTGCCCGGCACTGCCGCCCATGTGCGTGGCACTACCGCCGGCCAGCATTGACGGACTTCTGTGTGGCAGTGCCGCTCGCCCTTCTATATGATTTTGACTATGAGATTTTGCAGAAAGTTGGGCAACTCCCTGTGTAGCAGTTTAGTATATTCAGTCAACATTGGACTGAGTATTAATGTGTTATGCAATTTCTTTCGTCTTTTGGGGATGTGTGAAATTTGGGATTGCAGTCACGGTGTTGTTCTTGGAAGAGAAATTTTTAGTCGCTCCCATTCACCCCCCTCTGGTCACCTCACTGGTCCTTCACCAACCTTGTCACACTTTCTGCACAAGTTTTCGCCATGGCCTGACGAAGGTCCCGAGGTGTCTCGTGCACTCGGTTTGCCGCCGCCGCAAGCCTTGCCCCAGCCGCCATGAAGTCGACCGCGATACCCGGTGTCATCGGCACCGCACGATCCCTCTTGCTTCTTCTGCTTGTAGCGCTCAAGCCACTGCTCCTCCGTGAGGTACAACTTGCCGTCGGCGTGAATGGAAGGATGGGGGTCTAGATCATCCTCCGAGGCCACGAGCCAACTTGTGATCTCTTCAATTGAAAGCGTCGAAACATCTAGCAATGCCTCAATTTAAATGACTAACTGCTTGTACCTTGATCATGCAATTTGGAGATACTTCTCCATGACCTTGTGGTCGGGTTAAGGATCTCCGAGCGTGGCGAGCTGGTTGACGATGCCTATGAGTTGGAGTGTGAAATCTTAGATGCTCTCACCCTCCTGGAATGCAAGAAGTTTGTACCCTCATCGCACTCGTTGTGTGCTTGTCTTCTAGATCCACTCATCCCCGATGTGCATGTTGTGGATGACTTCCCACGCATCCTTCATCGAAGGCTTGACCGCGAGTGTGGGGACCATCTCCTTTGGGACGACACTGCAAATGGCATCCGGTGCTATCCAGTCCTCGTGCTCCAGAACATCTTCACCTCCAAGATCAATGGTGCCCAGATGCAGCACACTTGCAGTTTGATCTTCATGAGCAATAACCAGATGGTGTAGTTCGTCTTGTTGAGCATGGGGTAGTTCGATTGTCCGTCACCGCCTTCCTTCACCTAGGGTTCACAATTTCTTTTGAGTTGATTCAAATTTCGTTTTGTTGACCAAAATTTGACTTGGGCTATTTAAATTCATACCTTTAGTTTTGTCACCTTATTCATTTTTACCCTTAGTTGTATTTTTTGCTCAGTTTTGCCCTTCTGCTCTATAACACTGTAATGACAAAACTGAGCAAAAAAACATAACTAAGGGTAAAAATGAGAACACCAGCAAAAACAAGAGCACCACCTTAAAAAACCGTTGTATTTTTACATTTTAAATTGTTCCCGTCAAAACCGTTTTGACCGAAATCCGTGTCTCGGTGAGTAGCGAAAATGGGAAAACCCGGCGAAATTCGGTGATTTTGGAACGGTAAAGTGAACCCTGCCTTCACCACATGGTGGATAACCAGCCCGTAGTTGTTCCCATCGTCAGTTCCACCAATGTGGATGCCGAAACGAAGCACGTGGGGGAGCTTGAACGCCTCCGCGACATGTCGTCTCGTAACTTTGCGTTCATCGCTGTTGAACGTGGCTTCGATACCACTTGGTAGCTCTGGCTAGGGGATCGCCAGTGACCAACACGAAGGCTCTCGAGCTCACGACAACTACGAACTGTACTGAACTCACAAAAGGATTTTGGTGCTGCTAAAATGCACATCGTTTTATGTTTATTTCTTCTCCTTTTATTCCAATGTCTGAAAAGAAATGAACTCCACAGAGAGTTTCGTGCCACACCCTTGGTCGTGTTCAACCCCACGTCCTCATGGCACGCCTCGATCCGCGAGTTTAGGCAGAAGCCAAGCTATTCCTGGCATGATCTCCTAAGGCTGGTGGCAATGGGGGCTAGAAGGGAGGCGAGAAGGGCCCTCTACCGCCCCGCGCGAGGCGATAGGCAGGCGAGAGGGAGAGAGAGGGCGACAACACTCACGCCCGGCGAGAGCGGGCGATCCCGCTCTCGCCCGCGTTGGCGCGCGCGTCTGGGCGAGAGGGAGGCGAGAGGGAGGCGAGAGGGGGGCGACGCACTGACAGGGCGAGAGTGAGGCGGGCGAGAGTGCGGTGGCGCGACGTGATTGGTCCATGTGTGCCACGTGGACTAGCCGTTTTTTACCGTTTGGAGTCCAAAACATTCGAAAAAATTGCAAAAAATCACAAATTTCATTCCCAATCCATCTATAAATATCCCTACCTATTGGAGGTCATAATTAGATTTATGTAATTTTCTATTAATTGTTATGTAATTTTTTAATTGTCATGTACTTTTCTTTTAATTATTATACACTTTGTAATTTTAAATTCAATAAAAAAATATTATGTTGTGTGATTTGTAAGCGTTGAAACAAATCTGTGTGAATTATTTAATTCTGAAATAGAAAAGCTGATGTGGCTGTGGGCTGAGGCTATAGCCTGCTACAGCCTGTGCACTGGAGCAGCAGAGGCGAGAGTGGAGGCGAGAGCTGACGTGGCAGGGGCGAGAGAGAGGCTGTGCACTGGACTCAGCCTAAGTGAGTGTGGTGACCACAAGTCGGCCCTCAATGCATGCAGGCTAAACGACTGAAAGGATAAACATGCATCCAACTAACCAAAGTGCAAGACTTAGCAACTAATAAGAATCGCGACATAGAGGTTGCTAATATGCAGGAATCTCTAAGGCAGTAGAACTAGGGATGGCAATCGGGCGGGTAGTACACGGATATATAGTTCACAAATTTATACCCGCAAAACAAAACTCAATCCATATCCGTACCCATAAACATTCGTGGGTATGGATCTGTATCCATACCCGTACCCGCCGGGTATCCGCTATCCAGTGGATACCCGTTACCCGTCCGCCCACTACAATTTTAGCATTAAACACCAAACAACAATTTTATTACATTTCAAAATAATTATCATTATAATATCATTAAATGATAATTTCAGCAACAAACAACATGTTATGGATAAAAAATAAAAAATAAGAATTTATGATAATATATAAATCCGGATGATCCACATGTTAGATATCCATTGGGTAACGGGTATGAATATTGGATATCCATACCCGCGAAAAAAATATCCGCGGATACCTTATTGTATCCATAACCGTACCCGCGGATATCAAATTCCACAATAACCATACCTAATGAATAATTATCCGCGGTTATTTACCCATACCCGTACCCATTGCCATCCCTAAGTAGAACGAGCGACAAAAGGCTCAACCCAACAATACTACTATGTAGCTCAGTTTGCAAGGAAACAAGTACTACTGCAAGTAAGTCTCAATGACTTCGGTTAGCATTTGTGTTGTTTAGTAATTTGTAATGTTGACATATTTTTACCTATTTTATAGCAACTAGCTAATCAGTGGCGGATACAAGTTCCGGTGCCTCCACCTCCATAATTTGGTTGGCCTTCTCCTGTACCTTAGGTACTCTACATAGCCTATCTAAGTCAATCTTAGTCAGTTAGTTATATTAGACCAATCTTAGTTAGTTAGTTATGATTACATTAATAGACATTAACTTGGTAAATTTGCCTTACACAAGTTTTCACACCCCTCCTAACTTAACGGCATCAGGAGAGCCACCCGTTAAAGATGAAGCTAATTCCTTTGAATGAATTTAGACCTCTTATTTCAGACGATTTGATCCAATAATAGTCAAGTCTCCTGTAGCGATTGTGATGACATTTGCATCATTGGTTTGTGTGCAAAGTCTCCATGTCTGCATTTCGTATGTCCTTCAGCTTCTGTACATCTATAATTGGTATGTCCTCCTGCTTCTGTGTGCTACTGCCTGCCTTAGATAAGATATTTTTCCGCTTCAAGAAACATCGCCATCGCATCGCTGATCATATATACCAACCAGCACCAGCAGTACACTCTACGAGACCTCGCTTCCCAGACCACTCCAGCGCCATGGAGACGAAGCGGGTGGCCATCGTGGGCGCCGGCGTGATCCGAGAAGGAAGAAAAGCTCTGTTGAGGAACTGTTCGGAGTCTATGGCCCTGGCGATTATGCTGACCTTCACCCGGCCCCAAGGATGGACCTTCTGCGGCAGCAGTCGTTATCTATAACTTCTTTTTTCTGGTTTGCCTTAGAGGGTGTTTGGTTTCTAGGGACTAATGTTTAGTCCCTTCATTTTATTCCTTTTTAGTGTATAAATTGCTAAATATAGAAACTAAAATAAAGTTTTAGTTTCTATATTTGGTAATTTTGGAACTAAAATGGAATAAAATCTAGGGACTAAACATTAGTCCCTAGAAACCAAACACCTCCTTAGTATATATGCTGAATAAAGTGGGTATTGTGCCGTCATTCCTAGCTAAAACATTCATAGCTCCTGTTAATATCCAAATCCCAGTTAGTAGGTAGCATATGATTGTGTTGAGTAAAGTGGGTATATTGTGCCTATTAACATCGCAAGGCGATAAAATGAGTTTGAATAATAATGATAATAAATAAACACGAATTTGGCAGTTTGATCTTCATGAGCAATAACCAGATGGTGTAGTTCAAACAAGATGAACTAAGTTTGATCTTCATGCAGCGCGCTTGTAGTTCGTCTTGTTGAGAGCTATTCCCGGCATGATCTCCTAAGTGAGCATTCGATGCATGTAGGCTAAACGACTGAAAGGATAAACATGCATCTAACTAACCAAAGTGCAAGACTTAGCAACTAATAACAATCACGACATAGAGGTTGCTAGTATGCAAGAATCTCTAAGCTAAGGCAGTAGAACGAGCGACAAAAGGCTCAACAGAAAGCTCTAAGGCAATGGCAGGAGGTCTGTAATTAAGGCCCAACAATACTACTATGTAGCTCAATTTGCAAGGAAACAAGTACTACTGCAAGTAAGTCTCAATTGCAGTAAGTCTCGATGTCTTCGGTTAACATTTGTGTTGTTTAGTAATTTTTAATGCTGACATATTTTTACCTATTTTATAGCAACTAGCTAATCAGTCGCGGATACAGGTTCTGGTGCCTCCACCTCCTCCATAATTTGGTTGGCCTTCTCCCTGTACCTTAGGTACGCTACATAGCCTATCTAAGTCAATCTTAGTCAGTTGGTTATATTAGGCCAATCTTAGTCAGTTAGTTATAATTATATTAGACATTAACTTGGTAAATTTGCCTTACACAAGTTTTAACACCCCTCCTAACTTAACGGCATCGGGAGAGCCACCCGTTAAGGGCTGATTTGGTGACCCGGGATCCCGGGAGGATCGAAGGGGATTGAGGGGGAAATTAGTTTATTTCCCACTCAATCCCCTATAATCCTCTCGGGATCCCCTTGTCACCAAATTAACCCTAAAGATGAAGCTAATTCCTTTCAATGAGTTTAGACCTCTTATTTCCGACGATTTGATCCAATAATAGTCAAGTCTCCTGTAGCGATTGTGATGACATTTGCATCATTGATTTGTGTGCAAAGTCTCCATGTCTGCATTTCGTATGTCCTCCCGCTTCTGTACATGTATAATTGGTATGTACTCCCGCTTCTATACATCTATAATTGGCCGAATTTTTTCTTTTTCAGCACTACTTTTGAAAAATATTTACGTTTGGACCCTCAGAAATTTTATATGCAATTTTGGACCCGATACTCGGCGCCATAGACTGTGGCGCCGAGGTAACACAGCTCGGCGCCACAGCCTATGGCGCCGAGCTGTGACGTGGCAGCAACGGCTCCCCGCCTAGGGCTGACATGACATTGACGCGGCGCCGACGCGGCCTCGTAGCTCGGGGCCACAGATCTTGGCGCCGAGCTACGAAGGCCTATAAAATCGGCCGCGCTGCTGGCCGAGAGCAGCACCTTTCCTCTCATTTCAAAACTTCATCAAAATTTGCTGGATTCAAAGATTCGAGTTGGTTCACTTCGTAGACCCAGGTATGGTGTCCAACTGATTCGTTTTGTATATTAGGTTGTATTTTTTCGATTATTAGTTTCCATAGTTGCTCATAATATATATAATATCATTAATATGATGAGTATATTTTATTTGATAGTTTTTGTTAACCTGTTGTGAACACTGGTGCCATGACACGCATAGGCATAGACACGTCCTTCAATTAGTGTGATGATATACTGTTCCGGTGTGTTGGTTCATTTGTGTAAACCTATTAGGTACAAGTGATAATTATAATCGTTTATTAGATGAAAGACATGTACCGGGAGGCGTTGTGGCAGAAGAGAGGTCGTCCTCGGAAGTTATATCCGGACGTATCTAGTAAGGATGCTCTTGTTTCTCCTGAACTCCCTATGCCTAATTGTGACTGTGGCAGACTGGCTTGGATATGTCAATCCAAACATCCAGACACGGCTGCTCGCTGCTTCTACCTTTGTGGCGGTTTTGACGTACGTAGCTTATGACTTGTGGCTTAATGTTGTTCGCATTTATTATTTAGTAGATGTGTAATAGTGCTTCGTTCCATTGTTTTAGGGGCACCTGAGGTGTTTCTTTTTCCAGTGGATCGACGGTCCTGATAAATTTGACCCTCGATATCTTCTTTTCGCTAATTGGTTGTGTGGAAGGACTAGTCATGAGCGTTTTAAGCGTTGGGTACCTCCTCCGAATCCTCCACCAATGACGGATGCGGAGAAGGAGGTAGCAACAGAAAGACGGATGGACTCACTGCCTCGATGCGATTGTGGAGACCGTGTTGTCATCGACGAAGACCATGAGAAGCAGTTCGTGTGTCCGAACGTTGATTATGTGAGCCCATCGATACGCTAAATGTATAAACTAGTTATTTTTTACAATAAATTACTAATTTATTCTCCTGCAGCCATACGGGTGGCGTAAGTGTCGTTTTAGAGAGTGGTTGTATGGTCCTTTGTCCCATTGGCCAGAGCCAGAGGTAAAGGAAAAGAAAAAAATCAGTGGGCGGAAGAGTTGAAATTTGATCCAGTACTCTGCAAATGTGGTATTGAAGCTAAGTATGGATTAGTTCCTTCCGAGCTTGGTGTTGGATATTTTTGTGAACATATGGTCGATTACGATGAGGTTGGTATTTATTTATTTGTTTGCACCAGCTATAATGTTACAGCGGTACTTACTATTTTTTTGTAGGAGACGAGGAAACGCAGTTGGGAGAGTTACGAAGACAAAGGAGAGGTGATGCGCACAATAGAGTACAAGAGACTAATGGGACAGAAGATGCGTTGTGGATCTCAGCTCGTCGATTCGTACATTAACGATCGCATACGTGACATGCGTAGGGCCGCGAAATCTGCCTTTTATGACAGCCCGAAGCGTGCAGAGTATAGGAGGTTGAAGGTGGCAAATGAGAAGAGAGCACAGGATGCAAGGGAATGGGAAGCGGCTCGAGCCGAGAAACATATGTTGGATAATCTTGTTGATCGCCTCAAGGGAAGTGAGTGAGAAAAATGATACTATAATTTGGTTAGTACAATTTATTTATCTTTACTTTGCTAACTTATTTTTCTCATTATATTTGTAGAGATTGGATGTGGCGTAAACTATTTGGCGGATGAGGCGCATGCAAGATATGTTCAGGATAAAATGGCGACGGTTGAGCTGATGGAAGAGGAGGAGGACGACACATCTAGATTGAGTGAGCTTATCGCTCTCGCGGAGGCAGGATTACATGGAGAAGAGGAGGACGACACATGTTGCTAGTCTGAAACTCGAACCTCCAGCCACCTTCGTCGTAGGCCCTTGTCCATTTCTGCGGTTCCCTCAGCAATCCAGCAATCCAGTTCTTACTTCAACATTTGTTGCATCTTTTAGTTCCTTCAACTTATCCTCGAAAAACGAAACCTCCAACTGTCGGCATACCTCCTCAAAAAGGGGGAAGTTAGCCTTGCTATGATCCTTTCGAAGAAGATTTTCTGCTAGATGTCGAGTGCACCATCTGTGGTGCATGGGTGCGTAGCTAGGAATCTGCTCTTGCACTGCATTAAGAATACCTTGGTGTCTGTCAGATATGACACCAACCTCGCGACCAGGTCCTACGACATGGATCCGAACAAGTCGCAAGAACCAAGACCAACTATCTCTGTTCTCCCTCACCACCAAAGCAAATGCCAAAGGAACCAATGCATTGTCTGCGTCGCATGATATGGCAACCAACAATGTGCCCTTATACTTCCCAAGCAGAAAAGTCCCATCAATAGAGAGCACGAGACGACAATGCCTGAAGGCCTTACGCACTGCGAGAAACACCAGAAAGCACGAAAAAATATGTCTCTGTCGTTCCTCAATTCATTAGGTTTGGGGATGTACTCGTAATGCATGCCTGGGTTTTTTGCTTTGATTGCATTGAACAATGTTGGTAACTTCTCATAACCCTCCTCCCAATCCCCGTATATCATCTTCCATGCTCGCTGCTTTGCCCTCCATGCTTTCCCATATTTGATCCTGTAACCAAACAGCTCCGAAGTCATGGTCATAATTGACTTCACCTTCAAGTTTGGCTGACCCTTCAATATCCCCAATATCCTTTTCGCAATTAGGGTAGATGTCAACTGACGATGTTTAGAGCTCAGCTCTGTCTGGGCACAAGTGTGTGGACCTACAATTTTGGTGATCTTAAACTTTCCGGTTTCCTTCTGCCTTCGGGCACATACCCTCCAATTACATTCTGACACCTCACACACAACAGTGTAACGACGCTCTGCATACGAGTGTCTCACCTTGAACGGCCACTTGCGGTTCATAGAATATTCTTGTAGCCATCGTCTTAGTGTAGGCAGGTCCTTGAAAAGTAAGCCTACCTTAATCTCAATGCTGTCGACGTTATCCGGAGCCTCTAGCAGTTCATCATCACGTCCTTCAGCATATGCACGGGTGGAATGACTTAGATTGCTAAATTCATGTACTGCAGGGTCACGCTCGGGACACAAACGTCTTATGAGTTCAATGTCTTGCTCGGTCATTTTCTTGAACCGGACGGTCATCATCAGAATCTAAGGCCCGTGCAGCCTCATATGGCTCCTCTTCATCCTCAATCTGAACATCAACACTATTAGATGCCCTGCATATGTTGTCCATATTATATGATACAGGCACATCAAGATAATCACCATTATCTATTTGTGGAGATCCTGCATTGGGTCGAAGCAAGAAATACCACATTAAAAATTCTAATCAAACGAAATAACAATGGATATGAATAACGTGTCAAAGACACTTACTAGGATGATCCTGAAATGGATCCTGGGTCAATGGGATCTCTTGGGGGGTACCACCGGATTAGAAGCCCCACAAACGCCAGGAAGAGGATGTGAAATCCCATACTCGTGCGGCCTCGATTGAGCATCGGCCACAACAACCACTTCTTCCGGAAGCTCTACCAAAGGAGCTTCAATACGAGATGCATTTGGCATTTGTGGAGACAACCCGACTGGAGCATCGCAATGACTAACAGATAACTTTTGAACAACCACATCCAAACATGGTGGAACCATCGTCTTCACAATTCTTACATATCTCACCCAATCATCTTCTGAGGCAATGGAGATCAATCGTCGGACAACTGTTCCATATGTAATATGGGACAACAAACCCTGAATTGATATTCTAGGGTCGTTTATGTTGCAACTAATCTCCTCACAAGCTCGAGCGAAAATCTTGTCAAAAGATGGTCTTTCATCGATCAACATGGTCACGATCTTCATACCATCAAAACTAACATTCCCATAAGCATCTATCTCCACGCTTCCTCTATGGTATAGTGTCACTAGGGTTTCCATCTATTGCAACAATGGATTACTAACTCAATAATGGCTAGGTACTTAAGCCTAAAAACTTACTAAGTAATAAATAAATAGTAACTACCTATTAACTAATAACTATATAGTAAATAATAAATGACCACATTAACTGAAATTACATAATCTATGAATAATGTACGAAATCAATGTATACCTGAGATCGTGTACGAGTACAGCTAACGATGGAGAAGGTCAAGTCGGAAGAACACCTATGTACAAAAAATACTATTGTCAATAAAAAATTCGGCAGCACTTCCCCTATAAAGTGATGTTTCTAAAACCTGCAAAGAAACAACAACACGATGGTTGCCAACACAGAATACTGCACGATAGCTACATAATAAACAATATGCTAACCATGTGATATCAATGTGCTAAACAAAATGCTACAAGTATATGCTAAACCCTTTATAATCACTCACTTTCCTACATCCAATACACTAACAATATGCTACCAATTTACTAACTATATAATCACTAAATATATATACTAACAAATAAATACCTAGCTAACTATTTATACTAACAAGTGAATAGCTATCAATCTATACATTTTACCAAGTAAATTAGCTAACTAATTACTAAAAACTAAGTAAAACCATTACCGTGGGGAGGAGGGTCAGCCGTGGGGAAGAGGGGCTTGACGGCGACGGAGAACGGCAAGGGCAGCGGCGTGGGGACGTCGGGCTTGGAGCGGTGGAGGGGGCCGCGGCGCTGCGCGCTGGCGCGGCGGCGGAGGAGGCCGCGGCGTTGGGCGGCGGCCGCGGCGTGGGGCGTCTGCTCGGCGTGCGGCTCGGAGGAGGAGCGACGTGCGGCTGGGAGGAGCGCGCGGCGTGGGGCGGCGGCTCGGTGTGCGGCGGCTCAGCGGAGGGGTGGCGAAAAGCTAAGGGACGACGTGAGAAGAGAATGAGCAAGAGGAGCACGACGCGGGTCAAAACCCCTAGCTCGGCGCCCAGATCTATGGCGCCAAGCTAGGGGACACGTCAGCCTCCATGTCAACCCTAACTGTCGTCGCCACGTCAGAGCTCGGCGCCATAGCCTATGGCGCCGAGCAAAGGGTCCAAAAATGCATATAAAATTTCTGGGGATCTAAATGTAAATTTTTGTCACAAAAGAGGCTAAAAAACAAAAAAATCGGTATAATTGGTATGTCCTCCTGCTTCTGTGTGCTACTGCCTGCCTTAGGGCCCGTTTGGTTCCTTTAGTTTAGGGACTAAAGTTTAGTTAGGAGACTAAAGTTTAGTCACTATCATGTTTGGTTATAAAGACTAAAAGTATTCAAAATGCATTAAATAAATAATAAGATGACTAAAATACCCTTGGAAGAATGTCTTCCGCTATTAGCGCAACTGAAACAAAAGAGGGACAAAAAATGAAATTTATATGGTGTAGTCCCTTTTAGTTACCCCTTGAGGGACTAGAGACTAAAACAGTTTAGTCTCTGTTTTAGTCCCATCGTTGAGTAATTTAAGGACTAAATAGGACTAAAATAGAGGGACTAATCTTTAGTCTTTGAAACCAAACGGATCCTTAGAGAGATAAGATATTTTTCCGCTTTAAGAAACATCATCGCCATCGCATCGCAGATCATATATACCACCATCCAGCGGTACACTCTACGAGACCTCGCTTCCCAGACCACTCCAGCACCATGGAGACGAAGCGGGTGGCCATCGTGGGCGCCGGCGTGAGCGGCCTGGCGGCGTGCAAGCACATCCTAGAGCGCGGCTGCCGGCCTGTCGTGTTCGAGGCCAGCGCCGTCACGGGCGGCGTGTGGGCGTGCGTGCCGGACAGCACGGCGCTGCAGACGTCGCGGCCCATGTACCAGTACTCCGATTTCCCGTGGCCGGACACCGTCACCGACGAGTTCCCCGACCACCGGCAGGTCATGTCCTACCTGGACGCCTACGCGCGCCGCTTCGGTGTGCTGGACTGCGTCCGCTTCGGCCGCCGCGTGCTCGGGATGGAGTACCATGGCGTCGCCGAGGACGACGTGGCGGCGTGGGAGGAGTGGGGCGGGAACGGCGAGGCGTTCGGCTGCGCCGGCGCTGGCGAGTGGCACCTCAAGGTGGCCGACGCCGAGGGACGCCTTGAGGTAAAAAACCGTAAAAGCGTGCACGGTGCATCATAGATGATGCATGTTAATATATTTTATGCGGCAAAGAATTTTCAATTTAGGCTCATTTGGTGCAAGAGAATTAGAGGGAATCTATAGAGAGAAATCTCTTTAATATCTATTTTAATTAGTTTTTAAAAAATATTTTAACCTAAATAATAAACAAAATGATTTATCTACTAAAGATTTACAATTCCAGCTTCATGATTTTTAGAGCACTTTATGAATTATTGTACCAATTCTACCAAATTTAACGGAGTTAGACCAGTACTAAACAGGAGACCAGGTCCATGACATATCGATGGCTGATGTGGCATGTTGGTAGGAGCCTCTAAAAATTGGATCGTATAGTGCCCATTCTCACTATATATGCTCTTCCGTTTCCGTATGATGCTTCTCCTATGGTGTGTCTCTCCTATGGTGGTCCTCCCTATATAGTGCTCATACTCCGATTGGTTTTTTCAAGACATGGTAGTGCCATCAAGCAACCACAACGATGTGGACTCTAATAAGTCTACGTACTTCAGTAGATTACAGTTCCAACAACGACATGATTGAACTAAGCAAAAGGATAAAAAGACTTATAAATATATGTATACCTTTATGAATTTCACATGTTTTTTAAATTGAGAATAATTTTTAAGTTCATATATTTATATGTGCACGCATGATTGCTGCACTCTCTTGATCCCGTTGAGGGCAACAATAAAAAGAGATCAGCTTTTTAGGACCAAATAGCGGTCACATACAACTCCACCATCAAACATCCTCACCATCATACCGCCAAGTTGCTCAATGATCAGTGGTCCACAAGAAACTCAAATGTCACCCTCTTCAACGGCATCTATAATAGCTTGTCCACGGATGGTCGAGCGGATCAGATAATAATATGCTGCTCGAAGCGACAAAGGAGAGCTTTTAATTGGCGAAATACTGATACTTCTACTATTGAGCCTCTAAAAATTAGTGTTTCTCCTTCTACCACTGAAGTCTCTTCTACTAACCCTCCTCTATAACTTTTTTATTTATGTTCTCCTCCGTACTCATATGAATATCCATAATGTCTGTATGGATCGTATGATGCTCGCTCTTAATATGCTCTTCCTTATGGTGCTTGATGTGATAGTGTCACCAAGCAATCACAAGGATGTGGCCTCCAACCAGTCTGAGTACTACAGTGGATTACAGTTCCGACAACGACAAGATTGTACTAAAATAAAGGATAAAACGACTTATAAATATATGTATACCTTTATAAATTTCACATGTTTTTTTAAGTTGAGAATAGTTTTTAAGTGCATATATTTATATGTGCACACGGATTGCTGCACTCGATTGATCCCATTGAGGGCAACAACAAAAAGGGATCAGCTTTTTAGGACCGAACGATGGTCACACATACAACTCCACCATCAAACCTCCTCACCATCATACCGTCAGGCTGCTTAAGGATCAGTGGTCCACGAGAAACCGAAACATCACCCTCTTCAATAGCATCTATAACTAACCGCTTGTTTACGGCCCGGTCGAGTGGATCACATAATGTTATGGCACACTCGACACGACAAAGGAGTGCTTCCAGCAGGGCCGCTGGTCAAACAGGCTTTAAGTTGGAGCAAATGTGGCATGTTCTCGCCCATGTTGTACGCGTGACATGAATGACTCTGACTCTAGTGGTTGGGGGGCAAACGAGTCAGTGGATGGTTATGTTTACATAGATGTGGATGATTATGTTTACATATATAAGATGTGTAAATAAATTGACGAGTCAGTGGCTGATGAGCACATACATTACATCCCTTTCTTCCTGAGTCTATAGACACACAAGGCAGACTTCGTAGTTCTCTGCATTGGGAGGTTCAGTGGTGTACCCAACATGCCTACGTTCCCTCCAGGCAAAGGTCCAGAAGCATTTGAGGGGCAAGTGATGCACTCCATGGACTACGCGAAGATGGCCACTGAGAAAACCAGGGAGATGATCAAAGGCAAGCGCGTCACTGTCGTCGGCTACCTGAAGTCAGCGATCGACATTGCCGCCGAATGCGCTGAAGTGAACGGTACGGATCGGAGGAGAAGCTCTCTCTCTTCATTGTATATACTACACTACTTTGCTCTAGAAAGTTCTCTAATCTCTGTCTCTGTAGGCACTGATCATCCATGCACAATGGTGGTCCGGACGAAGCACTGGATCATACCTACTTCGCTTGGGGAGTCCACATATCGCTGCTATACCTAAACCGCTTCGCAGAGCTACTGATCCACAAGCCGGGCGAAGGCTTCCTCCTTTGCCTCCTCGCTACCCTGCTGGCGCCTTTGGTGACTAATCCGTTCTGTTATCCCTCTAATCAAGAACCTTGCACACACAGACAGATTTGTTAAGACTTAGAGGTGGCCGTTTTGCAATGCATTCTGTAGAGGTGGCTGTTTTCAAAGTTCGCTGAGAGCTACTACGCCATCCCGATGAAGAAGTTCGGCATGGTGCCGGACCACAGCCTGTTCCAAGCGCTGGCCACATGCCTGGTGGCGATCCTGCCGAAGGGGTTCTATGAGAGGCTGGACGAACGCAGCATCGTTCTGAAGAGGTCGAAGACGTTCAGCTTCTCCAGGGAAGGCGTCGTCGTGGACGGCGAGGTGTTGTCGTCGCTGGTGAAGAGCGACGTGGTGATCTACGCAACCGGGTTCAGAGGCGACCTGAAGATCATGGACATGTTCACGTCGGAGTACTTCCGGAGTGTTGCGGTTGGGTCAGCGTGCACTACTGTGCCTCTCTACAGGTAAGCTATGTATAATGGCAGCTTTTATATGTGGGCTTTCATCGTGTTCATTGCGTTGATTGATCTGCTGTCGTCCCCCATGCATGCAATTCATTTCACTACAGGGAGTGCATCAACCCTAGGATACCACAGCTTGCAGTCCTCGGTTACTCGGAGAGCATCGCGAGTCTGCACACCTCAGAGATCCAATCCAAGTGGCTGGCCCATTTCATGGACGGTGGCTTCAGGCTGCCGAGCGTTGCTGCGATGCAGAAGGATGTCCTCGAATGGGAGAAGTGGATGAGAAGGTACGCCGGCGGTAGGTACTTACGCTGGTCCTGCATCGGAGTCCTTCACATCTGGTACAATGACCAGCTGTGCTTGGATATGGGGTGTGATCCGAGAAGGAAGAAAAGCTTTCTTGAAGAACTGTTCGGAGTCTATGGCCCTGGCGATTATGCTGACCTTCACCCGGCCCCAAGGAAGACTAGATCAACCTTATGCCTGAATAAAGTGGGTATTGTGCCGTCATAAGATATTCCTAGCTAAAACATTCATAGCTCCTGTTAATATCCAAATTCCAGTTAGCAGGTAGCATATGATTGTTGAGTAAAGTGGGTATTGTACCTATTAACATTGCAAAGAAAAAAAATGAGTTTGAATAATAATGATAATAAATATACACGACTTTGGTATCATATATGACTTTATCATATTGCCAAACATCGTTCAATATTGTTTATACGGTAGGTAACGAGATCCAAAGCGGAAGGTAAAGACACCGAAGACCTAACGTTCTACTAGTTCGGGCTTTCAATGTGAGATGATTCTCTATGTCATGTGTGTGGTTCTAGTTGGGGAGAAGCCTTAACCGAAGGTTGTCATGTCTAATAGATCCTAGTTGTTTTTGGTCTATTTCCGTAGAGACAAAGCAAACCTCAACTCTAAACCTAGGCGAGACAAAGGAGGAGGCGATAACTTCGTCATTATGGCTCAAGAAACACTGAACAACAGTCGAAGGTTGTCCCCGCTATTGGAGAGACGAAGGAGAATGGAAGAGATGTATATGACACCAATGTTTTTTAGTCATTGAGTCGGTATGAGGCATCGAAGCACCATTTAGTCGACTCAGCCAACTTATCGGACGACTAATCGATAGTAAGTCGCTCGTCTAGTCATCTAAGTTGTCTAGGCCCCAATAAAAAGATGCAGGACGACTTGCCCCGTTTTTTTAATGTAAAAATATACCACTTGCCCAAAAACATGATTATAATGAAAGAAAGTGATTTACTTGTCCAAGTACAGTTAAAACACATAAGAAAGTGACTTACTTACTTGAAATAATGCTCATAACCCTTCGCCCCCAATAGCTACGTTTCCACATATGACTTGTCGTCCAATAGATGCAAGTTGAAATTAAGTAAATCAGGCCTTTTTATTTAAGTCATTCACAACTCAAAACCGTGATTAATCGTCTGAGTTGGACGATTAGTTGTCCGACTCGATATTAAGTCGCCCAAGTCGTGTCGGACTGCGTATCGTTGCCAAAAAATTGATACGCCCGACAAATCGCGATAAAGTTGGACGACTTAAATCACCGTATGACACGACTTGTGAAAAAGAGGATGGGTATTCCCTCGGTGTGTTCTATAGATTATGTGTATAGCAAGTAAGGGCATGAATGTAATTTCGTATGAAGGTGTATGTATGTCATCGTGTCCCTATAAATAGGTGAACAGTGCCCATGCATAGGGCTCATTTTGACTTCGCGAGGACCTCACGTGCTCTCACCTTTGGAACAATCCAACCCTGGAGTTTTCAATATGTATTCACTTTTGTGTAACCAACAAGCATCACAAATGTAATTATAAAAATAAACTATGAATAATAAGAGAAAGTAAGTAAGATATTTGTTGTCCTCCATTTTGCATCCCTTTGTTACCCTTCTCCTCTTGCCCTAGTGCTTCTTACATGGCAAGGGGAGAAGGTATGTAACTTAATTGTGTTGCCCTATTATGGCTCCTTGCAGGGGCCTAGACAGGTGACAAACATGGGTGCCCACCTCTGGTGAACTCATGATCAACCACAACCATTCATCATGCCTCCGAAAAGGATTGGGGATGTGGTCCCGCAGAACCACATTCAACTCAAAGATACTCAACATGTCGAAGGCAATGAGTGGTGTATGAAGAAGAGGAAGGTCATCGACTCACCACTTCAAGATGATTTTGATCAAGAAATTGAAAACCTAGAAGTCATTCAAAAGCATGTCAAAGCTCAGAAATAAAAAATGATTCAGGCCGCTCAGTTGCAATAGCGAATTGATCAAGCATCTGAAGAATTGTAGCGTATGGAAAGACATGAAGAATAAGCTAAAAACCAACGTGACTATGATGGAAGGGCTCTTTTATCTCGAAGGTCACAATCATGACACCTTCATCTATGACAGCACATCCCATTGACAGTGGACCTCTAAGTATCACCGAGCTAGCTCTATATAGGCCACCCCAAATCCTAGTGTATGATAGCCTATCATATCTGAAGCAATTTTGATGAGTTATGAAGCAACAATATCTTAGTATGGAGGCAATGCAATAGTGATGGCCAAGTCATTCATCATGGTGATCATGAATGTGGCATAAACTTGGTATTCTTGTCTTCGATCGGGGTCGGTTCCATCATGGTAGAAGCTGAAGGATCTTCTACTCACAAGCTTTTGAGGTTTCCAAACAAAGCCTATAACCGCCCAAGCTTTGTTTTAGTGCTCTAAAGACCCAGACGAGTATCTTCAAGCTTATGTTCTTTGAAGGTTCCTTTTCCTTCGTGCTCAGGCACCTAGTGTACCTGATGACTTTGTTGTTGAAGCAATGGTCAAGTGACTTTGTCTAGGCCTAGCGGCAACAAGAAAACCACCCCATTTTTTAGAGAAACTTTTGTAAAAAATGGATGAATACATCAAGGCAGATAATGATTTTCATCAACATCAATAAAAAGCGCAATAGCATTTAGAAATGTCAAGAGGCTTTGGTGGGAGGTTCAACCCAAGGCATATCTGAAGCATTCAGCATCCAGTACAACATGAAGATAAACCATTCTAGTCCTAGAGACATCATTTTCAAACTCAGCATTTAGCCCAGTCTTCAAGTGGGCACCCTCAAACCTCTTAGAGCAATTTTCATCACCCCCTACACAAACAGGTGGAAGAGGAGGTCGTAGCTTCAAAGACCAACTTAACCAAAGCATGCATCCCCGAAAAATGTAATGTATTTTCTATGGAGAAAACAAAGGCCACACCATAAAACCATACCAAATCACAATTTAGAAGTAGAGGGAGTTGGCAGCCAAAGCGCAAAATAACCAACCAAAAGAAGTATATTGTTGGTTACTTGTTTTCAATTGTTGTGAATTAAAAACAAGGCAACACAATATTAAGCGTTAAGGACCTTCATCCTCCAAAGCATTATCTTCTCTCAAAGATAATAGTTCTTGGACGAAGGTGATAGTAAGTATATGGTTTTACTTTCAATCAATTCTTCTTCGAAGGTTGTTTGTAAGTAAAGCTATATATAATATGACGAAAGCATTTGTGTTAAACTAATTAGGAGGTGATAAAAGATTGACGGTTCCTTTTGAAAGGGAAATGTGCCCTTGGGCCATTTCTAAGTATTTTGGTGATTTAGTGTCCAACACAAGTGCCTAAGTGTAAAATGGTGGACAAAGTACAAATCAAGGATAAAGGTATGTTTCTCAGACTTAGTACATTGTTTTAGAGACTAATGTATTGTGTCTAAGTGCTGGAAACAGGAAAAATCGAATTGGAATTGTCTTGGCTCGAGCAGCCAAGACTCTGCTCAGTCTAGGAGCACCGGACTGTCCGGTGGTGCACCGGACAGTGTCCTGTGGTGCACCGGACAGTGTCCGGTGCGCCAGGCTGGCTCGAGCGAACTGGCCGCTCTCGGGAATTCACCGGCGACGTACGGCTATAATTCACCGGACTATCCGGTGTGCACCGGACTGTCCGGTGAGCCAACGGTCGGCCGGGCCAACGGTCGGCCGCGCGATCTGCACGGGACACGTGGCCGAGCCAACGGCTAGAAGAGGGCACCGGACTGTCCGGTGTGCACCGGACATGTCCGGTGTGCCAACGGCTCTCTGGCTGCCAACGGTCGGCTTCACCGTAGAAGGAAAGAAATCGGGCACCGGACACTGTCCGGTGTGCACCGGACTGTCCGGTGCGCTAGGCGACAGAAGGCAAGATTTGCCTTCCTGGAATGCTCTCAACGGCTCCTAGCTATCTTGGGGCTATAAAAGGGACCCCTAGGCGCATGGAGGAGAACACCAAGCCTTCTCAAAGCATTCCTAAGCACTAAGACATCGATTCCGCGCCTTTGATTCTTTGCGATAGCAATTAGAGCTCTAGTTGAGTTGTGAACTCATTGAGTTGTGTTGTGAGCTCTTGTTGCGATTTGTGTGCGTGGTGTTGCTGTGGTTTCTTGTCTTGAGTGTGTTGCTCATCCCTCCCTTACTTAGTGCTTCTTTGTGATCATCTAAGTGTAAGGGCGAGAGGCTCCAAAGTGTGGAGATTCCTCGCAAACGATTTAAAGTAAAGCAAGCAAAACACCGTGGTATTCAAGTGGGTCTTTGGACCGCTTGAGAGGGGTTGATTGCAACCCTCATCCGTTGGGACGCCACAACGTGGAGTAGGCAAGCGTTGGTCTTGGCCGAACCACGGGATAAACCACTGTGCCATCTCTGTGATTGATCTCTTGTGGTTATTGTGTTTTGTTGAGACTCCTCTCTAGCCACTTGGCAATTATTGTGCTAACGCTTAACCAAGTTTTTGTGGCTTAAGTTTAAAGTTTTACAGGATCACCTATTCACCCCCCTCTAGGTGCTCTCAATTGGTATCGGAGCCGTTCTCTTCAAGAAGGGACTAATCGCCCGAAGAGATGGATCCTAAGGGAAAGGGGATGGTGGTCAACAACAACGAGAAGGAGTCTATCTTCAATGAGCCGAAAGATGACAAGCCTACGGACTCGGGCTCGAGCCACAAAAGAAGAGACAGGAAGAAGAAGAAGACAAGGCGCATCAAGGAGATCGTCTACTACGACAGCGACGAATCTTCCTCTTCCCAAAAGGACGACGACGACTACGAGAAAAAGAAAACGGTCAATTCGAACTTTTCTTTTGATTACTCTCGTATTCCTCAAAGTACAAATGCTCATTTATTATCTATTCCACTTGGTAAACCTCCTCATTTTGATGGAGAGGACTACGGATTTTGGAGTCACAAAATGCGTAGTCACTTGTTCTCTCTCCATCCTAGTATATGGGAGATTGTAGAGAGTGGAATGCACTTTGATAGTACGGATAGTCCCATGTTCATTAATGAGCAAATTCATAAGAATGCACAAGCTACTACTGTTCTTCTAGCTTCATTGTGCAGGGATGAATATCACAAAGTAAGCGGCTTGGATAATGCCAAGCAAATTTGGGACACCCTCAAAATCTCTCATGAGGGGAACGACGTCACAATGCTCACCAAGATGGAGTTGGTGGAAAGCGAACTCGGGAGATTCGCGATGATAAGGGGAGAAGAGCCAACCCAAACGTACAACCGGCTCAAGACCCTTGTCAACAAGATAAGAAGCTATGGAAGCACGCGATGGATGGACCACGACGTCGTCCGCCTAATGTTAAGGTCTTTTACTGTCCTTGATCCTCATCTTGTGATCAATATTCATGAGAATCCTAGGTACACCAAGATGACGCCCGAGGAGATACTTGGAAAGTTCGTGAGCGGGCGAATGATGATCAAGGAAGCAAGATACTTGGACGACGCATTGAATGGTCCAATCAATGAGCCTCAACCCCTTGCTCTCAAGGCAACAAGAAGCAAGGAGACGCTACCTAGCAAGGTGGCACAAATTGAGGCGGCCGGACTTAATGATGAAGAGATGGCCCTCATCATCAAGAGATTCAAGACGGCGCTAAAAGGTCGCAAGGAGCACCCCAACAAGAACAAGATGAAGGGAAAGCGCTCCTGCTTCAAATGTGGTAAGATTGGTCATTTTATAGCTAATTGTCCCGACAATGATAGTGACCAGGAAAAGAAGAGTGGAAAGTGGGAAAAGAAGAAAAACTACAAGAAGGCAAAGGGCGAGGCACATCTTGGAAAGGAATGGGATTCGGATTGCTCCTCGTCCTACTCCGACAATGAAGGACTCGCCGCCACCGCCTTCAACAAGTCATCCCTCTTCCCCAACGAGCGTCACACATGCCTTATGGCAAGGTAGAAGAAGGTATGTACTCGAAACTCTACTTATGCTTCTTCAAGTGAGGACGAATCTAGTGATGAGGATGAAATAGATTATTCATGTTTATTTAAGGGCGTAGATAGAACCAAGGTAGATAAAATTAATGAATTGATTGATGCCTTGAATGATAAGAATAGGCTTTTAGAAAAGCAAGAGGATTTGTTGTATGAAGAACATGACAAATTTGTAGAAGCACAAAAATCTCATGCTTTAGAAGTTAAAAGAAATGAAATGCTTTCTTGTGAATTATCTTCTTGCCATGAGACAAATTTTAGCTTAAGGAGCATTAATGATGATTTGAATGCTAAGTTAGAAATAGCTAGTAAATCAACATCTTGTGTAGAAATTGTTGCAACGTGTAATAGGTGTAAAGATTTTGACATTGATGCTTGTAATGAACACCTAGTTTCAATTTCCAAATTAAATGATGAAGTGGCTAGTCTTAATGCCCAACTTAAGACTAGCAAAAGTGAATTTGATAAGCTAAAATTTGCAAGGGATGCCTACACGATTGGTAGACACCCCTCAATTAAGGATGGACTTGGTTTCAAGAGGGAAGCCAAGGACTTAACAAGCCATAAGCCTCCCATCCCCGCCAAGGAGAAAGGGAAGATCCCTATGGCTAGTAGTGCTAAAAAGAACCATGCTTTTATGTATTATGATAGAAGACAGTCTCATAGGAGTTGTAATGCTTATAATGCTTTTGATTCACATGCCTATGATTCTTATGCTATGTTTGCTTCTAGTTCTTCCTATATGCATGGTAGAGATATGCCTAGGAAAAATATTCATCATGTGCCTAGAAAGAATATTGTTCATGTTCCTAGGAAAGTTATGAATGGACCCTCTACAATTTATCATGCTTTAAATGCTTCCTTTGCTATTTGTAGAAAGGATAGGAAGATAGTTGCTAGGAAATTAGGGGCAAAATGCAAGGGTGATAAAACCTGCATTTGGGTCCCTAAGACAATTGTGACTAACCTTGTAGGACCCAACAAGAGTTGGGTACCTAAGTCCCAAGCCTAAATTTGCCTTGCAGGTTTATGCATCCGGGGGTTCAAGCTGGATTATCGACAGCGGATGCACAAACCATATGACGGGGGAGAAGAAAATGTTCACCTCCTACGTCAAGAATAAGGATTCCCAAGATTCAATCATATTTGGTGATGGGAACCAAGGCAAGGTGAAAGGCTTAGGCAAGATTGCTATTTCAAATGAGCACTCTATCTCTAATGTGTTTTTAGTTGAGTGTCTTGGATATAATTTGCTATCTGTTAGTCAATTATGTAATATGGGTTATAATTGTCTATTTACAAATATAGATGTGTCTGTCTTTAGAAGAAGTGATGGTTCACTAGCTTTTAAGGGTGTATTAGACGGCAAACTTTATTTAATTGATTTTGCAAAAGAGGAGGCCGGTCTAGATGCATGCTTAATTGCTAAGACTAGCATGGGCTGGCTGTGGCATCGCCGCTTAGCACATGTGGGGATGAAGAACTTACACAAGCTTCTAAAGGGAGAACACGTGATAGGTCTAACCAATGTTACTTTCGAAAAAGATAGACCTTGTGCAGCTTGTCAAGCAGGTAAACAAGTGGGAGGAGCGCATCACAGCAAGAATGTGATGACCACATCAAGACCCCTGGAGCTGCTACATATGGACCTCTTCGGACCCGTCGCCTATCTAAGCATAGGAGGAAGTAAGTATGGTCTAGTTATTGTTGATGACTTTTCCCGCTTCACTTGGGTGTTCTTTTTGCAGGATAAGTCTGAAACCCAAGGGACCCTCAAGCGCTTCCTAAGGAGAGCTCAAAATGAGTTTGAGCTCAAGGTGAAGAAGATAAGGAGCGACAACGGGTCCGAGTTCAAGAACCTTCAAGTGGAGGAGTTCCTTGAGGAGGAAGGGATCAAGCACGAGTTCTCCGCTCCCTACACACCACAACAAAATGGTGTGGTAGAGAGGAAGAACAGGACGCTCATCGATATGGCGAGGACAATGCTTGGAGAGTTCAAGACCCCCGAGTGCTTTTGGTCGGAAGCCGTGAACACGGCTTGCCACGCCATCAACAGGGTCTACCTTCATCGCCTCCTCAAGAAGACGTCGTATGAGCTGCTAACCGGTAACAAACCCAATGTATCGTACTTTCGTGTATTTGGGAGTAAATGCTACATTCTAGTGAAGAAGGGTAGGAATTCCAAATTTGCTCCCAAAGCCGCAGAAGGGTTTTTGTTAGGTTATGACTCAAATACAAAGGTGTATAGAGTCTTCAACAAATCATCGGGTTTGGTTGAAGTCTCTAGCGACGTTGTATTTGATGACACTAATGGCTCTCCAAGAGAGCAAGTTGTTAATTTTGATGATGTAGATGAAGAAGAAGTTCCTACGACCGCAATACACACCATGGCGATTGGAGATGTGCGGCCACAGGAACAAGATGAGCAAGATCAACCCTCTTCCTCAACAATGGTGCAACCCCCAACTCAAGATGATGAACAGGAGGCGTGTGATCAAGGGGGAGCACAAGATGATCAAGTAATGGAGGAAGAAGCACAACCGGCACCTCCAACCCAAGTTCGAGCGATGATCCAAAGGGATCATCCCGTTGACCAAATTTTGGGTGATATTAGCAAGGGAGTAACTACTCGATCTCGATTAGTTAATTTTTGTGAGCATTACTCCTTTGTCTCTTCTATTGAGCCTTTCAGGGTAGAAGAGGCCTTGCTAGATCCGGACTGGGTGTTGGCCATGCAGGAGGAGCTCAACAACTTCAAAAGAAATGAAGTTTGGACACTGGTGCCTCGTCCCAAGCAAAATGTTGTGGGAACCAAGTGGGTGTTCCGCAACAAACAAGACGAGCACGAGGTGGTGACAAGGAACAAGGCTCGACTTGTGGCAAAAGGTTATGCCCAAGTCGCAGGTTTGGACTTTGAGGAGACTTTTGCTCCTGTGGCTAGGCTAGAGTCCATTCGTATTTTGCTAGCATATGCCTCTCACCATTCTTTCAGGTTGTTCCAAATGGATGTGAAGAGCGCTTTCCTCAACGGGCCAATCAAGGAGGAGGTGTACGTTGAGAAACCCCCTGGCTTCGAGGATGAACGGTACCCCGACCACGTGTGTAAGCTCTCTAAGGCGCTCTATGGACTTAAGCAAGCTCCAAGAGCATGGTATGAATGCCTTAGAGATTTCTTAATTGCTAATGCTTTCAAGGTTGGGAAAGCCGATCCAACTCTTTTCACTAAGAAATGTGATGGTGATTTGTTTGTGTGCCAAATTTATGTCGATGACATAATATTTGGTTCTACTAACCAAAAGTCTTGTGAAGAGTTTAACAGGGTGATGACGCAGAAATTCGAGATGTCAATGATGGGCGAGTTGAACTACTTCCTTGGGTTCCAAGTGAAGCAACTCAAGGACGACACCTTCATCTCCCAAACGAAGTACACACAAGACTTGCTAAAGCGGTTTGGGATGAAGGACGCCAAGCCCGCAAAGACTCCGATGGGGACCGACGGACACACCGACCTCAACAAAGGAGGTAAGTCCGTTGATCAAAAGGCATACCGATCAATGATAGGTTCTTTACTTTATTTATGTGCTAGTAGACCGGATATTATGCTTAGCGTATGCATGTGTGCTAGATTTCAATTCGATCCTAAGGAGTGTCACTTAGTGGCGGTGAAGCGAATTCTTAGATATTTAGTTGCTACGCCTTGCTTCGGGATCTGGTATCCAAAGGGGTCTACCTTTGACTTAATTGGATATTCAGATTCCGACTATGCTGGATGTAAGGTCGATAGGAAGAGTACATCGGGGACGCGCCAATTCTTAGGAAGGTCCCTGGTGTCATGGAACTCTAAGAAACAAACTTTCGTTGCCCTATCCACCGCTGAGGCCGAGTATGTTGCCGCAGGACAGTGTTGCGCGCAACTACTTTGGATGAGGCAAACCCTCAGGGACTTTGGCTACAATCTGAGCAAAGTCCCACTCCTATGTGATAATGAGAGTGCTATCCGCATGGCGGAAAATCCTGTTGAACACAGCCGCACAAAGCACATTGACATCCGGCATCACTTTTTGAGAGACCACCAGCAAAAGGGGGATATCAAAGTGTTCCATGTTAGCTCCGAGAACCAGCTAGACGATATCTTTACCAAGCCTCTAGATGAGCAGACCTTTTGCAGGTTGCATAGTGAGCTAAATGTCTTAGATTCGCGGAACCTGGATTGATTTATAGCATACGTGTGTTTATTCCCTTGATCATGTTCCTTATGCATTTCGTTGCTTACTTATGGTGCTCAAGTTGTACAAACACTCCCCGGACCTCACAAGTCCTTTTTGCAAGTGATGCACATATTTAGGGGGAGCTGTGCTACAACTTGACCCTTTGAGACTAACCATGTGCTTGAGTTTGCTTGTTTTAGTCTCAAAGGAGGTTTTAAAGGGAAAAGGTGGACTTGGACCATGAAAGACTTCCACTGCACTCCGATGAGAGGGTAACTTATTCCAAGTTCATCTCATGTACTCTTATTGCCTTTGTATTCTTATTGAAGATTTTGGTGAGGCAATGGGGTTCTGGGGCCAAGATTAATCCCGTTTTGGTGCTTGATGCCAAAGGGGGAGAAAATAAAGGCCAAAGCGATAAATGGATCAGCTACCACTTGAGAGATTTTGAAAATAGTAGAATAGAGCTTTTGGTTTGTCAAAACTCTTTTATTGTCTTTCTTGTCAAAAGTTGGCTTCTCGTGGGGAGAAGTGTTGATTATGGGAAAAGGGGAGTTTTTGAAATCTTGAATCAATTTCTCTTGGAATGACTCTCTTTATGTCTTAACATGTGTGTTTGACTTAGAGATAGAAATTTGAGTTTGATTTGCAAAAACAAACCAAGTGGTGGCAAAGAGTGATCCATATAGGTCAAATTTGAATCAAAACAATTTGAGTTCTTATTTGAATTGATTTTGTATTTGTTCTACTTGCTTTATATTGTGTTGGCATAAATCACCAAAAAGGGGGAGATTGAAAGGGAAATGTGCCCTTGGGCCATTTCTAAGTATTTTGGTGATTTAGTGTCCAACACAAGTGCCTAAGTGTAAAATGGTGGACAAAGTACAAATCAAGGATAAAGGTATGTTTCTCAGACTTAGTACATTGTTTTAGAGACAAATGTATTGTGTCTAAGTGCTGGAAACAGGAAAAATCGAATTGGAATTGTCTTGGCTCGAGCAGCCAAGACTCTGCTCAGTCTAGGAGCACCAGACTGTCCGGTGCGCCAGGCTGGCTCGAGCGAACTGGCCGCTCTCGGGAATTCACCGGCGACGTACGACTATAATTCACCAGACTGTCCGGTGTGCACCGGACTGTCCGGTGAGCCAGCGGTCGACCGCGCGATCTGCGCGGGACACGTGGCCGAGCCAACGGCTAGAAGGGAGCACCGGACTATCCGGTGCACCAACGGCTCTCTGGCTGCCAACGGTCGGCTTCACCGTAGAAGGAAAGAAATCGGGCACCGGACACTGTCCGGTGTGCACCGGACCGTCTGGTGCGCCAGGCGACAGAAGGCAAGATTTGCCTTCCTGGAATGCTCTCAACGACTCCTAGCTGTCTTGGGGCTATAAAAGGGACCCCTAGGCGCATGGAGGAGAACACCAAGCCTTCTCAAAGCATTCCTAAGCACTAAGACATCGATTCTGCGCCTTTGATTCTTTGCGATAGCAATTAGAGCTCTAGTTGAGTTGTGAACTCATTGAGTTGTGTTGTGAGCTCTTGTTGCGATTTGTGTGCGTGGTGTTGCTGTGATTTCTTGTCTTGAGTGTGTTGCTCATCCCTCCCTTACTCAGTGCTTCTTTGTGATCATCTAAGTGTAAGGGCGAGAGGCTCCAAAGTGTGGAAATTCCTCGCAAACGGGATAAAGTAAAGCAAGCAAAACACCATGGTATTCAATTGGGTCTTTGGACCGCTTGAGAGGGGTTGATTGCAACCCTCGTCCGTTGGGACGCCACAACGTGGAGTAGGCAAGCGTTGGTCTTGGCCGAACCACGGGATAAACCACTATGCCATCTCTGTGATTGATCTCTTGTGGTTATTGTGTTTTGTTGAGACTCCTCTCTAGCCACTTGGCAATTATTGTGCTAACGCTTAACCAAGTTTTTGTGGCTTAAGTTTAAAGTTTTACAGGATCACCTATTCACCCCCCCTCTAGGTGCTCTCACCTTTCCTTCATTTATATATGTTAATATTATCATACTTTGAGCAATACAAGAACAAATGATTACATTTGTACCTTCGGCTTTGCGCGAAGGGAAATATGAGAATAACCTTCGGAAAGTGAGTAATCGAGATTGCACTTTGGGCTTTAATTACTTGCTTCAATGATCGCATGAACAGTATGGGGTACTGTTCATCTATTTATAGGTATGGGACGCAGCCCAACAAAATTACAATTAAGCCCTTGATATCTTTATGTTTGTTATAATACAAACACTAAGGATAAAGTTGTCTTTCTACCCTTGATCTAGTTTGTTGCGAGGCCTTTTGAACCAACTTAAGCCGAAGCTTTGATACTTGCCAAAGCTTTGTCGTGTCCCTCGCGTTCCTTGCTTCGTCATTCTAGCTTCGACATTTGGTCATGCGGTATGTCTGCTATATGAATCAAAGAAACTTGTTTATTCTGAGTACCTTCAGTAGAAAAGGAGACCCCAACAGTAGCCCCTTCGCGGTGCTAGATCATTTTTTCATAACGAGCTCAATCCGCGAAACATACGAAGGCCTCTAAATGTTGAAGGTCCAAAAAACACCTTCTCTGAGCTTGTTATTGAAAAACGTATAAAAAAGTCGTGGACTCCATCGGTCCACCGATGAGCCGGTGTGACTGGCTCGGTGGTTCGCCTTCTTCACCTACATGGTTGGTGTTAAGTTATTACAACATTCATTGCACTTGCGTCATTGTGCTACCAAAAATTTGTACTACAGTCAAAGGTGTTTGCATTCTTCTCAGCTTTTCCACTGTGCTTCGTCTTTAGCACCAAAAACCCTTAGTTCAGCTTCGACTCAACGCTATAATGGCCAGAATTAGATCCACTGCCAGGTTGACGAATGAGGGTTGGTAAGCGGAAGCAACCGATATGGCTCCTATCTCAGAAATTATAAAAGATTCTAGGATGATTGCTCAGAGGGAAGAGATTAAGAGAAGGACGCTCCGGAGAAGAACATTTCTGATGTTGAAGGTAACACTAATAGGGATGATGCCGAAGATGATGTCTGTATCTTAAGTCCAAGCAAGCCTAGCCATGTTGAGTTTGGCAGATCCACCATGAAACCTGATGACTTGGTTTTAATGAAGAAGCTTGGTTATTTTGGAAAGAACGCTGATGACTTGATTAGGTTCACGGGTGACGAAATAGTTCCAGAGATGAAGGATGATGAGGTGGTGGTTTTCAAGAGCTTCTTCCAAGTCGAGCTTCGATTCCTGTTCTACGAGATGATTGGTGAAGTATTAAAAAGATTTGAGATATATCTTCATCAGCTGACGCCAAATGAGATAATCAGGTTTAGCGTCTACATATGGGCTCTCCGAATCCAGGGCATGAGCACGAATGCTGAAGGCGTTTGCAGAGTCCACAAACTTCATTACCAAACCAAGGCTAGGGCATATGGCCTCCACAAAAACTTTGGGTGCTACAACTTTGCATACCGAAAGGATACCAAGGCTCCCGTGATCGGGTATCGTACAAAATGGCCTACTGGCTGGACAAGTGAATGGTTTTATATGAAGGCTAATTTGAAATGGAGGGATAAGGTTATGAACATGGTGATGAGTCCTCTGAGATTAAACTTCGGCATGACGAGGCCCTTATGTTTTATGCAAATAGGCTCCCCATGCCAGCTGGCCAAAGTTCATTTTTGAGTTGTGGCAGAGCATATCAACACTCGGGATTTGGTCCAAGAATATCTGGCCAACAAAGTTTTTCCAACACTAAGCAGGTGGGGAATGCCGAAGATAAAAGGTGAAGGGAACAAGTTTGAACTCGTCAGACTGCAATATCGTTTCAGGTAACAGGACACCGTCAGCGGCCCCTATGCCAAGTAGCTACTGATGATTAAAACAATATGCAATGAGATTCTTGGTAATTATACAAAGAAAGAAGATGAACTGATGGCTGCCGCTTTCGGCACTCGAGAGAAACGAAGGTTGAACCGGGTGATGTACGCCCTAGGCTTCGAGTACCCTGATTATGAAAAATTTGAAGAAGAAGCTAGGCGAGTGGAGAGGAAAAGGGTTGTGAGCATAATGAAGAGTCAGGCCATGAGGTCTATTCAAGAAGATAAGAAAATAACACTTTCAAAGAAATGAAAGGTTTCTGGTGAGGCTGAAATTTCTAAGTCAGGGCCAAAATCATCGGCCCTTAAAAACGGAAATCTTTGGAAGTGTGTCGTGCTAAGAAGAAGATGCCTGCTCCATCAGAGCAGGTCCTTCAAACCCCTTTGTCTTCTTCTACTGGCATAACAAAGATCTTGGAGGTAATGACTCAACCCTTACCTTTTCTTATGCTAAGTCCTCTAGGGTCAGACCTGACTAGTTTGTTATAGCCAAGGGAGTAAAATATTGAGAAAGATGTCGAAGGAGGAACCAAACAAGATTTTCGGTGACTAGGGGGGAAGAAAATGTTCAGAAAAAGCGACGCATACGATGGCTGTCATGCGGGCTATGCATAAAACTCCCCTGCTGGGAGCAAGGAAAAAACTGCTCCTTCCATAACTGATGAAGCTACCGAAGTAGCCCATGAAGTTGAAAGCAGTGGAGGCCCGCTCAGGACCACCCTATCGAAGATTGATCGGATTATAGCTGATGTGGTGCCCGAGAAGGAAACTGACAAAGTGGTTGCTGTTGAAACTTCAACCTCAAATATGAAGAATATTGAAGAAGCTTCTTCGGAGAGCAAGACCTTGGATTTATGACACCTGGGTGACCAACAGCTTTTTGAAGAAGATATGTATGAACTAAGAGAATTCGTAATAGCAGGTGGCTACCAGCCTGGATTCGTGCTTTTTGGCGGTGTGGACGAAGAAATACTAGGATGCATTCCTGATCGCGCCGAGGCGAAAATTGTTAACACTTTAACAAAGAACATTGGATTTCCGAAGCTTGAGAGGGATCTCAGCAGCTATTGGAAACAACATGTCACACCCGGTTTTAAGGGACAAAGTCGGATGCATCTCATACATGCGCCAAAGAAGACAACATATATAATAACAGAGTGTATAGAGATAAATGTCACAATAATCAGAGTATTTAATACATAGCGGAAGTCTTACAAAATAAAAGATAAATATAATAGGATCTAAACTCCATCCTTGGCGCTAGAAAGTCAACTACGAGACGCCACCTAGATCGAATCGAACTCCTCGATGTGTGGCTCCACTTGAACCACCTGTTCTTCTCCTGTGGGGGGTGTGAGACAGGAAGGGTGAGCTCACACATGTTCATCGCTCAACAAGTTGTGGGGAATAATGTGCATGAACTCCCCAAAGGTGGGAGTTCATGTGAAGTGTAAGGCTGATCAACAAAATAAAGGATGAAGCTGAGCATTGCTTTTATAAGTTGATCAAAATTTTATTAGCAATTACTAAGTATAAGTAAATACAAAACCTTAGTAATAATAAGTAAAAGTAATAATAAAATAATCCCAATGCGATGCGAATGACAAATTGAGTTTTAATTCCATAGATTAATCATATGAGGGTCTGAGCTGCTCATGACCGTGAGCACGACTAGTATACCAGTTTTACAGTCTGTAGAGGTTGCACATCTTTACCCACAAGCCGTGTTACCCATCTGCCAAGGGATCATGAATCTCATACACCTCTAACGAGGAGGCGAGGCAGGGTAACACTATGAGGCCTTTACAAAGTTCCACTAGCTTCAGAAAACCCGCTACAGTTTATAGGAAGCTCCAGTGCAGGAATCCCTCGCCTGACCGCCATCGCAGCAAAATCAACCCAAGGACCTCCCTACACTGACCACTCCCTACTACCCTTGCCCCTTTCGGGTAAGGTAGTCATCCACTAGCTTTCCTAGTAAATCAGCCAAAGGCGTCCCATTAAACCCTTGTGGTAGCACTGTTTTCCCGGGTGGTCGCTCCATGTTCCCATTAACATAATGATCTTATCATGAACGTAAATAACATAACAGAATAATAGGAACATGGATATAATGAAATATTAACCCAAAAACCGTGTAAAACAATAGCATAACTACCCAATGCTTCAAGGGTAAATAAGGTAAAAGATAAACAGTCTAGGGTGACCTATTGGGTCCCATCAAAATTAAACCTATGCATGAATAAGTGATAATAAAGAATATTATTGGGTAACAAAAGTGGATCAAGGGCACAACTTGCCTGACACTTGAGATTCCAGTTACCACGGTGATTCTTCAAATCCTCGTGACCTCAATACTAGTCGTAGCAATACAAACAAACATGGTATAGACAAAATTTACATCACACCAAACATAAGTACAAACTGAATAATAATAATCTACGCAAAGCTACGAGATCGTGGGAACGAGAACCACTAAAATCGAAGTTACGGTTAGGGTTATGATTTTATAGAGAATTTATGGGATTAAAATATTAAATTGTATTATAAATTGGTGAATATAAATCATATAAGAGGTTATTCTGTAAATAATAATTTCCACTTCAATCTAAGTCATTATTTGATTAAATATCATCTAGTCAAATTATAACCATAAGATCATAAGTTAATCCAATAGACATAGATTAATCCAATTAACATAGGATAAATAGATATCTAATATAAAAGTATGAGACATGTATAATTAGTGTTGTTACTGCGTAATAAATATTTATACGAGACTAACGCAACTCGAACGGGTCAAATCGGTGTTAAAACGGGGAAGTTATGAATTTTCTAAGGTTTTACGTATTTGATACAAGATTAATTAAGAGATGGATTTTAATATAGTTTTCATGTCAAAGCAGTGGTACTAAATGATAAACAACAATTTTATAAAATTATAGAAATTGGAATGGACTCATTTGGACTAAGTATGAATTTTATGTGAATTAAACAAGTTCTAGGGATTGTTTTTACACTAAAAATTCATTTCCACATTTATTTATCCAATTTAAATGGTCACAGGACCGAACACTAATTTTGTAGAAACACGGGGGCGAAATCATAAGTAATTCCAAGACTCAGTCTAACCCTAGGGAGGACGGCAGGTTGAATACAACTAAAGCGGAGGGCTCTGTTAAAAGACTGCTAGGGCAAAGGGGTATCAGCAACTATGGGCCGCTGGATCAAGCACGCACGGCTCAGATTAAATCGCGCAAACAACGAACCGATACACAACGGCTGCCGCACGATCACAGATTGACGCACGATTTTAGGGGACCAAGATCTAACCGTATCCACTCGTTACAGGATCGACGGCCTGGAGCTACTCACCCCATCATCCAATCTACACCGTTCATCAACAAATGGATGCCTTGGATTCAATCACGCGAAACGGTATGCCATCGCCTAATCCAGACCGTCTATTATCCGATCAACGACCTGGGTCACGTTTCCTCCCCCCCCCCCGACGAACTAAGGCGGCGCCGCCCAGGGCTCACGGCGGACCATCGCCGGACAAACTTGCCCCTGCCCATACCGTACTCTAAACCAAACCCCGGCTAGGGCTACACCAAGCTAAGGATGAATCTAATGCTAGGTAGGCGTTTTTACCCGAGTGGTCGCAGCAGAGGAAGCTGACCATGCTGGAGAGCGGTCGGTGGCGGGTTCGGGACGCCGGTGAGAAATTCCGGCCAAGGTCGACCGAGCCCACGCCAGGTAATGCCCTCCCAAGCTCCCACACGCAAGTACGAAGCTACTGCGCCACTTCTCTCGACCTGAATGGCGGCACGAGCACCCGAGTCCCTCGGTGGTTCTAGCGGCGACATCACTCTCCCTCTCTCCTATTTCTCTCCCTCTCTTGTTCGCGGCAGAACGGCTGGCTTTGTAGCCCACAGCGAGCGGCGATCATGGAGGAGCATAACCACCAGATGGTTGATGCCGCACTAGCGAGGAGAGCGGGTCACGCGCAAGATTTCCGGGCGGAGCTGCTACTGCGAGGAATATGGCGGCCGGTAAGTGTGCGAGCGAGTCGAGCGGGGAAGAAGAGGACCCGATATTATAGCCCCCCAAGGACCCGAAGCCGCCCGGGAATCCCGGCGAGATCACACCGGCCGTGCGCCTAGCGTGAGGTTGTTGACGAACCCGAGCAGACGGGCCCACCAGGAAGTGAAACAATGGCACCAGTAGGACACCATGTTAGGCTGCGGTGTGGACCCACCCTGGCGGGTACGTGCACGCGGCGTGGAAGAGTCTGGCGGGCCAGGTTGGGCTGGAATGGCGAAGTCGTTGAACTGGGCCGTGGTGGGGAAGAGAAGGTGGGCCAGCTAGGAGGAATGCGGCCCAGCCGCACCAGAAAAACTTCTTTCCTTTTTCTTGCCCTTTATTTTATTTTGTTTTGTTTTTTAAGTCTCAACTTCAAATTTCAAACGTCAATTTATATTTGAGTAGAGATCTAGAATCTAACTAAATTCACAATCAAGGAAATACTCCGTACGATGCATATCCCTATTCATATATATTAGTAACTGTTTAACCCTTTTTTTAATCAACATGCTTTGAAATATGAAATACAACCATTTTCACTTCTAAAGAAATATTGTTTTAAACTTATAGTCAATTAATGGTTTATCCAGGACATATTAATTTTTTGTAGAAGATATAAATTCTCCACTCAAGAGGTGTTTTCGATTTAATCATATCAGAGAAGACTCTGTAGCTACACAATTCATCATTTATTAATTATAAAACATTCCTACTTTATTGCTTTGGGAATAAAACTTAATTTTAGGGGTTAAATACAACTTCTAAATTACCATTTATCCCACTTGGAGAAAAAGAAAAAAATCATCATTATATATTTTTTAATTATTAATCTTTCTGTAAAAACATTTACTATATTCTCAAAATGAGATTTAGGGTGTTACACTACACATCACCGATAGCTTAGTGTATTCAAATTTTAAGGTACAAACTTTGCTACTTTTCCCTAATTTACTTGTTTTTAAATTTTAATAATCAAAATCTTATGCATCTTCGGACTTGTGGCAGAGTTTCCTGCTGAGCAAGGCCTTGAAGGTACAACAAGAAAGTGAAGATAGAAAGAATGAATTTATTAATAATGATCTAGAGAAGGTTTAGAATCTTGAAGATTTGCTAAAGGAAAATAACTCTAGACTTTAGTCTGCCGAAGCAAGTCTTGCCAAAGCTCGCCTTCGGAGCGAGAAACAAGACATCCAGATTACAGATCAAAACAAACAAGTTGAAAAATTGAGTAAAGAGCTTGAGAAAGCAAAGTCATTTTTCCAAGAAGATGTGAACCGTTTTAATTGTGAAGAGGAAGATTTAAAACTGAAAGTCAAAACCGAAGTCGAGAAGAATACTAAACTATCCGAAGCTTTCAAAAATCCTCGAGATACTTGCTTCGGGTTTATAACACGATGCTCCTCACGGCTGGGTGATATTTTTAACTTTGTCGGAGCAGTTTTGGAAGAGGCCAAACAATCTCCTGATAATATTCCCAAGACACTTGAATAGATTGAAAAGGAAGTTGAGAATTTTGACGAAGTTATGGTGGGACATGGTGATTTCTGTGCACTAGTAGCTGCCCGAGGGACTGCTGCTATCTTTGCAAAAGCTGGGTGCAATCACTTGAAGACCGTTAACAAGCCCACCTTCAGCATTTCCCCGTCTGACCTAGGCAACATACCTGGTGAATCCAGAAGTGTGGGTAACAAATTTGTTGTACTTGATGAAGTATGAAATTTTTTTGTATACTTGTTTTCTTCTACCTTCTTCCTGTTTGTTATTTCTCAATATTGATGTGATGTTATATTCACACTAATGTCAGTGAAGAGTGAGGAACCGAAGCTGAAGCTAACGAATAAATCCTGAAACATATACTTAAAGACCTTCGTTGTGTGACACATTGCATTTGATGGGAAAAACAATGGAAGATGACATGCAATTTTTTTGTAAATATGTACAAATAACTTGTAATATTACCTTTTCTTGTATCCATGTGCTTTGCTGTGGATGAAACCGTGATATTCTTTCAGAGCCGAAAGGCAAAAAGCACCTTCCCTTCTTTTCGTTCACAACGAAACATCGTAAAATTCTCGTTAGTTTTTCATGAGAAATGCGATGATGTGATGAAGCTATAATGTCTATGATGGATGTTTGTATGAATGCAAATTATGATGACATGCTTTATGCAAGAATGTATGCCTTTTGTTGAAGGTAAAAAAGAAAAACAGACTCTGCATTTCCTTAGGAACGACTTTGGAGTCTCTTTACCTTTACTAGGTGGTAATTGAGCTCTGCATCCCCTTAGGAATGACTTTGGAGCTTCTTCACCTATACTAGGTAGTATTTGTGCTTTGCATCCCTTTAGGAATGTCTTTGGAGTTTCTTCACCTTTACTAGGTGGTATTTGAGCTTTGCATCCCCTTAGGAACGACTTTGAAGCTTTTGCTTTTTCTTCTATTTTACACTAGATGGTGTAACCTGAGATCTTTACATTTTACATATGGGGGAAATTTGCCCTTGTATTCAATAGGGTTGGAAAAAATGAAAATTACAATATATGGCTCCATTAGAAACCTTTCTCCCTACTTGAAAGTAAGAAAGGGAACCACAAAAATGAAAACATTACATGATTGTCACACATAGTACCTCCGGAGTTGATCCGTATTCCAGGACCTTGGAATGTTGAAAGGGAATTAGGCTTACACCTAGTTCCTAAATAATTTTGGTGGTTGAATTGCCCAACACAAATAGTTGGACTAACTAGTTTGCTCTAGTGAACAAGTTATACAGGTGCCAAAGGGTCACACTTAGCCAATAAAAAGACCAAGTATTGGGTTCAACAAAAGAGCAAACGGATAACCGAAGTGTGCCCTGGTCTGGCGCACCGGACTGTCCGGTGTGCCACCGGACAGTGTCCGGTGCACCAGGGGACTTCACGCTGAACTCGTCACCTTCGGGAAAATCCAGAGGCGCTCCGCTATAATTCACCGGACTGTCCGGTGTACACCGGACAGTGTCCGGTGCTCCAAGGAAGAGCAGCTCTAGAACTCGCCAGCCTCGGGAATTTGCTCCGCTATAATTCACCGGACATGTCCGGTGTACACCGGACTGTCCGGTGAGCCAGCGGAGCAATGGCTACTTCGCGCCAACGGTCACCTGCAGGCGCATTTAATGCGCGCCAGAAGTCAGGCACGCGGGAGACGGTGCACCAGACAATCTACAGTACTTGTCCGGTGTACACCGGACAACCAGGCGGGCCCAGAAGTCAGAAGCTCCAACGGTCGAATCCCAACGGCCTGGTGTCGTGGCTGGCGCACCGGACATGTCCGGTGTGCACCGGACTGTCCGGTGCACCATACGACAGTCAGCCACCACCAAACGGCTAGTTTGGTGGTTGGGGCTATAAATACCCCCAACCACCACACATTCAAGTCATCCAAGTTTTCCCACTTCAACTACTTACAAGAGCTCTAGCATTCAATTCTAGACACACCCAAGTGATCAAATCCTCTCCAAACTCCACACAACGCTCTAGTGATTAGAGAGAGAGATTTGCTTGTGTTCTTTCGAGCTCTTGCGCTTGGATTGCTTTCTTCTTTCTTTGATTCTTCATTGCGATCAAACTCACTTGTAATTGAGGCAAGAGACACCAATCTTGTGGTGGTCCTTGTGGGAACTTTGTGTTCCAAGCATTTGAGAAGAGAAAGCTCACTCGGTCCGAGGGACCGTTTGAGAGAGGGAAAGGGTTGAAAGAGACCCGGTCTTTGTGACCACCTCAACGGGGAGTAGGTTTGCGAGAACCGAACCTCGGTAAAACAAATCCACGTGTCTCACTCCTTATTCGCTTGCGATTTGTTTTGCACCCTCTCTCGCGGACTCGATTATATTTCTAACGCTAACCCGGCTTGTAGTTGTGATTATTTTTGAGAATTTCAGTTTCGCCCTATTCACCCCCCTCTAGGCGACTTTCAATTGGTATCAGAGCCCGGTGCTTCATTAGAGCCTAACCGCTCGAAGTGATGTCGGGAGAACTCACCAAGAAGGAGATGGAGACCGGCGACAAGCCCGCTACAAGCCACGGGAAGGCTTCATCGGGAGAGTCCCGCAACAAGGAGAAGAAGATGGAGAAGAAGGAGAAGAAGACTTCTTCTCACAAATCGCATCGGAGTGGCGACAAAATAAAGAAGATGAGGAAGGTGGTCTACTACGAGACCGACACTTCATCGCCATCTACCTCCGGCTCCGACGCGCCCTCCATAACTTCTAAGCGCCATGAGCATAAGAAGTTTAGTAAGATCCCCCTACATTATCCTCGTACTTCTAGACATACTCCATTACTTTCCGTTCCATTAGGCAAACCGCCAACCTTTGACGGTGAAGATTATGCTAGGTGGAGTGATTTAATGAAATTTCATCTAACCTCACTCCACAAAAGTATATGGAATGTTGTTGAGTTTGGAGCACAGGTACCATCCATAGGGGATGAGGATTATGATGAAGACGAGGTGGCCCAAATCGAGCACTTCAACTCCCAAGCCACAACCATACTCCTCGCCTCTCTAAGTAGGGAGGAGTACAACAATGTGCAAGGACTAAAAAGCGCCAAGGAAGTTTGGGACGTGCTCAAGACGTCGCACGAGGGTGATGAACTCACCAAGAGCACCAAGCAGAAAACGATCGAGGGGGAGCTCGGTCGCTTCCGTCTTCGCCAAGGGGAGGAGCCACAAGATATGTACAACCGGCTCAAGACCTTGGTGAATCAAGTGCGCAACCTCGGGAGCAAGAAATGGGATGACCACGAGGTGGTTAAGGTTATTTTAAGATCACTTATTTTCCTTAACCCTACTCAAGTACAATTAATTCGTGGTAATCCAAGATATACACTAATGACTCTCGAGGAAGTAATCGAATTTTGTGAGCTTTGAATTTATGATCAAGGGCTCACGAAAGATCAACGAGCTTGACGGCCCCTCCACGTCCGAAGCACAACCGGTCGCATTTAAGGCGATGGAGGAGAAGAAGGAGGAGTCTACACCGAGTAGAACACCCATCGACGCCTCCAAGCTCGACAACGAGGAAATGGCGCTCGTCATCAAGAGCTTCCGCCAAATCCTCAAACAAAGGAGGGGGAAAATTACAAGCCCCGCTCCAAGAAGGTTTGCTACAAGTGTGGTAAGCCCGATCACTTTATAGCTAAATGTCCTATTTCTAGTGACAGTGACAGGGGTGACGACAAGAAGGGGAGAAGAAAGGAGAAGAAGAGGTACTACAAGAAGAAGGGCGGCGATGCCCATGTTTGTCGTGAGTGGGACTCCGACGAAAGCTCTAGCGACTCCTCCGACGACGAGGACGCCGCCAACATCGCCGTCACCAAGGGACTTCTCTTCCCCAACGTCGGCCACAAGTGCCTCATGGCAAAGGACGGCAAAAAGAAGAAGGTTAAATCTAAATCCTCCACTAGATATGAATCCTCTAGTGATGAAAATGCTAGTGATGAGGAAGATAACTTGTGCACTCTTTTTGCCAACTTAAACATGCAACAAAAGGAGAAATTAAATGAATTAATTAGTGCCATCCATGAGAAGGATGATCTCTTGGACTCCCAAGAGGACTTCCTAATCAAGGAAAACAAAAAACATGTTAAAGTTAAAAATGCTTATGCTCTAGAAGTTGAAAATGTGAAAAATTATCTAGTGAGCTAAGCACTTGCCATGAGACAATCGACAACCTTAGAAATGAAAATGCCAATTTATTAGCTAAAGTTGATTCAAATGTTTGTGATATTTCAATTCCCAATCTTAAGAATGATAATGATGATTTGCTTGCTAAGATTGAAGAATTGAACATATCTCTTGCTAGCCTTAGGATTGAGAATGAAAAATTGCTTGCTAAGGCTAAAGATTTTGATGTTTGCAATGCTACTATTTGCGACCTTAGAACTAAAAATGATATATTGCATGCTAAAGTTGTAGAATTAAAATCTTGCAAACCCTCTACATCTACCGTTGAGCACACTTCTATTTGTACTAGATGTAGAGATGTTGATGTTAATGCTATTCATGATCACATGGCTTTAATTAAACAACAAAATGATCATATAGCAAAATTAGATGCTAAGATTGCCGAGCATGACTTGGAAAATGAAAATTTTAAATTTGCTAGAAGCATGCTCTATAGAGGGAGACGCCCTGGCATTAAGGATGTCATTGGCTTCCAACAGGGAGGCAATGTCAAAATTAATGCCCCTCCTAAGAAGTTGTCTAATTTTGTTAAGGGCAAGGCTCCCATGCCTCAGGATAATGAGGGATACATTTTATACCCTGCCGAATATCCTGAGAGCAAAATTAGGAGAATTCACTCTAGGAAGTCTCACTCTGGTCCTAATCATGCTTTTATGTATAAGAGTGAGACATCTAGTTCTAGGCAACAATCCCATGTTAAGTTGCCTAAGAAGAAAACTCCTAATGCATCAAATGAACATAACTTTTCATTTAAAACTTTTGATGCATCTTATGTTTTAACTAACAAATCCGGCAAAGTAGTTGCCAAATATGTTGGGGGCAAGCACAAGGGGTCAAAGACTTGTGTTTGGGTACCCAAAGTTCTTGTTTCTAATGCCAAAGGACCCAAAACCATTTGGGTACCTAAAGTCAAGAACTAAACATGTTTTGTAGGTTTATGCATCCGGGGGCTCAAGTTGGATTATCGACAGCGGGTGCACAAACCACATGACAGGGGAGAAAAAGATGTTCTCCTCCTATGAGAAAAACCAGGATCCCCAACGAGCTATCACATTCGGGGATGGAAACCAGGGTTTGGTCAAAGGTCTTGGTAAAATAGCTATATCTCCTGACCATTCCATTTCCAATGTTTTTCTTGTTGATTCTTTAGATTACAATTTGCTTTCTGTTTCTCAATTATGTCAAATGGGCTACAACTGTCTTTTTACTGATGTAGGTGTCACTGTCTTTAGAAGAAGTGATGATTCAATATCATTTAAGGGAGTGTTAGAGGGTCAGCTATACTTGGTAGATTTTGATAGAGCTGAACTCGACACTTGCTTAATTGCTAAGACTAACATGGGTTGGCTCTGACACCGCCGACTATCCCATGTTGGGATGAAGAATCTTCACAAGCTTCTAAAGGGAGAGCACATTTTAGGATTAACAAATGTTCATTTTGAGAAAGACAGGATTTGTAGCGCTTGCCAAGCAGGGAAGCAAGTTGGTGCTCACCATCCACACAAGAACATAATGACGACCGACAGGCCACTGGAGCTCCTACACATGGACCTATTCGGCCCGATAGCTTACATAAGCATCGGCGGGAGTAATTACTGTCTAGTTATTGTGGATGATTATTCTCGCTTCACTTGGGTGTTCTTTTTGCAGGAAAAATCTCATACCCAAGAAACATTAAAGGGATTCTTGAGACGGGCTCAAAATGAGTTCGGCTTAAGGATCAAGAAAATTAGAAGCGACAACGGGACGGAGTTCAAGAACTCACAAATTGAAGGCTTTCTTGAGGAGGAGGGCATCAAGCATGAGTTCTCTTCTCCCTACACGCCACAACAAAATGGTGTTGTGGAGAGGAAGAATAGAACTCTATTGGACATGGCTAGAACCATGCTTGATGAGTACAAGACATCGGATCGGTTTTGGGCCGAGGCGGTCAACACCGCCTGCTACGCCATCAACCGATTATATCTACACCGAATCCTCAAGAAGATATCATACGAACTCCTTACCGGTAAAAAGCCCAATATTTCATATTTTAGAGTCTTTGGTAGCAAATGTTTTATACTTGTTAAAAGAGGTAGAAAATCTAAATTTGCTCCTAAGACTGTAGAATGCTTTTTACTAGGATATGATTCAAACACAAGGGCATATAGAGTCTTTAACAAGTCCTCCGGACAAGTTGAAGTTTCTTGTGACGTTGTGTTTGATGAGACTAACGGCTCTCAAGTAGAGCAAGTTGATCTTGATGAGATAGGTATTGAAGAGGCTTCGTGCATCGCGCTAAGGAACATGTCCATTGGGGATGTGTGTCCTAAGGAATCCGAAGAGCCTCCAAATGCACAAGATCAACCATCCTCCTCCACGCAAGCATCCCCACCAACTCAAAATGAGGATGAGACTCAAGTTGATGAAGGAGAAGATCAATCAAATGAGCCACTTCAAGATGACGGCAATGATCAAGGGGGAGATGCAAATGATCAAGACAAGGAGGATGAAGAACAAAGGCCGCCACACCCAAGAGTCCACCAAGCAATCCAACGAGATCACCCCGTCGACACCATCCTCGGCGACATTCATAAGGGGGTAACCACTAGATCTCATGTTGCACATTTTTGTGAGCATTACTCTTTTGTTTCCTCTATTGAGCCACACAGGGTAGAGGAAGCACTTCAAGATTCGGATTGGGTGGTGGCGATGCAAGAGGAGCTCAACAACTTCACTAGGAATGAGGTATGGCATCTAGTTCCACGTCCTAATCAAAATGTTGTAGGAACCAAATGGGTGTTCCGCAACAAGCAAGATGAGCATGGTGTGGTGACAAGGAACAAAGCACGACTTGTGGCCAAGGGATACTCCCAAGTCGAAGGTTTGGATTTCGGTGAAACCTATGCACCCGTAGCTAGGCTTGAGTCAATTTGTATATTATTGGCCTATGCTACTTACCATGGCTTCAAGCTTTACCAAATGGACGTGAAGAGTGCCTTCCTCAATGGACCAATCAAGGAAGAGGTCTATGTTGAGTAACCTCCCGGCTTTGAAGACAGTGAGTATCCTAACCATGTCTATAAGCTCTCTAAGGCGCTTTATGGGCTCAAGCAAGCCCCAAGAGCATGGTATGAATGTCTTAGAGATTTTCTTATTGCAAATGGATTCAAAGTCGGAAAGGCCGATCCTACACTCTTTACCAAAACACTTGAAAATGATTTATTTGTATGCCAAATTTATGTTGATGATATTATATTTGGGTCTACTAACGAATCTACATGTGAAGAGTTTAGTAGGATTATGACACAAAAATTTGAGATGTCTATGATGGGGGAGTTGAAGTACTTCTTAGGATTTCAAGTGAAGCAACTCCAAGAAGGCACCTTCCTAAGCCAAACGAAGTATACTCAAGATATTCTAAGCAAGTTTGGGATGAAGGATGCCAAACCCATCAAGACACCCATGGGAACCAATGGGCATCTCAATCTCGATGAGGGAGGTAAATCCGTCGATCAAAAGGTATACCGGTCAATGATTGGTTCTTTGCTATATTTATGTGCATCTCGACCGGATATAATGCTTTCCATATGCATGTGTGCAAGATTCCAAGCCGACCCTAAGGAAGCTCACCTTACGGCCGTAAAACGAATCTTGAGATATTTAGTTTTACTCCTAAGTTTGGGCTTTGGTATCCTAGGGGATCCACTTTTGATTTGATTGGTTATTCGGATGCCGATTGGGCGGGGTGTAAAATCAATAGAAAGAGCACATCGGGGACTTGTCAGTTCTTGGGAAGATCCTTGGTGTCTTGGGCTTCAAAGAAGCAAAATTCCGTAGCTCTTTCAACCGCCGAAGCCGAGTACATTGACGCAGGACATTGTTGCGCGCAACTACTTTGGATGAGGCAAACCCTTAGGGACTACGGTTACAAACTAACCAAAGTTCCTCTTCTATGTGATAATGAGAGTGCAATCCGCATGGCGGATAATCCCGTTGAGCATAGCCGCACTAAACACATAGCCATTCGGTATCACTTTTTAAGGGATCACCAACAAAAGGGAGATATCGAGATTTCTTACATTAATACTAAAGATCAATTAGCCGATATCTTTACCAAGCCACTTGATGAACAAACTTTTAACAAACTTAGGCATGAGCTAAATATTCTTGATTCTAGGAACTTCTTTTGTTGATTTGCACACATAGCTCATTTATATACCTTTGAACATGTCTCTTTCATATGCTATGACTAATGGGTCTTCAAGTCTATTTCAAACCAAGTCATAGGTCTATTGAAAGGGAATTGGAGTCTTCGGCGAAGACAAAGGCTTCCACTCCGTAACTCATCCTTCGTCGTTGCTCCGCGCATCTCTCCATCTTTTGGGGGAGAGAACATGAGTCCAAAGCAAAAGGACTTCGTCTTTGGTATAATCTTCACTCATTTATCTATGACCAAAGAGGGAGAAAGTAATTCTAAGGGATCTAATGACTCCGTTTTTGGCGATTCATGCCAAAGGGGGAGAGAGTAATAGCCCAAAGCAAAAGGACTGCACCACCACCTAATTTTAAAAAGAGTTTTTCAATTGGTATGATTCTCAATTGATAAATTTCAAATTGGTATCTTATTGTGTTCAAAAGGGGGAGAAAAGTAGTATTTCAAAATTGATATATCAAAACCCTCTTGAACACTAAGAGGAGGATTTCATTTAGGGGGAGTTTTGTTTAGTCAAAGGAAAAGCATTTAAAACAAGGGGAGAAAATTTCAAATCTTGAAAATGCTTTGAAAAATCTTACTCATTCACCTTTGACTATTTGCAAAAGAACTTTGAAAAGGATTTACAAAAGAAATTGCAAAAACAAAACATGTGGTGCAAGCGTGGTCCAAAATGTTAAAAATGAAGAAACAATCCATGCATATCTTATAAGTATTTATATTGGCTCAATTCCAAGCAACCTTTGCACTTACATTATGCAAACTAGTTCAATTATGCACTTCTATATTTGCTTTGGTTTGTGTTGGCATCAATCACCAAAAAGGGGGAGATTGAAAGGGAATTAGGCTTACACCTAGTTCCTAAATAATTTTGGTGGTTGAATTGCCCAACACAAATAATTGGACTAACTAGTTTGCTCTAGTGAACAAGTTATACAGGTGCCAAAGGGTCACACTTAGCCAATAAAAAGACCAAGTATTGGGTTCAACAAAAGAGCAAAGGGATAACCGAAGTGTGCCCTGGTCTGGCGCACCGGACTGTCCGGTGTGCCACCGGACAGTGTCCGGTGCACCAGGGGACTTCACGCTGAACTCGTCACCTTCGGGAAAATCTAGAGGCGCTCCGCTATAATTCACCGGACTGTCCGGTGTACACCGGACAGTGTCTGGTGCTCCAAGGAAGAGCGGCTCTAGAACTCGCCAGCCTCGGGAATTTGCTCCGCTATAATTCACCGGACATGTCCGGTGTACACCGGACTGTCCGGTGAGCCAGCGGAGCAACGACTACTTCGCGCCAACGGTCACCTGCAGGCGCATTTAATGCGCGCCAGAAGCGCGCAGAAGTCAGGCACGCGGGAGACGGTGCACCGGACAATCTACAGTACTTGTCCGGTGTACACCGGACAGCCAGGCGGGCCCAGAAGTCAGAAGCTCCAACGGTCGAATCCCAACGGCCTGGTGACGTGGCTGGCGCACCGGACATGTCCGGTGCACCATACGACAATCAGCCACCACCAAACGGCTAGTTTGGTGGTTGGGGCTATAAATACCCCCAACCACCACACATTCAAGTCATCCAAGTTTTCCCACTTCAACTACTTACAATAGCTCTAGCATTCAATTCTAGACACACCCAAGTGATCAAATCCTCTCCAAACTCCACACAACGCTCTAGTGATTAGAGAGAGAGATTTGCTTGTGTTCTTTCGAGCTCTTGCGCTTGGATTGCTTTCTTCTTTCTTTGATTCCTCATTGCGATCAAACTCACTTGTAATTGAGGCAAGAGACACCAATCTTGTGGTGGTACTTGTGGGAACTTTGTGTTCCAAGCATTTGAGAAGAGAAAGCTCACTCGGTCCGAGGGACCGTTTGAGAGAGGGAAAGGGTTGAAAGAGACCCGGTCTTTGTGACCACCTCAACGGGGAGTAGGTTTGCGAGAACCGAACCTCGGTAAAACAAATCCACGTGTCTCACTCCTTATTCGCTTGCGATTTGTTTTGCACCCTCTCTCGCGGACTCGATTATATTTCTAACGCTAACCCGGCTTGTAGTTGTGATTATTATTGAGAATTTCAGTTTCGCCCTATTCACCCCCCCTCTAGGCGACTTTCAAATGTCATTTCCTTCCATGGCTCTTAACATGTAAGATCCTAGTCTGGCTGAAGATACCACCAAGAAAGGTCCTTTCTGTCTCTGGATTAGCCACCCTTCGAAGCACAAAATGTCCTAGTTTGATATTCTTCAGTCTAACTTTTCTGTCTCGCCATTTGACTATTTTGGCTTGATATTTATTAATGTGATCAATTTGTTGAAGTCTGATCCCTTCTATTGAATCTTTTGAAATTTTGCAAGTATATTCATCATCTGTCGAAGCTAAGGTTCGTATTGACCCTGTTTCTGCCTCTTCTGGAGTTATTGCTTCGTCCCTAAACATGAGATTGAATGGGGTGAAGCCTGTTGATTTTGAAACTAAAGTGTTGTGATTCCATACCACTTTTACCAATTCATCTGGCCACTTGCCCTTCGACAGATTGAAGATTGACCTCATTATCCCTGTAAGGATGACACCATTTGCTCGTTCCACCAGGCCATTAGATTCTGGATGTCTTACTGATGCAAAATGCATATTTGTTCTGATTTGATCACAGAAAGTCCTGAAAGCTTCAGAGTCGAATTGTGCTCCATTGTCCACTATGATAGCCTTCAGCACCCCGAAGCGACATATAATATTTTGCCAAAAATACTTCTCAACTATGGCCGATGTTATTGTAGCCAATGGTTTAGCTTCGATCCATTTAGAGAAATACTCGACCGCTACCACAACATACCTTATGTTTCCCTGGGCTGGTGGTAATGGTCCCAACAAATCCATTCCCCATCTCTATAATGGCCAAGTATGGTGAATTAGTTGTGTTAGAGACAAAGGTTGCTTTTGGTATCTGGCGCATCTTTGGCAATTGTCACATTTCTGTACTAAATCTACTGCATCCGAAGTAGCTTTTGGCTCGTAGAAGCCTTGTCTAAAAACCTTGCCCAAGAGTGGCCTGTATCCGATGTGAGCACCACATATCCCTGAATGAATCTCTCATCAGCTCTTGACCTTTGGTTCTAGATAAACATTTCAGAAATGGTGAACATACTCCTTGTTTAAACAATTGCCCTTATGTTATCATGTATGGCCTTGTCCTAGCCTGCATTCTTTTGATATAGGCTTCGTCATTCGAAGGGTAATTGCCTTGGAGGAAAGATATAATTTCTAAACTCCAATCCTCACTATGTGTGGGTGATATTGCAAGTACAACTCTTTCTATAAGGTCGATCGAAGGTGCCTTAAGGGTTTCAAAAAAGACATCTAGGGGAAGTGGCAGCCCTATGTGATGACTTTGCTAGCAAATCTGCTTATTCGTAATCCCCTCTTGAATGGTTTTTACTGAAAATCCTTCGACGGAGGCTTCCGTCCTTCGGACTATAACGACATACTTTTCTAGCTTGGAATCTCTTGATTTGTTGCTTTTATCAACATGCCTCGTGATCACTTGAGAATCAGACTTTAATATTTTCCTTCTTACTCCCATGGCTTTGAGCTTCCGAAGCCCCATCAATACTGCATTGTATTTTGCAATGTTATTTGTGCACTGGAAGTCTAGTCTGGTTGCATAAGATGTCTTTATTTTCGATAGAGAGATTAAAAATACTGCAACACCTGCGTCGAAGGTTCCCCATGACCCATCACAAAATACCATCCATACTTCTTCATCTAACACCTGCTCTTCATCGTGAGCCCTTGGCGTCCAATCAACAATGAAATCTGCTAACGCCTGAGACCAAATTGAAGATCGATGAATGAAGTCAATGGTGAACTCATTGAGCTCTGCAGCCCACTTATGGCCCTTCCTGTGGCTTCTCTATTTCTTATGATGTCCTTCAGAGGTTGTGACGAAGGTACAATTATGTGGTGGGAAAGAAAATAATGTCGAAGCTTTCCGAAGGCCATCAATACAACATACAATACCTTCTCCAATTCTATGTAGTTCTTCTTAGATGGGATCAAGACCTCTGAGACAAAGTAAACTGGGCAAAGAAAACTTGTCCTTCGGGCATGCTTTGTTGAGATCTGTAAAGTCAATACACATCCTCCATTTTCCATTTGCCTTGTTTACCATTACAGTGTTAGCAAGCCATTTTAAGTAAGTGACTTCTCTTATTACCCCAGCACTGAGAAGTCTTTTAACTTTGTTTCTTGCTCCTTTAGCTTTATCCTATGACATTTTTTGAAGCTTATGCTTCCTTGGTCTGATGGTAGGATCTACATTAAGAGAATGTCCAATGATGCTTCTGTTGACACCACATAAGTCATTGGGTAACCAAGCAAAGACATCTTTGTTGTGGAACAAGAACTTTGCTAGATTCTTTTCTTGTTCCTTGGTCAACTGAGATCCGAACAACACATTCTGATCAGCTATATCTTCACATAAGAGTATGGATTTTGGTTGATCTCCCGAAGCTGCCTTATCCCTTACATGTTTCTGTTGCTGATGGGCTTCAGCTTCGTCTATATTGTGAATAGCCCTAGAGTCTATCTAGCTTCCTTTGGCTATTCTCGCAGCCTCTTGACTTCCATATACAGAGATTGGACCCTGATTTGATGGTATTTTCATGCACAAGTATGCTGGGCGTAACACAGCTTCGAAGACATTCAATGTTCCCCTTCCAATGATTGCATTGTAAGGACATTCCATGTCTACTATGTCAAATACAACTTGCTTAGTTCTAGTGTTGTGTATGTAACTAAAGGTGATAGGCATTGTTATCTTGCCGAGCGTTGCTATCTGTTTCCCTCTGAAGCCACATAGAGGATGTGTTGCATCATATATCTTATCTTCTTGCTCCTGCATTTGTCTGAAAGCTTTGGCAAAGATGATGTCTTGCTGCACTACCTATATCCACTAGAACATTGTGGATCAAGAATCCTTTTATGACACAAGATATGACCATGGCATCATTGTGTGGGTAATCTTTGAGCTGAAGGCCCTCTTAAGGGAAAATGATTGGAATATGTGACCATTTGGATATGATATAGGGCCCCTACACTCCAACATGTTGCACCCTTTGTTGGGCTTCCTTCTTTTGCTTCTTTCTTTTGCTTCTTGTTGGCTGGCTCGAAGCTTGAACCACCTGTGATTGGGAGTACGAGCTTTGTCGTTGCCAGTGACGAAGCTTGGTCGTTGTTCGTGGTCATTATTGTGGAAGTGAGTTCACCAGAGGTGGGCGCCAATGTTGGTTACTTGTTTTCAATTGTTGTGAATTAAAAACAAGGCAACACAATATTAAACATTACAGACCTTCGTCCTCCGAAGCATTATCTTCTCTCAAAGATAATAGTTCTTGGACAAAGGTGATCGTAAGTATATGGTTTTACTTTCAATCAATCCTTCTTCGAAGGTTGTTTGTAAGTAAAGGTATATATAATATGATGAAAGCATTGGTGTTAAAATAATGAGCAGGTGATAAAAGATTAACCCTTCCTTTCTGAAAGGGAAATAGGCTCACACCTTTTCCTAAATGATTTTGGTGGTTGATTTGCCCAACACAAATAATTGGACTAACTAGTTTGCTCTAGATTATAAGTTCTACAGGTGCCAAAGGTTCAACACAAACCAATAAAAAGTCCAAGAAAGGGTTCAAATAAAAAGGAGCAAAAGACAACCGAAGGCTGCCCTGGTGTGGCGCACCGGACTGTCCGGAGTGCCACCGGACAGTGTCCAGTGCACCAGGGAGATCAACTCCAAACTTGCCACCTTCGGGTTTCTGGAATTGCCCTCCGCTATAAATCACCGGACTGTCCGGTGTAGCACCGGACTGCCCGGTGTGCCAAGCGGAGTAACGGCTATAGCGCCAACGGTCGTCTGCAAAAGGTGAACAGTGAGCTACAGTGCGCGGACAGCGCGCGCAGAAGTCAGAGCAGGCGTAGATGGCGCACCGGATAGTGAACAGGACCTATCCGGTGCACAACCGTATTGTCCGGTGGCCCACATGTCAGAAGCTCCAACGGTCGAACCCTAATGGTTGGCTGACGTGGCTGGCGCACCGGACTGTCCGGTGCGCCCGTCGACAACAGAGTTCCCCAACAGTCATTTTGGTGGTTGGGGCTATAAATACCCCCCAACCACCACTCTTCAAGGCACCCAATCATTCACTACTCATTCAATACAAGAGCAATACACAACACTCCAAGACACAAATCAAAGCCTCCGATCAAGTCAAAGTCCACAATTCAACTCTAGTTTTTAGGACTTGTGAGAAGATCGACTTGTGTTCTTTTGTTGTTCTTGTTGCTTGGTTGGCTTTCTTCTTTCTCTTATTCATACTCTCAAAGCCTTATAAGCAAAGAAAGAGACACCAATTGTGTAGTTGTCCTTGCGGGGTCTAAGTGACCTGGGCAATCAAGGAAGGAAGCTCACTCGGTCTAGGTGACCATTTGAGTGAGGGAAAAGGTTGAAAGAGACCCGATCTTTGTGACCACCTCAACGGGGAGTAGGTTTGCAAGAACCGAACCTCGGTAAAACAAATCACCGTGTCATCCACCTTATTTGCTTGTGATTTGTTTTCGCCCTCTCTTTCGAACTCGATTATATTTTTAAGGCTAACCCCGTCTTGTAGTTGTGCTTAAACTTTATAAATTTCAGATTTGCCTATTCACCCCCCTCTAGGCGACTTTCAATTGGTATCAGAGCTTGGTACTTCATTAGAGCCTAACCGCTCGAAGTGATGTCGGGAGCTCACGCTAAGAAGGAGATGGTGACCGGCGACAAGCCCGCCACAAGCCACAGGAAAGCTCCATCGGGAGAGTCCGACAACAAGAAGAGGGAGGAATCACCTCCCCGCGTCAAGTCACATTGGAGTGGCGACAAGAAGAAGAAAATGAAAAAAGTGGTCTACTACAAGACCGATTCTTCGTCACCTTCCACCTCCGGCTCCGACGCTCCGTCCGTCACTTCTAAGCGCCATGAGCGCAAGAAGTTTAGTAAGATCCCCTTACGCTATCCTCGTATTTCCCAACGCACTCCTTTACTTTCCGTCCCACTAGGCAAACCACCGGTTTTTGACGGTGAAGATTATTGTATGTGGAGTGATAAAATGAGGCACCATCTAACCTTACTCCACGCTAGTATTTGGGACATTGTTGAGTTTGGAGCGCAGGAACCATCCGTGGGGGATGAAGGCTATGACTCGGATGAGGTAGCCCAAATCCGGCACTTCAACTCCCAAGCCACTACTATACTCCTCGCCTCTCTAAGTCGAGAGGAGTATAATAAGGTGCAAGGGTTGAAGAGTGCCAAAGAGATTTGGGATGTGCTCAAGACCACGCACGAAGGAGATGAGGTGACCAAGATCACCAAGCGAGAAACGATCGAGGGGGAGCTCGGTCGATTCATGCTTCACCAAGGGGAGGAGCCACAAGCCATGTACAACCGGCTCAAGACATTGGTGAACCAAGTGCGCAACGTCGGGAGCACCAAATGGGATGACCATGAAATGGTCAAGGTTATTCTAAGATCACTCGTTTTTCTTAACCCTACACAAGTTCAATTAATTCGTGGTGATCCTAGATATAAACTAATGTCTCCCGAGGAAGTAATAGGAAAATTTGTGAGCTTTGAATTGATGATCAAAGGCTCCAAGAAAATCATCGAGCAAGGCGCCTCCTCCACACCCGAGGTGCAACCCGTCGCATTCAAGGCGACGGAGGAGAAGAAAGAAGAGTCTACATCAAGTAGACTCCCCATCGACGCCTCCAAGCTCGACAATGAGGATATGGCGCTCATCATTAAGAGCTTCCGCCAAATCCTCAAGCAAAGGAGGGGGAAGGATTACAAACCCCGCTCCAAGAAGGTTTGCTACAAATGTGGTAAGCCCGGTCACTTTATAGCAAAATGTCCTATTTCTAGTGACAGTGACAGGGGCGACAACAAGAGGGGGAAGAAGGAGAAGAAGATGTACTACAAGAAGAAGGGCGGCGATGCCCATGTTTGCCGGGAGTGGGACTCCGATGAGAGCTCCACCGACTCCTCCTCCGACGAGGACGCCACAAACATCGCCGTCAACAAGGGACTCCTCTTCCCCAACGTCGACCACAAGTGCCTCATGGCAAAGGACGACAAAAAGAAGAAGGTAAAATGTAGAGCTTCCACTAAATATGCAACATCTAGTGATGAGGCTAGCTCTAGTGATGATGAGGATGATTTGCTCACCCTTTTTGCCAACTTAAACATGCAACAAAAAGAAAAATTGAATGAAATGATTAGTGCTATTCATGAGAAGTATCAACTCTTGGATAGCCAAGAGGACTTCCTAATTAAGGAAAATAAGAAACATGTTAAGGTTAAAAATGCTTATGCTCAGGAAGTAGAGAAATGTGAAAAATTAACTAGTGAGCTAAGCACTTGCCATGACACTATTTCCAACCTTAGATTTGAGAATGATAAATTGATTGCTAAGGTTGAGAAATTAAATGTTAGTGATGATTCTCTTGTCAACCTTAAAAATGATAATGCTAGTTTAATTGCTAAGATTAACAAGTTGAATGAATCCATTGCTAGCCTTAAGATAGAAAAATGATAAATTGATTGCTAAGGCTAAAAATTTAAATGTTTGCAATGATATTGTTTCCAATCTTAGAAATGAAAATGTTATGTTACATGCTAAGATTGATGAATTAAATGTGTGCAAACCCTCTACATCTACCATTAAGCATGTTACTATTTGTACTAGATGTAGAGACATTAATGTTGATGTTATTAATGATCACCTAGCTTTAATTAAACAACAAAATGATCACATAGCTCAACTTAGTGCTAAGATTAATGAGCATGACTTAGAAAATGAAAATTTTAAATTTGCTAGAAGCATGTTCTATAGTGGGAGACGCCCAGGCATTAAGGATGGCATTGGCTTCCAACAGGGAGACAATGTCAAGCTCAATGCCCCTAAGAAATTGTCTAATTTTGTTAAGGGTAAGGCTCCCATGGTCCAGGATAACGAGGGTTACATTTTATACCTTGCCGGTTATCCCGAACACAAAATTAGGAGAATTCATTCTAGGAAGTCTCACTCTGGCTCTCATCATGCGTTTATGTAAAAGAGTGAGGCATCTAGCTCTAGGCAATCAACCCACGTTAAATTGCCTAAAAAGAAAACTCATATTGCATCAAATGAGCCTATTGTTTCATTCAAGACTTTTGATGCTTCTTATGTTTTAACTAACAAATCAGGCAAAGTAGTTGCCAAATATGTTGGGGCCAAACACAAGGGTTCAAAGACTTGTGTTTGGGTACCCAAGGTGCTTGTTTCTAATGTCAAAGGACCCAAGACCGTTTGGGTACCTAAGAACAAGGCCTAAACTTGTTTTGTAGGTTTATGCATCTGGGGCTCAAGTTGGATCATTGATAGCGGGTGCACAAACCACATGACTGGGGAGAAAAGGATGTTCTCCTCCCACGAGAAAAACCATGATCCCCAAAGAGCTATCACATTCGGGGATGGAAATCAAGGTTTGGTCAAAGGACTTGGTAAAATTGCTATATCACCTGACCATTCCATTTCCAATGTTTTTCTTGTAGATTCTTTAGATTACAACTTGCTTTCTGTTTCTCAATTATGCAAAATGGGCTACAATTGTCTTTTACGGATATAGGTGTTACTGTCTTTAGAAGAAGTGATTATTCAGTAGCATTTAAGGGAGTGTTAGAGGGTCAGCTATACTTAGTTGATTTTATTAGAGCTGAACTCGACATTTGCTTAATTGCTAAGACTAACATGGTTTGGCAATGGCATCGCCGACTAGCCCATGTTGGGATGAAGAATCTTCATAAGATTCTAAAGGGAGAGCACATTTTGGGACTAACAAATGTTCATTTTGAGAAAGACAGGATTTGTAGCGCATGTCAAGCAGGGAAGCAAGTTGGTGTTCATCATCCACACAAGAACATCATGACAACTGACAGGCCGCTTGAGCTACTCCACATGGATCTATTCGGCCCGATAGCTTACCTAAGCATCGGCGGGAGTAAGTACTGTCTGGTTATTGTGGATGATTATTCTCGCTTCACTTGGGTGTTCTTTTTGCAGGATAAATCTCAAACCCAAGAGACCTTAAAGGGATTCTTGAGACGGGCTCAAAATGAGTTTGGCTTAAGGATCAAAAAGATTAGAAGCGACAACGGGACGGAGTTCAAGAACTCTCAAATTGAAGGGTTTCTTGAGGATGAGGGCATCAAGCATGAGTTCTCTTCTCCCTACGCGCCATAACAAAATGGTGTAGTGGAGAGGAAGAATAGAACTCTACTTGACATGGCGAGGACCATGCTTGATGAGTACAAGACTTCAGACCGGTTTCGGGTGGAAGCAATCAACACCGCTTGCTACGCCATCAACCGTCTCTACCTTCACCGAATCCTCAAGAAGACATCATATGAACTCCTCACTGGTAAAAGCCCAATGTTTCATATTTTAGAGTCTTTGGTAGCAAATGTTTTATTCTTGTTAAAAGAGGTAGAAAATCTAAATTTGCTCCTAAGGCTGTAGAAGGCTTTTTACTTGGTTATGACTCAAACACAAGGGCATATAGAGTCTTTAACAAGTCCACTAGGCTAGTTGAAGTCTCTTGTGACATTGTGTTTGATGAGACTAATGGCTCTCAAGTAGAGCAAGTTGATCTTGATGAGCTAGATGATGAAGAGGCTCCATGCGTCGCACTAAGAAACATGTCCATTGGGGATGTGTGTCCTAAGGAATCCTAAGAGCCTCCACAAGCACAAGATCAACCTTCATCTTCCATACAAGCATCTCCACCAACTTAAGATGAGGATCAAGCTCAAGATGATGAAAATGAAGATCAAGAGGAGCCACCTCAAGAGGAGGACAATAATCAAGGGGGAGATGCCAATGATCAAGACAAGGAAGATGATGAGGTTCCAAGACCGCCACACCCAAGAGTCCACCAAGCAATACAACGAGATCACCTCGTGAACTCCATCCTCGTCGATATTCACAAGGGGGTAACCACTCGATCCCGTGTTGCTCATTTTTGTGAACATTACTCTTTTGTGTCTTCTATTGAGCCATACAGGGTGGAAGACACATTAAGAGATTCGGATTGGTTGTTGGCGATGCAAGAGGAACTCAACAATTTCACGAGGAATGAGGTATGACATTTAGTTCCACGTCCTAATCAAAATGTTATAGGAACTAAGTGGGTCTTCCGCAACAAGCAAGATGAGCATGGTGTGGTGACAAGGAACAAAGCCTGACTTGTGGCCAAGGGATATTCACAAGTTGAAGGTTTGGATTTCGGTGAAACCTATGCACCCGTAGCTAGGATTGAGTCAATTCGCATTTTACTTCCTATGCTACTTACCATGGCTTTAAGCTCTATCAAATGGACGTGAAAAGTGCCTTCCTCAATGGACCAATCAAGGAGGAGGTCTATGTTGAGCAACCTCCCGGCTCTGAAGATAGTGAGTACCGTAACCATGTCTATAAACTCTCTAAGGCGCTTTATGGGCTCAAGCAAGCCCCAAGAGCATGGTATGAATGTCTAAGAGATTTTATTATCGAATGGATTCAAAGTTAGAAAAGCTGATCCTACTCTCTTTACTAAAACTATTGCAAATGATTTGTTTGTATGCCAAATTTATGTTGATGATATCATATTTGGGTCTACTAACAAATCTACTTGTGAAGAGTTTAGTAGGATAATGGTTCAAAAATTCGAGATGTCTATGATGGGGGAGTTGAAGTATTTCTTAGGATTTCAAGTCAAGCAACTCCAAGAGGGCACCTTCATTAGCCAAACAAAGTACATTCAAGACATACTCACCAAGTTTGGAATGAAGGATGCCAAATCCATCAAGACACCCATGGGAACTAATGGGCATCTCGACCTCGACACAGGAGGTCAATCCGTAGATCAAAAGGTATATCGGTCGATGATAGGTTCTTTACTCTATCTATGTGCATCTCGACCAGATATTATGCTTTTCGTATGCATGTGTGCAAGATTCCAAGCCGATCCTAAGGAAGTTCACCTTAGGGCCGTAAAACGAATCTTGAGATATTTAGTTCATACACCTAAGTTTGGTCTTTGGTACCCCAAGGGATCCATTTTTGATTTAATAGGATATTCAGATGCTGATTGGGCAGGGTGTAAGATTGATAGAAATAGCACATCAGGGACTTGTCAGTTCTTGGGAAGATGTAACGCCCTGAATTTGGGGGTAGAATTTTTCTTCTTTTCTCTCACCAAATTCGGGCGTTACTCTTTTTTCTCTTTCCCCGTTTTGCTCCTTCTTCCCAATTTCAAACCAGTATAGCGACAGGTGTCCGTGTCATGTATAAACCAAAACCTAAGTGTCATGGGTGTTGCATCATGCCGAAGCACATTTCTTTGTCTGATGTTGAGTGTTCGTCTCGTTCCGTTCCGGATTTCGATTCGCGATTTAATTCTGTTTAGTGGTCGTGCACGTCGTGGGTTTTCGATCCGCGAAGTGGCCCGGCCCAACCCAGCCCGGCCCGGTCCAGCCCGGCCCTGCGCGCCCCTAGCGCCCACACCCCCCATGCGCCCCCTCCTCTCTCTCTCTCTCATTTGGATCTCCTGCGCAACAACCTCCCCTCTCCCTCTTCCACCTCTCTCTCCCCGTGGTGCCCTAGGATTTGGAGACGGCGATCACCGGATTTTGGACCCCGAGGTGAGCTCCCCTCCCCTCCCCTTCTCCTCTCTCTCTCCCTCTCCCACCTCTTCTTCCTCCCCCGCGCCCCCCCCCTTTCCCCTGCTCGTGCGCGCCCCTGCCCTTCCCCGCTCGCCGGCGGCGCGGCCGGCCCCGCCCCTCCCCTCGTGCGCGGCGGCGCCCCCCGCCCCTGCCCGGCCCCGCAGCGGCGCTCCCCCCCCCCCCGCCCCTGCCCGGCCCGAGCGGTGGCGCTCGCCCGCCCCTGCCCGGCCCCGCGCGGCGGCGCTCGCCCGCCCCCTACCCGGCCCGCGGCGGCGCCCGCCTCCCCCTGCCCGCGGCGGCTGCCCCCGCCCCGCTCCCCTGCTCGCCGGCGGCGCCCCCCGCCCCTCCCCCGCCCCTGCCCCCTGCCCGCGGCGGCGATCCCGCCCGCCCCCTGCTCGCCCGGCGCGGCCCCCGGCGCGGCCTCCGGCCCTCGGCGCGGCCCCTGCCCCGGTGCGGCCTCGACCCCCTGCTCGCGTCGTCCTGGCCCTCGGCGTGGCCTCGCGATCCCCGTTTGCCGCTAGCGCGTTCCCGCGTGCGCAACCCGCGCTCGCGGTGATTATTTTTGGTTGGTAGTTAATGTCAAACTCCGTTAGTTAGCGTGCTGCGTCGCGCGCTTCACCGTGCGACGGATTTGTCTAATTTCAGATTCTATCTATGTGTTGCGCCGTGCGCTTCGTCGCGCGACGATCCATTTTAATTTCAGGTTGTTTAAGGTGTAACGCCGCGCGCGTATTCACGAGACGTTCCACTTTAGACTCAGTTTAGTCGACGTATGCCGTCGTGCGTTTCGTCGCGCGACGCTTAACGTCTCTTCATAACTAATGCGAAGTGTCTCGTTGCGTGCTCGGTCGCGCGACGAGTCGTTAACTTCTTAATTTGTTTTAGAGTGCTATGTCGCGCGTCTCGCCGCGCGGCAATCCTTTTTATTTATCTTCACCTGCTTATAATGATTAGACATGAAACATGACTTTACTTTATGCTAAACATAGTGTCTACATTAAATTTCCTTCCATTAAGCGAGTGGTTAATTTATAATCATGTAACGTGACCGTTTCTCGACTGTCTTGTTCTCTTTCTCTCTTAACTGTAACTGCGGCCCGCGTGGAACGTCTGCTTACTTACTGCATTCTATTGTATGCTGTACTGTTCTTTTGTATTAAATATGCGGATGTATGTGTGTTTGCGCTCGCATAGAGAACGATCCGGTCGAAGAACCCGAGGAACTCGCAGGAGAAGCCCCTGAGCAGCAGTCGGTTGGTGGAGGCAAGTGTCCCTTGACCTATCTCTGTCCTATTCATTCTTTAATTCACCTCCCGCATTACACATTTATGCCTAAGGATTGACTAGCTTTGTTATCCATGTCCTTGTTTACCTATTTGGGTTGGATTATTATTGTTTAGCTTTATGCTATTGCTCAAACTCTAATCAATGAACATGATGAGATTATCTATGATACGTTGTTTTCCCCTCTCTTATGATGATGTTATACTTGTGGTCTTCAAGGGGGCTTGTAGTACTCAAAATTGTATACAAGGAATATATAGTGATCTTCTTGTTTTGTGTGCCATATATTCATCATAACAAGAGCATATCTATAATTAAGGATGATTAATCAAAACAAATGATAAAAAAATGGAATATGCATCATGCTGAGGTTTATTTTGTGTGCATCTTGTGATGATATAAGAGTAGAGTAAAACAAAAAGTATGTTAATACCCATATTGGAATTAAATCCTAAAAGAAATTCTAGAGTTTGGAAAAGAAGAAAGGAAATACCATGTGCGTAAAAATGGTATAAAAATATATCTAAATATTATTTCTACATTAGGATTTGAATTTGTATAATTGACTCAAAGGTGAACCTCATAACAAGAATCAAATTCAGATTTAAGATTCAAATGAAAACAGAAAATAAAAAAAAGGAGAAGGACCTCTACAGCTCTCGGCCCACTCTTTTTGTTCCCTGCGCGGCCATTTAGGCTCAATGCCTCCTCCACCGGCCCAGCCTATCAGGCCTTGCCCGCGTGCACGCCCTGTGCCCCTGTTTGTGGGTCCTGCTCGACAGCCACTGCAGCGCACCAGCCATTCTTCCTTCTCTCTGATGCATGGGGCCGTATGCCAGGTCTTCCGCCTATCTCGCACCGAATTCGGAACTAACGTTCTTCGTGTCGCGCAAACTCCGCGGATCCCGATTCTCGAACCGGACCCTCATCCATCCGCCAGCATAAAAGCAAGCCCTGGCCGTGGAAACCCACAGGTCTCCATGAACTCCGAGCCAGAGGAACGTGAGAAGGAGATCGAAAGGGAGCAACCGAGAGAAGAGAGAGAAAATGGGTAGCCGCCATGGTTCCAAGCCCCCACTGGCGTTCGGTGTACACGACCTGGTTGCGGGTGGTCGCCAGGGCATGGGGAGTCCTTCACCGGCGTCGATTTGGGCAACACCGGCCTCATCACCGGGTGATTTCTCGCCGAGCTTTGGGGCCCCACCGTGGGTCTGTCACGGACCGTGGCCATGGCATTGGCGCCGCTAGAATCACGGTGAGTAACCCTGCAACAACGTCGCACTTACCTCCGCCTCGAGTAGCTTGTTCGGGAGAGATGCTTCGAGCTCAGGATCGGGGTTCAGCTAGGACCGGTGATGCCGCCACCGCTGGGTGTCGTCGGGATTCACCTTTGGGGATGAGGAAGACGCGGCTGGCACCTTTGATCCACCTTTGTGCGGTTAGGATTGGATGAGGGGTATTACCTCAGGTGTGCCGCACGTGAGCCGTTAAATCCTTAGTGTGCGACCAGGATTAGAGTGAGCGTACCCCCCTTTTTAGTTGTTGGAGATCTCAGCCGTTCATCTAAAAACCAAGGGCTCCCGTCGGGTCTGGATGTGGGAGAGTTTGAACCGTGGATCTATGATCAGACGGGTGGGATTGAGTCATCGCGTTTATGTGCTCGGATTGAGTGTGGACCGTCTGATCTGGATCCAAGGTTTCGCATAGCATACCGGTTCGGGCATGGACGAATCTATCCTGCACCGTCGATCTCGCGTCCAACGATGCAGATCAACCGATACCCCTTCGCCTTGGCATTTATGCTAAAGAGACCCTACGATTTTTAGAAATAAACCCGCCGTCCTAGCGGGGGAAGTTCTGAGTCTGTGTAAGCTTTATGCTTTAGCCCCTGATCTTGGTGATATTAGTAGCCGCAGTCCAGGGAAATGGAAAATCAGAGAAAATGATTTAGAAAATGAATTTCTTATATAAAAACAATTCCAGAATCTTGTTAAATCCATAGAAAATTCATATTAAGTCCAAATGAGCCCGTTCCAATTTCTATAATTATATAATATTATTTTTTATCACATAGTACCTCTGATTTGACATGAAAACCACTTTAAAATCTAATTCCTAATTTAATCTTGTATAAAACACATAAAATCATTAGAAATTCATAACTTCTTCGTTTTAACTCTGATTTGATCCGTTCAAGTTGCGTTAGTCTCGTACAAATGCGTAGATCATTATTATGTAGTATATTATTATGTTTGGTGTGATGTTAATTTTATCTATACCATGTCTGCTTATATTGCTACGACTAGAGTGAGGTTACGAGGATCTGAAGAATCACCCTGGTAATTGGAATCTCAAGTGCCAGGCAAGTTGTGCCCTTGATCACTTCTTTTACCCACTCATGTTCTTATTAATCATAATGATCTGCATAGGTTAATTTTGATGGGACCCAATAGGATACCCTAGTTTGTCTATCTTTATACCTTGTTTACCACTGAACTTTCTGGGTAGTACTTGCTATTGCTTTATGTGGTTTTGGGTATAGAGATATTCAATACTCATTGTTATACTGTTTATTATCTGTTCATTATTTACTGTTCATGATAAGATCATTATGTTAATGGGAACATGGAGAACCACCCGGGAAAACAGTGCTACCACAAGGGTTTATGGACGCCCTTGGCTGATTAATTAGGAAAGCTAGTGGAGGACTACCTTACCCGAAAGGGGCAAGGGCAGTAGGGGAGTGGTCAGTGTAGGGAGGTCCTTGGTTGATTTTGCTGCGATGGCGGTCAGGCAAGAACCCTGCACTGGAGCTTCCTATAAACTGTAGCGGGTTTTCTGAAGCTAGTGGAACTTTGTAAAGGCCTCGTAGTGGTACCCTGCCTCGCTTCCTTGGTAGAGGTGTATGGAGTCTGATCAACTCTATGGCAAATGGGTAACACGACTTGTGGGTAAAGATGCGCAACCTCTGCAGAGTGTAAAACTGGTATACTAGCCGTGCTCACGGTCATGAGCGGCTCGGACACTCACATGATTAAATTATGGTACTTAAACTCAATTTGTCATATGCATTGCATCGCAGGTGAGTTTGTTACTTTTGTTCTACTACTTAATTGGGTTGGTATTTACTTATACTTAGTAATTGCTAATAAAATTTTGACCAACTTTAAAAGCAATGCTCAGCTCTAACCATCCCCTTTGGTAAGCCTTACACTTCACGTGAGCTCCCACCTTTGGCGAGTTCATGCACATTATTCCCCACAACTTGTTGAGCAATGAACGTATGTGAACTCACTCTTGCTGTCTCACACCCCCCCACAGGTCAAGAACAGGTACCGCAGGATGAGGCGCTTGGAGGATGCTGTGGCGTGTTCGTGAGAAATCTAGGTCGTCGTCTCCCAGTCAACTTTGGGTTGCTGGATCGTTTCCTCATATGATGTAATTATTTAATTATTTTTGTACAGAACTCCTGTTATATATAGTAAAGATGTGACATTCGATCCTGTGCCACTATGCATCATATGTGTGAGACTTGGTCCCAGCACACCTGGTGTTTATGTTCGTGCCCGGGTCTTGGTGCTTCGAAACCCGGGTGTGATAGGGCTCGAGCGGTTTCTCGAGTGCCTCTCCGTAAGGACCTGTTCTATGGATGACCGCCCGGGAAAACAGTGCAACCATGAGGGTGGAATGGGATGCCCTTAGCTGAATAATTAGAGGATCCGGGGTGTAGTTCACTTAGCCGTCGTGCCGTCAATGGGGCTCGGTGTATGCGGCTCGCTCTGCCAAGTTTGGGTTCGCCCCTTGGGGAGGAGTGTGGTGCATTTAGGAAACCTAACGGGTGGCTACAGCCCCGGGGAATCTTTGTAAAGGCTACGTAGTGATGCCCTGCTAGGCCACCTAGGTAGTGGTCAATGGGGAGTAGCTCTCTCCGGGCAGAAAAGGGAATCACGACTTGTGGGTAAAGTGCACAACCTCTGCAGAGTGTTTGAAAACTGATATATCAGCCGTGCTCGCGGTTATGAGCGGCCAAGGGAGCTCCAGTGATTAGTGGTACTTGATCAGAGACATTATGGTACAGGTGGCTATGAGATCGATGGTTTTGGTTATGACTATGGTGCTGGTAAGTGGTATTATTTCCGTTTGGAAAGGGTACATCGGGCTAATAACTTGGGTTAATGCTAAAACCTGGCTTTCTATTAGTAAATAATAATCTGACCAACTAAAAGCAAGTGCTTGACTTATCCCCACATAAAGCTAGTCCACTACAGCCAAACAGGATACTTGCTGAGTATGTTGATGTGTACTCACCCTTGCTCTACACACCAAACCCCCCCCCCATCCCCAGGTTGTCAGCATTGCAACCACTGCTCGGGAGAAGATGAAGCTATGGAAGGAGACTTCCAGGAGTTCCAAGACTACGACGAGTTCTAGGCATGGGTTAGCGGCAACCCCCCAGTCGGCTGCCTGTGAAGGCCGCGTTTATCTACGTTTCTTTTCCGCACTTTGATTTATTGTAAGAACTATATGGACGTCTCGGACGTATGATGTAATCGACTATTATTTCCCCTTTTAATACTATTTGAGCACTGTGTGATGATGTCCATGTTATGTAACTGCTGTGTACGTGAATAACTGATCCTGGCACGTACATAGTTCGCATTCGGTTTGCCTTCTAAAACCGGGTGTGACATAAGTGGTATCAAAGCCGTGCTGACTGTAGGACCGCTAACCTAGAATAGAATGGTCGTTCTAAGGACTATAGACCTCTGTCCCTGCCTTGACTTTGATATCCCTTCAAAAGTTGGTCATACCGACCAAACCTATGTTCTACTATATAATATACCTTGCTGAAAATTATGTTTTATTCTAATCCTTCATTTATTTATGGTTCATTACTTGCTGGTCATATTAATTCTGTTCTCACTCTTTTGCTTGCGGTGTCTTTTGTAGATGGCTCGTCTTAGACACACTGCACGAAAGTCCGTCATCCCCTTCTTACCCTCCCGCCTTGCTGAGCGTCCGCTTCTCCGTCCCGTGGCCGGACAGTCCAGCCACTTGGAGAAACTGCACCACCGCCTGCATGAGGAGCAGGAACGTCGACGACAGGAGTAGCAGGGCTCTTCTTTCTCGCTCCAGCAGGAGATAGAGTCCGTGAGGAGCTGCTCCCCCGTGCTTCCTCTGGAGGCGCCCCCTGCACCACCACTAGGCGCCCCAGCTTCTGGAGTAGCTGCTGGAGGAGACCCAGACGACGGAGGTGGCGACGACATCTCGAGCCACGACACCGACTTCTCTGCTGACCATGAGCGGGAAGGATGGGTTGCTCGACCCATCACTTGCGACGCTGCTTGCGGGTGTCACTTCCACGACGCGCTCGACACCCTGCTACGTCGGGCACTTAACCGGCATACTTGGTCCATCGAGTATCGCTGTGTGGTCTACCAGCACAGTCGCGGGGTCTACCCGGACCGCTGGGAGGCGACCTGCTTGGTGCGCCGTCCGAAGAACAGTCTCCAGGGTGCGGAGGCCTGCTCAGAGCACTATTCTATCTCTGAGCGGGACTCAGCTGAGGCGGCCATGCAAGATGCTGCACGGCGTGCGCTTTCGCACTACTGCTCGGTTCTCGGTGGGGTAGCTGACGGTCTTGACCTGAAGTATTACCCCCACCGTCCATCTGGCAGCACAGGAGGCGTGATTGTTTCACCTATCGGTGAGGACAATCCTAGGTTGAGCAGCACAGTCAACCTAGCCGCCGTGCTAAACACAGAGCAAGACCATGCATTAGACGAGCTGAGTAGGGCTCATGCTGAGATCGCCCTGCTGCGGGCTGAGCGCGCGGAACGTCGTCACCTGGATGATGGTTCCCCCGCTCCCGTCGGGACTCAGCACCCGTACCGCTCACCTCGGCGTGGACACCAGTCTTATGGCAATCCCGACTGCAAGACCAAGATAAATCTAGAACCATAGATCGTTAGAGTCGGATCTTGTAATTAATACAAAATATATATACGTAGAAGCTACAGTCTTAGCGTTAGTCTCGCTCTTAGTTAGTCTTAGTTAGACAGGGTAGTTTGCTGTATCCTGTGCATTTATGTTTGTCATGATGAACTATATTTGGTTTGGATCTTTGTAATGACTGTCACCAGAGTGTGGGTATCCCCTGCATTTTGGTTTACCTGTTATATGTTAATGGAGTTAGCTATATAGTTGGGAAACCTTTTTATTCCACTTTCCTCTTTATCTGAGAAGCTGTGTGGTCTGTGTTGGAGATCAGTGAAGATGCTCATCTGTTCAGTGCTGTTGAAGAATTCTATACTCTTTTCTTATGCTGCAAGATTTGCCAGATCAGTTCTGATGTGTGGTTGCATTCTGCAGATGTCAGAGAACAGGCATAGAGGAGGAAGGCGTGCTCAGCAGGAGCGAGCCGCTCAGCAGGATGAGGTGCCCCAGCAACAGCACCTGCCGCCCCCGCCCCCAATGTCGATCGAGCAGATGTTTCTGATGCAGACTCAGGCAGTTCAAGCCATCGGTCAGACTTTGGCCGCCATTCAGCAGCAGCAGCAGCAGGCCCCACCTCAGCCTCAGATGCCTCAGATGCCCAGAGACAAGCATGCTGAATTCATGAGAGGTCATCCACCAACGTTTGCTCACTCTTCTGATCCTATGGATGCTGAAGACTGGCTGCGCACTTTGGAGCGGGAGTTGCGCACCAACGTTTGCTCACTCTTCAGTGCGATGATAGGGAGAAAGTCCTGTATGGTCCCCGTCTGTTGAGAGGAGCAGCTCAGTCATGGTGGGAGTCTTACCTCGCCACCCATGCCCACCCTGACGCCATCACCTGGGAAGAGTTCAGAGGAAGCTTTCGTCAGTACCATGTTCCTGCTGGTCTGATGACAGTGAAGAAGGAGGAGTTCCTGGCTCTCAAGCAAGGGCCATCGTCTGTCAGTGAGCACCGGGACAGGTTTCTGCAGTTGTCTCGCTATGCTCCTGAAGATGTCAACACCGACGCCAAGCTGCAGTACCGTTTCCTGAGAGGCTTGGTTGACCCTCTTCAGTATCAGCTGATGAATCATACCTTCCGACATTCCAGCACCTGATTGACAGAGCAATCATGACAGAGAGGAAGCGTAAGGAGATGGAGGATCGTAAGCGCAAGATCAGTGGACCTCAGCCTGGAAGTAGCAATCGTCCTCGTTTCTGAGGCAATCAATCTCAACAGTTTAGGCAGAACCATCGTCCACCTCAGCAGTAGCAGCAATACCAAAGGCAGTATCCTCAGCACCAGTATCAGAACCGTCAGAGCAATCAGTCAGGAGGTCAGTTTCAGAGGCAGAATCAGCAGGCACCTCGTCTTCCTGCCCCAGCAGCCTAGCAGAACAATCAGGCAGCACCAGCTCAGGTTGGAAACAGAGCATGTTTCCACTGTGGAGAGCAAGACCACTGGGTGATGCAGTGTCCGAAGAAGGCAGCCCAGCAGCAGTCAGGCCCCAATGCCCCAGCAAAGCAGAACGTGTCTCAGCCTGGAGCAGGCAGTCGCTCTTAGCCGCGCTATAATCATGGAAGGCTGAACCACTTGGAGGCTGAAGCAGTTCAGGAGACCCCCGACATGATAGTAGGTATGTTCCCAGTCGACTCCCATATTGCAGAAGTGTTATTTGATACTGGAGCAACACATTCTTTCATTACTGCATAATGGGTAGAAGCACATAATCTTCCAATTACTACCATGTCAACCCCCATTCAAATTGACTCAGCTGGTGGTAGAATTCGAGCCGATAGCATTTGTTTGAATGTAAGTGTGGAAATAAGGGGGATAGCGTTTCCCGCTAACCTTATAGTAATGGGTACTCAGGGAATAGATGTCATCCTAGGGATGAATTGGCTAGATAAGTATCAGGCAGTTATCAGTTGTGATAAAAGGACCATCAAGTTGGTGTCCCCACTAGGAGAGGAAGTGGTGACCGAGTTAGTCCCGCCTGAGCCAAAGAAAGGAAGTTGTTATCAGATAGCTGTCGATAGCAGTGAAGCAAACCCAATTGAGAGTATCAAGGTTGTGTCCGAGTTCCCAGATGTGTTTCCAAAGGACTTACCGGGTATGCCACCAGAGCGGAAAGTTGAGTTTGCCATAGAGCTTCTTCCTGGAACCTCCCCTATCTTTAAGAGAGCTTATAGAATATCTGGACCAGAGTTGGTTGAACTTAAGAAGCAGATTGATGAGCTATCAGAGAAAGGTTACATCGGCCAAGCACCTCGCCTTGGGCCGCTCCTGTCTTGTTCGTGGAGAAGAAAGATGGCACCAAGAGGATGTGCATCGATTATCGAGCTTTGAATGAAGTCACGATCAAGAACAAGTACCCTTTGCCCAGAATAGAAGATCTGTTCGACCAGTTGAGAGGAGCCAGTGTGTTCTCCAAGATTGATCTGAGGTCAGGTTATCATCAGCTCAGGATCCGACCTTCGGACATTTCGAAGACGACATTCATTTCCAAGTATGGTTTGTATGAGTTCACAGTGATGTCTTTTGGTTTGACCAATGCGCCAGCGTTCTTTATGAACTTGATGAACAGTGTATTCATGGACTATCTTGACAAGTTTGTGGTGGTATTCATTGATGACATTCTGATTTATTCTCAAAGCGAAAAAGAGCATGCAGATCATTTGAGGATGGTATTGCGGAGATTGCGGGAGCACCAGTTGTATGCAAAGTTGAGCAAATGTGAATTCTGGATCAATGAAGTCCTATTCTTGGGTCACATAATCAACAAAGAAGGATTGGCTGTGGATCCGAAGAAAGTGGCAGACATTTTGAACTGGAAAGCGCCAACAAATGCTCGAGGAATCAAGAGTTTCATTGGAATGGCCAGATATTATCGCCGATTCATTGAAGGGTTTTCGAAGATTGCGAAACCAATGACAGCGTTGCTAGGTGTCGGCGTTTCGAGACAGGGGGGTCCCTAAGCCGACGAGTGAGTGTGCTTCGTGCCCCAGCCCAGATGGGTCGAGCGCGTGGGCGAGCGCGAAGGGGGGAGAGGCAAGGTGGCCGGAGACGGGCGTGAGAGAGGTGGAAGTCCCGCGGCCTTCGTGTTCGTCCCGCGCCCAGGTCGGGTGCGCTTGCAGTAGGGGGGTTACAAGCGTCCACGCGGGTGAGGGAAGCGAGCGGCCCCAAGAGAGCGCCTGTCTCGTCCTCGGTCCCGCGCGGCCAACCCTCTCTAAGAAGGCCCTGGTCCTTCCTTTTATAGTCATAAGGAGAGGATCCAGGTGTACAATGGGGGGTGTAGCAGAGTGCTACGTGTCTAGCGGAGAGAGAGCTAGCGCCCTAGGTACATGCCAATGTGGCAGCCAGAGAGGTCTTGGCACCTTGCTGGCGTGATGTCGTGGCTGTCGGAGGAGCAACGGAGCCTGGCGGAGGGACAGCTGTAGGAGCGGTCGAGTCCTTGCTGACGTCGCCTTGCTTCCGTAAGAGAGCTGAGAGTCGCCGTCGTCACAGAGCTTGTGGAGCGCCATCATTGTCCATCTGGCGGAGCTAGCCAGATGGGACGCCGGTCTTGTTCTCCGTGACCCGAGTCGGCTCGGGGTAGGATGATGATGGCGCTTCCTATTGACGTGGCGGGCCTGTGCCCTAGGTCGGGCGACGTGGGGGCTCCTCCGAAGCTGGGGTCGAATCTGTCTTCCGTTGCCGAGGCCGAGCCCGAGCCCCTGGGTCGGGCGAGGCGGAAGTCGTTCGGCAGAGGCCAGGGCGGAGTCCGAGCCCTGGGGTCGGGCGAGGCGGAGTTCGTCGTCTTCCGGGGCCGAGCCCGAGTCCGAGCCCTGGGGTCGGGCGGAGCGGAGTTCGCCGTCTTCCGGGTCTTAGCCCGAGTCCGAGCCCTGGGGTCGGGCGGAGCGGAGTTCGCCGTCTTCCGGGTCTTAGCCCGAGTCCGAGCCCTGGGGTCGGGCGGAGCGGAGTTCGCCGTCTTCCGGGTCTTAGCCCGAGTCCGAGCCATGGGGTCGGGCGGAGCAGAGTTCGTCGTCTTCCGGGTCTTAGCCCGAGTCCGAGCCCTAGGGTCGGGCGGAGCGGAGTTTCCTATGGCGCCTCTGGCGAGGTCTGACTGCCTGTCAGACTCACTCTGTCGAGTGGCACTGCAGTCGGAGTGGCGCAGGCGGCGCTGTCCTTCTGTCAGACCGGTCAGTGGAGCGGCGGAGTGACGGCGGTCACTTCGGCTCTGTCGGGGCGCGCGTCAGGATAGAGGTGTCAGGCCACCTTTGCGTTAAATGCTCCTGCAACTTGGTCAGTCGGTGCGGCGATTTAGTCAGGGTTGCTTCTAAGCGAAGCCAAGGCCTCGGGCGAACCGGAGGTGTGTCCGCCGTTAAAAGGGGGCCTCGGGCGAGACGGAAGTCTCTCGAGGTCGGCTGCCTTTGGCCGAGGCTAGGCTCGGACGAAGCGTGATCGAGTCACTCGTGTGGACTTGATCCCTGACTTAATCGCACCCATCAGGCCTTTGCAGCTTTATGCTGATGGGGGTTACCAGCTGAGAATTAGGCGTCTTGAGGGTACCCCTAATTATGGTCCCCGACAGTAGCCCCCGAGCCTCGAAGGGAGTGTTAGCACTCGCTTGGAGGCTTTCGTCGCACTTTTTTGCAAGGGGACCAGCCTTTCTCGGTTGCATTTTGTTCCGGTGGGTGCGCGCGAGCGCACCCGCCGGGTGTAGCCCCCGAGGCCTCAGAGGAGTGGTTACACTCCTTCGAGGTCTTAATGCCTTGCGTAATGCTTCGGCTGGTCTGGTTGTTCCCTCATGCGAACTGGCCGTAGCCCGGGTGCACGGTCGGGGCCCAAGCTCTCGGGCTGGTATGTTGACGCTGTCAACGGTTCGGCCGGAGCCGGGTTTGCGAGAGCAGCCCCCGGGCCTCCGCACAGGGCGAGAGAACGATCAGGGACAGACTCGACTTTTTACATACGCCCCTACGTCGCCTTTCCGCAAGGAGGAGGGGGGAGTGCGCCATGTTACCCTCGATGGGCACCGAACATGGTGTCTCCGGTGAGCTGCAAGCGGGTAATCCGAGTGGACGTCCGTGCCCCGTTCGTTGGGGGTCGGCTAGGGGCCCAGAGGCACGCCCAAAAGTACCTGCGGGTGATTTGCCGGACCCGGTCCCCTGGCGACGGGGTCCGAGGGCTCGATGCCTCCCTCCGATGGGATTCCGTTACAAGATCGTTCCCGCTGGTCTCGGAAATGTCCTAGGGTACCTCGGGAGCGCAGCCCGAGCCTCGGTTATGTATCGAACGTACCCCTGGTCATCCCTCGCTCGGCGTCTGAGGCGACTGTGAACCCTTCGGGGGCCAGCCTTCGAACCACTGATCAGTAATGGGCGCGGAGCCCGAGTAGCCTGAGGCGGCCATGGAGCCCTTCGGGGGGCTGGCCTTCGAACCCCTGACCAGTAGTGGGTGTCGGGCCCACGCGATCTGAGGCGACTGTTGAACCCCTCGGAGGGCCAGTCTTCGAACCTCTGATCAGTAGGGGGGCTCGGAGCCCGGTTCCTTCGCGGAGAAGGGTCCTTTTTGGGGTATCCCCCTTTCCCGGTCCCTGTTGCAAGAGATAGAGAAAGAGGAAAAAGGAAAAGGATACGAAATCGAACGACGTGACGTACCTTTTTTGACGCGGTTATTACGGCGAAGGCGAAGCGTCGTCCGCTTCTCCTGCCGGAAGCGCCGCCTGTCCCGCCGCGGAGTTAATGCGACGGGGCGAGTGGTCGGTGGGGCGGCCGTTGCGCGTGCGCGAGCCGTTCGAGGAACGGGTCACGGGTGCACCGTCGTCACGCCGTGGGAGGAGGCTCTCTTGCTGTCCCCGGACGGGACGTGAGCCTGGCCGACGACGTGACTGCTGCTCCCGCCTGCCTGCCACCGTCATTACTGCCGGCCCACTTTCGGCCGCATTGACCGTCGCGCTAGGCTGGCGCCGCTGGGTCGTGCGCTGGTCGCCTCGAGTCGCGGCACAGGCCCCGCGACCGAAGAGGCGCGACAGTGGCACAAGTGGTGGCGCGGTTGCTTGCATGCAGCATCTGGTGCGCTGGTTGCTTGACGCGTGGGCCTGGGCCTCCAAGCTGGCGTGTCAGAAGTCGGAGAAGCGCGTCCACCTGGCGCGGTTGCATGCCGCCTGCATGGCTGCCCGCCCCTTCCGCCCGTTGGTCTGGGCAAAAGTGGGGGGTCGCTTGTAACCGCTGGGCGGTTGTGCGCACCACGCGCGGCGGTTTGGCTTCTTCTGCTCTGAGCCGGTTTGCATGACATGCGGGACCCAGCCCCCGAGTCGTAGGGGGAGGGCCTTGGAGCGTGTTGGAGAAGACTCAGCCCGTGGCGTTTGGGGGCGCACGTAGGGAGAGTCGCCTTTAAAAGGAGGGAGACTCCTTTCAGAAGGCAACCATGTCTTCTTCCTCCCTTATGCGTCGTGTCTTTCCATCTTCCAAGCCCCTGGATGGGGGGTATCCGCCGCCTTTCCGCCTCCTCGTTGGAGGAACGCAACTCCGTGGGAGTTGGTACCTTTCAGCCATCGTTCGGCTTCAAGGACTTTCATCATGCAGCCTGGCCGCACCCCTCCACCGGCGGTCACCCAAGATGGTGACCTCCAGTTCGACGGTGGGGAAAGTGGGCCAGGCTGCGGCCTCTACTCCTCCCTTGGCCTCAAGGATTTTCGTCATCCAGGCCAAGATGGAGGATGAGGTGAGTCGGGGGGCTGCCCCCGCATGGGTCGGCTGCCTTTTTCTTCCCCCCGCGCCTGGGGGAGAATGGCATCCTTGAGTCCCACGGGGACTTCCTCCAGCCATGCCGGGATAGGTAGGGCGCCAGCAGCCCTGGGTCTCCGTCTCCCGGCCTGAATGGCTGGTTCTCGTCCTCTGCGGGGGAGAGCCCTCCTGTCGTGACACCTGCCCCGAAGCTGCTGCCTAAGCCGCTTCGCTGCCCGAGGCGGGGGTGGTCGTCGTCGTGGTTAGAACGGGCGGCGGCGAGCCGCTCGTCAGTCTTCTGTTGCTCCGCAGGCCTTCCCCCTCGGAGTGGGGTTGTTCGTACCTGCGGAGGGGAACCGGAGTTCCGTTTGTAATGGCACTTCGAATGCCAGTGGTTTTGTTCATTGCGGCTGTCGAGGCCTGAACATGTATGTAGTTTCGGCACGGAGCCGTGTTTTTTCCTCATTTTCGAGCACTAAGTCTCGCCTGTTGATTATTCGAACCGCTTCACCAAGCATGAGTTGCCCCGTGTCAAGGTGACGAGTGAGGTATCCGTATCCCGGAGGCGTAGGAATCCCTCGGCTTGATCGGCCTTGTTGTCTGAGGCTCCTCTAGCTTAGTTAAAGGGACCCCTTGGCCGCTCTCTGATGAGCCGAGGCCAGGGGTAGCGATATCAGTACGAACAGAGGCGGAGTTGGCTCGAGAATGGGAACCTGGTTGGCCGGAGCCTAGCCGGGTTGTCCGTCAACGGAGCCGACGCCGGAGTCGATCAGCCGAGACCTCGGGTCGGGCTGGCGCCCTTGGAAGTCAGTTGGCCGAGGCCCCAGGGGTAACCGGCCGAGCCGCCTGCTCGGGCCGGATTCCCGGAGAAGTCCCTGACCGTGCCGCCGTCCGAGGCTGGGTCGGACCTTGCTGAAGACGTCGTCGATGCCGAGGGTGCTACGGCCCCCTTCAGCGTGAGGACCCGAGCCTGCAGGATCAGATTGTCTTGTAGCGTGTGCCTTCTGTGGCCGCCGAGGCCAGAAAACACACCCTCGCCGTGCTGTAAACCCGCGTCTTCTTTCCTCTTATTTCGAGCATCTGGACTTTCCGTCGGTAACAGGGATGTCTGCGTGAGCGAGAGTTGCTTCTCGCGGAAGGTGATGAGTGAGGTATCCGTATCCCGAAGGCGTAGGAGTCCCTCGGCTCGGTCGGCCATGCCGCTTACGCGTACTTTCACCCGTCCGTGAGGCCCTGTCCCCGACTTAGTCGAGAAAGCTTGAAGGACCGCTTTGGCAGAAGAGCTTCCGAACGTGAAGACTTGTTCGGTCCACGGAGTCGCTTTATCCGAACGCGAGTTACTTATCGCAGAAGGTGATGAGTGAGGTATCCGTATCCCGGAGGCGTAGGAGTCCCTCGGCTCGGTCAGCCTTGGCTGCTTACGTGTACTCCATCGTTTCCAGGATCCGTTTTCCGAAGTAGTCAAGAAGCACGAAAGAAATTCTGCTAAAAAGAGATCCTTTTTTCGAGGAAAAATTCGACGCAGAGGGGGTCTCCCCCCTTTTAGCCCCCGAGGGAGGGTCGGGCTTTGCCGAGGCGAGGCCGACCCTTCCTTGATGACTAAACTTTGCGTTGGTGTGAGGTATGTGAATAACTTGAAAACATCTTAAGGGTAGAAGCGACGTAGCTGTTTGATGTTCCAAGCGTTGCCGTAGATCTCGCCTTGATTGTTGGCTAGCTTGTATGTTCCTGGCTTCAGAATTTTGGCGATGACGAATGGCCCCTCCCAGGGGGGCGTGAGCTTGTGCCTCCCTCGGGCGTCTTGCCACAGCCGAAGCACCAGGTCGCCCACCTGGAGGTCTCGGGACCGGACCCCTCGGGCGTAGTAGCGTCGCAGGGACTGCTGGTACCGCGCCGAGTGTAGTAAGGCCCTGTCCTGAGCCTCTTCCAGCTGGTCCAGCGATTCTTCTCGGCTAGCTTGGTTGCTTTGATCGTTGTAGGCCCTCGTCCTCGGGGAGCCGTATTCCAGGTCGGTGGGCAAGATGGCCTCGGCCCCGTAGACCAGGAAGAACGGCGTGAAACCCGTGGCACGACTCGGCGTCGTCCTTAGGCTCCAGACCACCGAGGGGAGTTCCTTCATCCATCGCTTGCCGAACTTGTTGAGGCCGTTGTAGATCCGAGGCTTGAGCCCTTGTAGAATCATGCCGTTGGCACGCTCTACTTGCCCATTCGACATGGGATGAGCCACGGCGGCCCAGTCCACCCGGATGTGGTGATCCTCGCAAAAATCCAAGAATTTTTTGCCGGTGAACTGGGTACCGTTGTCGGTGATGATGGAGTTTGGGACCCCGAAGCGATGGATGATGTTGGTGAAGAACGCCACCGCCTGCTCAGACCTGATGCTGTTCAGGGGTCGGACCTCGATCCACTTTGAGAATTTGTCGATGGCGACCAGCAGGTGCGTGTAGCCCCCGGGCGCCTTCTGCAAGGGACCGACGAGGTCCAGACCCCATACAGCAAAGGGCCAGGTGATGGGAATGGTCTGCAGAGCCTGAGCGGGCAGGTGGGTCTGCTTCGCATAGAATTTGCACCCTTCGCAGGTGCGGACAATTCTAGTGGCGTCAGCCACCGCCGTTGGCCAGTAGAAGCCTTGCCGGAAAGCATTCCCGACAAGGGCTCGGGGTGCCGCGTGATGGCCGCAAGCCCCCGAGTGTATTTCTTGCAGGAGTTCCTGACCTTCGGCGATGGAGATGCATCGCTGGAGGATGCCCGAGGGGCTGCGATGGTAGAGCTCCTCTTCATCGCCCAGCAAGACGAACGACTTGGCGCGTCGCGCTACCCGCCGAGCCTCGGCTTGGTCGGGGGGTAGCTCTCCTCGGCGGAGATATTGCAGGTACGGGGCCTGCCAATCTCGATCAGGCGTGGCCCCGCTCTGCTCCTCCTCGACGTCCAGTGCCTCGCCCTCGGGGGCCGAGGGTACCTCGGGCTGAGCCGAGGGTGCCTCGGGCTGTGCCGAGGGCGCCTCGGGCTGTGCCGAGGGCGCCTCGGGCTGTGCCGAGGGTGCCTCGGGCTATGCCGAGGTCACCTCGGGCTGTGCCGAGGGCGCCTCGGGCTGTGCCGAGGGTGCCTCGGGCTCGGGAGCGTCGTCGATCTTGACGGAGGGTTGATGCAGATCCCGGGAGAAGACGTCCGGGGGAACCGTTGTTCGCCCCGAGGCTATTTTAGCCAACTCGTCCGCAGTCTCGTTGTAGCGCCGAGCGATGTGTTTGAGCTCGAGCCCGTAGAACTTGTCTTCCAGGCGTCGAACCTCGTCGCAGTAGGCCTCCATCTTCGGGTCGCGGCAGTGAGAGTTCTTCATGACTTGGTCGATGACGAGCTGCGAGTCACCGCGAGCGTCGAGGCGTCTGACCCCCAGCTCGATGGCGATCCGCAACCCGTTGACCAGAGCCTCGTACTCAGCCACATTGTTGGACGCCGGAAAATGGAGGCGTAGCACGTAGCGTAGGTGCTTCCCGAGGGGCGAGATGAAGAGCAGGCCAGCGCCGGCTCCCATCTTCATCAGCGACCCGTCGAAAAACATGGTCCAGAGCTCCGGTTGGATCGGAGCCGTCGGCAGCTGGGTGTCGACCCATTCGGCCACGAAGTCCGCCAGCACCTGGGACTTGATGGCCTTCCGAGGGGCGAACGAGATTGTTTCGCCCATGATTTCCACCGCCCACTTTGCGATCCTGCCGGAGGCCTCTCGGCACTGGATGATCTCCCCCAGGGGGAAGGATGACACCACAGTTACCGGATGAGACTCGAAGTAGTGTCGTAACTTCCGTCTTGTCAGGATCACAGCATACAGCAGCTTCTGAACTTGTGGGTAGCGGATCTTGGTCTCGGACAGTACCTCGCTGACGAAGTAGACTGGCCTCTGAACGGGCAATGCATGCCCTTCCTCTTGCCTCTCGCCCACAATCGCGGCGCTAACCACCTGAGTGGTCGCGGCGACGTAGACCAAGAGGGCTTCTCCATCAGCTGGGGGCACCAAGACAGGCGCCTTTGTAAGGAGCGCCTTCAGGTTCCCGAGGGCTTCCTCGGCCTCAGGGGTCCAAGCGAAACACTCGGCCTTCCTTAAGAGGCGGTACAGAGGCAGACCTCTTTCGCCGAGGCGTGAGATGAAGCGGCTCAGGGCCGCGAGGCATCCCATGACCCTCTGTACGCCTTTTAAGTCCTTGATGGGTCCCATGCTAGTGATGGCTGCAATCTTCTTCGGGTTGGCTTCGATGCCTCGCTCGGAGACGATGAACCCCAGGAGCATGCCCCGGGGCACCCCGAAGACACACTTCTCAGGATTGAGCTTGACTCCTTTTGCCTTGAGACATCGGAATGTCACTTCAAGGTCAGAGAGGAGGTTGGAAGCCTTCCTTGTCTTGACTACGATGTCATCGACGTAGGCCTCGACTGTGTGTCCGATGTGTTCGCCGAACACATGGTTCATGCACCGCTGGTACGTCGCGCCCGCATTCCTCAAACCGAACGGCATGGTGACGTAGCAGTACATGCCGAACGGCGTGATGAAAGAAGTCGCGAGCTGGTCGGACTCTTTCATCCGGATTTGGTGATACCCTGAGTAGGCATCGAGGAAGGACAGGGTTTCGCACCCAGCAGTGGAATCCACGATTGGATCGATGCGAGGCAGAGGGTAGGGAACCTTCGGACATGCTTTGTTGAGACCAGTGTAGTCCACGCACATCCGCCATTTCCCCCCTTTCTTCCTCACAAGCACAGGGTTGGCAAGCCATTCGGGATGGAATACCTCTTTGATGAACCCCGCTGCCATTAGCTTGTGGATCTCTTCGCCAATCACTTTGCGCTTCTCCTCGTCGAATCGGCGCAGAGGCTGCCTGACGGGTCGGGCTCCGGCCCGAATATCCAGCGAGTGCTCGGCGACATCCCTTGGTATGCCGGGCATGTCCGAGGGACTCCACGCAAAGACGTCGGCGTTTGCACGGAGAAAGTCGACGAGCACTGCTTCCTATTTGGGGTCGAGCCCGGAACCGATCCGGATCTGCTTGGAGGTGTCGCCACTGGGGTCGAGTGGGACGGCCTTAACCGTCTCCGCTGGCTCGAAGTTGTCGGCATGACGCTTCACATCTGGCACCTCTTTGGAGAGGTTCTCTAGGTCGGCGATGAGGGCCTCGGACTCGGCGAGGGCCTCGGCGTACTCCACGCACTCCACGTCGCATTCGAACGCGTGTTTGTACGTGGGGCCGACGGTGATGACCCCGTTGGGGCCCGGCATCTTGAGCTTCAGGTAGGTGTAGTTGGGGACGGCCATGAACTTCGCGTAGCATGGCCTCCCCAGTACAGCGTGGTAGGTTCCTCGGAACCCGACCACCTCGAACGTCAAGGTCTCCCTTCGGAAGTTGGAGGGCGTCCCGAAGCAGACGGGGAGGTCGAGTCGTCCGAGGGGCTGGACGCGCTTCCCAGGGATGATCCCGTGGAAGGGCGCAGCGCCTGCTCGGACGGAGGACAGATCGACGCGCAGGAGCTTGAGGGTCTCGGCATAGATGATGTTGAGGCAGCTGCCCCCATCCATCAGGACCTTGGTGAGCCTGACGTTGCCGACGACGGGGTCGACGACGAGCGAGTATTTCCCCGGGCTCGGCACGTGGTCGGGGTGGTCGGCCTGGTCGAAGGTGATGGGCTTGTCGGACCAGTCTAGGTAGACTGGCGCCGCCACCTTCACCGAGCAGACCTCCCGGCGCTCTTGCTTGCGATGTCGAGCCGAGGCATTCGCCGCATGCCCTCCGTAGATCATGAAGCAGTCGCGGACCTCGGGGAACTCTCCTACTTGGTGATTTTCGTTCTTGTCGTTGTCATGGGCCCTGCCACCCTCCGCGGGTGGCCCGACCCTGTGGAAGTGGCGCCGAAGCATGACGCACTCCTCGAGAGTGTGCTTGACGGGCCCCTGGTGGTAGGGGCACGGCTCCTTGAGCATCTTGTCGAAGAGGTTTGCACCTCCGGGGGGCTTCCGAGGGTTCTTGTACTCGGCGGCGGCGACAAGGTCCGCGTCAGCGGCGTCGCGTTTCGATTGCGACTTCTTCTTGCCCTTCTTCTTGGCGCCGCGCGGAGTAGACGCCTCGGGAGCCTCTTCCGATGGGTGGCCCTGGGGCTGCTTGTCCTTTCGGAAGATAGCCTCGTCCGCCTCCTGGCCAGAGGCGAACTTGGTGGCGATGTCCATCAGCTCGCTCGCCCTGGTGGGGGTTTTGCGACCCAACTTGCTCACCAGGTCACGGCAGGTAGTGCCGGCGAGGAACGCGCCGATGACATCCGAGTCGGTGATGTTGGGCAGCTCGGTGCGCTGCTTCGAGAATCGCCGGATATAGTCCCTGAGCGACTCTCCCGGCTGTTGCCGGCAGCTTCGAAGGTCCCAGGAATTCCCGGGGCGCACGTATGTGCCCTGGAAATTGCTGGCGAAGGCTTGGACCAAGTCGTCCCAGTTGGAGATCTGCCCCGGGGGCAGGTGTTCCAACCAGGCGCGAGCAGTGTCAGAGAGGAACAGGGGGAGGTTTCGGATGATGAGGTTGTCGTCGTCCGTTCCACCCAGTTGGCAGGCCAGGCGGTAGTCCACGAGCCACAGTTCCGGCCTCGTTTCCCCCGAGTACTTCGTGATAGTAGTCGGGGGTCGGAACCGGGTCGGGAATGGCGCCCGTCGGATGGCCCGACTGAAGGCCTGCGGACCGGGTGGTTCGGGCGAAGGACTCCGATCTTCCCCGCTGTCGTAGCGCCCCCCACGCCTGGGGTGGTAGCCTCGGCGCACCCTTTCGTCGAGGTGGGCCCGACGGTCGCGTCGATGGTGCTCGTTGCCGAGGTGGCCCGGGGCCACAGGCGCGGTGTTGCGCGTGCGCCCGGTGTGGACCGAGGCTTCCCGCATGAATCGGGAAGTCGCGGCATGAGGTTCCGAGGGGTATCCCTGCCTTCGGGAGGCAGTGCTCTTGGCCCGTCGGGCCGCAGCGCCTTCCAGGAGATTCTTGAGCTCTCCCTGGATTCGCCGACCCTCGGTGGTTGATGGCTCCGGCATCGCGCGGAGGAGCATCGCTGCGGCTGCCAGGTTCTGGCCAACCCCGCTGGATACGGGCGGCGGCCTGACCCTGACATCGTTGGCGACGCGGTGCTAGAGACCTTGGGGCAGGTGACGTATTTCTCCGGCCGGGGGTTGGCTCGCCCATACCTGCCCGACGTCCCGACGGATCGGCTCAAGCGCTCCTGTTCCCCCGTGGCCTGCGCCTCGCGGACTTGCTCGAGTTGTGGGTCGTAACCCCCCACCGGAGCAGGGACCACAGCTAGCTCCCGCGGGATGTCGGCGCGAGGCACCGGCCTAGGAAGATCACCGCCCTCCGGCATGCCGAGATGGTTGCCTTCGGAGGGATCCCCTAGCTCGATGTGGAAACATTCGCGGCTTGGGCCGCAGTCCTCGTCGTCAAGGCTGTGGCTTCCGTCGGAACAGTCGGAGAGGCAGTAGTCACATGCGGTCATGAAGTCCCGCATGGCACTGGGGTTGCCAAGTCCGGAGAAATCCCAACAGATGCTGGGATCGTCATCTTCCTCGGACCCAGAGGGCCCGTAGGTTGAGACGTCCGTCAACCGGTCCCAAGGCGACCGCATACGAAACCCCAGTGGGGTTGCACTCGCCTCGATGAGAGCGCCCGCCAAAGCGAGGTCGCTTGGCGGGTTGAGGCCGAGTCGAAATGACGTAAGATGGGAGTTAGTCGGTACCTTTTGGTTGACGAGGAGCGACGTAGTCACATCGGGGACTGGTTGCACCGTCGTCCCAGGTACGAGGGCGACGTCCTGCAGGCTTTCCGCGAGCGCGCCGGCGTCGTCTTCTTGCTCGGGATCAGCGTGTCGCGGGGGGACGGCGCTTGCCTTCGTCTCGAACGCGAGGTCGACGCCCGGCGTGCCTTCCATCGGGGCGTCGGGGGCGTCGATTCGCTCGACGGCCGACGAAGCGCGGCCTCCCGCTTGGCCTTGATGGCCCCGCCTCCTCCTCCGTTGGCGGGGGAGAGGACGGAGCGAGCTCGAATGTTGTTCTTCCACCACGCGGGGAAGATGTCGTCGATTCCGCCGCCGGCGGGCGGGTTGTCGGCCGCCATTGTTGTTGTCGCGCGGCGGTGGAAGGAGTATCATGTCGTAGCTGCCGTCGAAGGACATGAACTCAAGACTCCCGAAACGGAGCACCGTCCCGGGCCGGAGAGGTTGCTGGAGACTGCCCATCTGGAGCTTGACGGGAAGCTGTTCGTCAGCACGCAGCAGGCCCCTACCTGGCGCGCCAACTGTCGGTGTTTCGAAACAGGGGGTCCCTAAGCCGACGAGTGAGTGTGCTGCGTGCCCCAGCCCAGATGGGTCGAGCGCGTGGGCGAGCGAGAAGGGGGGAGAGGCGAGGTGGCCGGAGACGGGCGTGAGAGAGGTGGAAGTCCCGCGGCCTTCGTGTTCGTCCCGCGCCCAGGTCGGGTGCGCTTGCAGTAGGGGGGTTACAAGCGTCCACGCGGTTGAGGGAAGCGAGCGGCCCCAAGAGAGCGCCTGTCTCGTCCTCGGTCCCGCGCGACCAACCCTCTCTAAGAAGGCCCTGGTCCTTCCTTTTATAGTCATAAGGAGAGGATCCAGGTGTACAATGGGGGGTGTAGCAGAGTGCTACGTGTCTAGCGGAGAGAGAGCTAGCGCCCTAGGTACATGCCAATGTGGCAGCCGGAGAGATCTTGGCACCTTGCTGGCGTGATGTCGTGGCTGTCGGAGGAGCAACGGAGCCTGGCGGAGGGACAGCTGTAGGAGCGGTTGAGTCCTTGCTGACGTCGCCTTGCTTCCGTAAGAGAGCTGAGAGCCGCCGTCGTCACAGAGCTTGTGGAGCGCCATCATTGTCCATCTGGCGGAGCTAGCCAGATGGGACGCCGGTCTTGTTCTCCGTGACCCGAGTCGGCTCGGGGTAGGATGATGATGGCGCTTCCTGTTGACGTGGCGGGCCTGTGCCCTAGGTCGGGCGACGTGGGGGCTCCTCCGAAGCTGGGGTCGAATCTGTCTTCCGTTGCCGAGGCCGAGCCCGAGCCCCTGGGTCGGGCGAGGCGGAAGTCGTTCGGCAGAGGCCAGGGCGGAGTCCGAGCCCTGGGGTCGGGCGAGGCGGAGTTCGTCGTCTTCCGGGGCCGAGCCCGAGTCCGAGCCCTGGGGTCGGGCGGAGCGGAGTTCGCCGTCTTCCGGGTCTTAGCCCGAGTCCGAGCCCTGGGGTCGGGCGGAGCGGAGTTCGCCGTCTTCCGGGTCTTAGCCCGAGTCCGAGCCCTAGGGTCGGGCGGAGCGGAGTTCGCCGTCTTCCGGGTCTTAGCCCGAGTCCGAGCCCTGGGGTCGGGCGGAGCGGAGTTTCCTATGGCGCCTCTGGCGAGGTCTGACTGCCTGTCAGACTCACTCTGTCGAGTGGCACTGCAGTCGGAGTGGCGCAGGCGACGCTGTCCTTCTGTCAGACCGGTCAGTGGATCGGCGGAGTGACGGCGGTCACTTCGGCTCTGCCGGGGCGCGCGTCAGGATAGAGGTGTCAGGCCACCTTTGCGTTAAATGCTCCTGCAACTTGGTCAGTCGGTGCGGCGATTTAGTCAGGGTTGCTTCTAAGCGAAGCCAAGGCCTCGGGCGAGCCGGAGGTGTGTCCGCCGTTAAAAGGGGGGCCTCGGGCGAGACGGAAGTCTCTCGAGGTCGGCTGCCTTTGGCCGAGGCTAGGCTCGGACGAAGCGTGATCAAGTCACTCGTGTGGACTTGATCCCTGACTTAATCGCACCCATCAGGCCTTTGCAGCTTTATGCTGATGGGGGTTACCAGCTGAGAATTAGGCGTCTTGAGGGTACCCCTAATTATGGTCCCCGACACTAGGCAACAAGGTTGAGTTCAAGTGGACCCAGAAATGCCAAGAGGCCTTCGAAGCGCTGAAAGAGAAGTTGACAACAGCGCCTGTCCTAGTCTTGCCTGATGTGCACAAGCCCTTCTCGGTGTATTGTGATGCTTGTTACACAGGTTTGGGATGCGTGTTGATGCAAGAGGGAAGAGTTGTGGCTTACTCGTCCCGACAGCTGAAAGTTAATGAGAAGAACTACCCAATCTATGATCTAGAGTTGGTAGCAGTGGTTCACGCACTGAAGACATGGAGACACTATCTGTATGGACAGAAATGTGATGTTTACACAGATCACAAGAGTCTGAAGTACATATTCACTCAGACAGAGTTGAATATGAGGCAGCGAAGATGGTTAGAGTTGATCAAAGACTATGAGTTGGAGATTCATTACCATCCAGGCAAAGCAAACGTAGTGGCAGATGCTTTGAGCAGGAAGAGTCAAGTCAATCTGATGGTCGCTCATCCGATGCCTTATGAGTTGGCCAAGGAGTTTGACAGGTTGAGTCTCGGATTTTTGAACAATTCGTGAGGAGTCACAGTTGAGTTGGAACCTACCTTGGAGCGCGAAATCAAAGAAGCGCAGAAGAATGATGAGAAGATCAGTGAGATCCGGCGACTGATTCTAGAAGGCAAAGGCAAAGAATTTCGAGAAGATGCAGAAGGTGTGATATGGTTCAAAGACCGCTTGTGCGTTCCCAATGTCCAATCCATTCGGGAGTTGATCCTTAAGGAAGCTCATGAGACAGCCTATTCGATTCACCCTGGCAGTGAGAAGATGTATCAGGATCTGAAGAAGAAATTCTGGTGGTACGGAATGAAGAGGGAAATCACAGAGCATGTGGCTATGTGCGATAGTTGTCAAAGAATTAAGGCAGAGCACCAGAGACCAGCTGGATTGCTACAACCATTGTAGATCCCTCAATGGAAATGGGACGAAATCGGTATGGATTTCATAGTCGGATTGCCTTGCACTCGAGCCGGCTACGATTCCATTTGGGTAGTAGTGGACCGCTTGACCAAGTCAGCCCACTTCATACCTGTCAAGACCAACTAGAGCAGTGCAGTATTGGCAGAATTGTATATGTCTCGGATCGTTTGTCTTCATGGTGTGCCAAAGAAGATAGTGTCAGATAGAGGAACGCAGTTTACCTCTCATTTCTGGCAGCAGTTGCATGAAGCCTTGGGCACACATCTGAATTTCAGTTCAGCTTATCATCCGCAGACGGATGGTCAGACCGAAAGGACCAATCAGATTCTGGAAGACATGTTGAGAGCCTGTGCGTTGCAAGATCAGTCCGGATGGGATAAGAGATTGCCTTATGCAGAGTTCTCCTATAACAACAGCTACCAGGCCAGTTTGAAGATGTCACCATTTCAGGCGCTCTATGGGAGGAGTTGTAGAACTCCGTTGCAATGGGATCAGCCTGGAGAGAAGCAAGTGTTTGGGCCAGACATTCTGCTGGAAGCTGAAGAGAACATCAAGATGGTCCGAGAGAATCTGAAGATAGCGCAGTCAAGACAGCGAAGCTATGTAGACACAAGAAGAAGAGAGCTGAGTTTCGAAGTCAGAGACTTTGTCTATCTGAAAGTGTCACCGATCAGAGGAGTCAGAAGGTTCGGAGTCAAAGGCAAGCTAGCACCCCGCTACATTGGTCCGTACCAAATTCTCTCAAGGCGTGGAGAAGTGGCCTATCAGCTCAGTCTGCCAGAGAATTTGTCTGTTGTGCATGATGTCTTTCATGTGTCTCAGTTGAAGAAGTGCTTGCGTGTGCCAGAAGAGCAGTTGCCAGTGGAAGGTCTTGAAGTCCTGGAGGACTTGACCTACGTTGAGAAGCCAGTGCAAATCCTTGAGGTTGCAGACAGAGTCACCCGAAGGAAGACCATCAGAATGTGCAAAGTCAAATGGAATCATCACTCTGAGGAAGAAGCAACCTGGGAGCGTGAAGATGATCTGATGGCTAAATACCCTGAGCTCTTTGCTAGCCAACCCTGAATCTCGAGGGCGAGATTCTTTTAAGGGGGATAGGTTTGTAACGCCCTGAATTTGGGGGTAGAATTTTTCTTCTTTTCTATCACCAAATTCGGGTATTACTCTTTTTTCTCTTTCCCCGTTTTGCTCCTTCTTCCCAATTTCAAACCAGTATAGCGATAGGTGTCCGTGTCATGTATAAACCAAAACCTAAGTGTCATGGGTGTTGCATCATGCTGAAGCACATTTCTTTGTCTGATGTTGAGTGTTCGTCTCGTTCCGTTCCGGATTTCGATTCGCGATTTAATTTCGTTTAGTGGTCGTGCACATCGTGGGTTTTCGATCCGCGAAGTGGCCCGGCCCAACCCAGCCCGGCCCGGTCCGGCCCGGCCCTGCGTGCCCCTGGCGCCCACACCCCCCCATGCGCCCCCTCCTCTCTCTCTCTCTCATTTGGATCACCCGCGCAACAACCTCCCCTCTCCCTCTTCCACCTCTCTCTCCCCGTGGTGCCCTAGGATTTGGAGACGGCGATCACCGGATTTTGGACCCCGAGGTGAGCTCCCCTCCCCTTCTCCTCTCTCTCTCTCCCACTCCCTCCTCTTCTTCCTCCCCCGCGCGCCCCCCCTTTCCCCTGCTCGCGCGCGCCCCTGCCCTTCCCCGCTCGCCGGCGGCGCGGCCGGCCCCGCCCCTCCCCCCGCGCGCGGCGGCGCCCCCCGCCCCTGCCCGGCCCCACGGCGGCGCTCGCCCGCCCCTGCCCAGCCCGAGGCGGCGCCCGCCCGCCCCCTGCCCGGCCCCGCGCGGCGGCGCCCGCCTCCTCCTGCACGCGGCGGCTGCCCCCGCCCCGCTCCCCTGCTCGCCGGCGGCGCCCCCCGCCCCCCGCCCCTCCCCCGACCCGCGGCGGCGATCCCGCCCGCCCCCTGCTCGCCCGGCGCGGCCCCCGGTGCGGCCTCGACCCCCTGCGCGCGTCGTCCTGGCCCTCGGCGTGGCCTCGCGATCCCCGTTTGCCGCTAGCGCGTTCCCGCGTGCGCAACCCGCGCTCGCGGTGATTATTTTTGGTTGGTAGTTAATGTCAAACTCCATTAGTTAGCGTGCTGCGTCGCGCGCTTCGCCGCGCGACGGATTTGTCTAATTTCAGATTCTATCTATGTGTTGCGCCGTGCGCTTCGTCGCGCGACGATCCATTTTAATTTCAGGTTGTTTAAGGTGTAACGCCGCGCGCGTATTCACGCGACGTTCCACTTTAGACTCAGTTTAGTCGACGTATGCCGTCGTGCGTTTCGTCGCGCGACGCTTAACGTCTCTTCATAACTAATGCGAAGTGTCTCGTTGCGTGCTCGGTCGCGCGACGAGTCGTTAACTTCTTAATTTGTTTTAGAGTGCTATGTCGCGCGTCTCGCCGCGCGACAATCCTTTTTATTTATCTTCACCTTCTTATAATGATTAGACATGAAACATGACTTTACTTTACGCTAAACATAGTGTCTACATTAAATTTCCTTCCATTAAGTGAGTGGTTAATTTATAATCATGTAACGTGACCGTTTCTCGACTGTCTTGTTCTCTTTCTCTCTTAACTGTAACTGCGAGCCCACGTGGAACGTCTGTTTACTTACTGCATTCTATTGTATGGTGTACTGTTCTTTTGTATTAAATATGTGGATGTATGTGTGTTTGTGCTCGCATAGAGAACGATCCGGTCGAAGAACCCGAGGAACTCGCAGGAGAAGCCCCTGAGCAGCAGTCGGTTGGTGGAGGCAAGTGTCCCTTGACCTATCTCTGTCCTATTCATTCTTTAATTCACCTCCCGCATTACACATTTATGCCTAAGGATTGATTAGCTTTGTTATCCATGTCCTTGTTTACCTATTTGGGTTGGATTATTATTGTTTAGCTTTATGCTATTGCTCAAACTCTAATCAATGAACATGATGAGATTATCTATGATACGCTGTTTTCCCCTCTCTTATGATGATGTTATACTTGTGGTCTTCAAGGGGGCTCGAGCGGTTTCTCGAGTGCCTCTCCGTAAGGACCTGTTCTATGGATGACCGCCCGGGAAAACAGTGCAACCATGAGGGTGGAATGGGATGCCCTTAGCTGTATAATTAGAGGATCCGGGGTGTAGTTCACTTAGCCGTCGTGCCGTCAATGGGGCTCGGTGTATGCGGCTCGCTCTGCCAAGTTTGGGTTCGCCCCTTGGGGAGGAGTGCGGTGCATTTAGGAAACCTAACGGGTGGCTACAGCCCCGAGGAATCTTTGTAAAGGCTACATAGTGATGCCCTGCTAGGCCACCTAGGTAGTGGTCAATGGGGAGTAGCTCTCTCTGGGCAGAAAAGGGAATCACGGCTTGTGGGTAAAGTGCACAACCTCTGCAGAGTGTTTGAAA